>NC_139219.1:205582709-206182709 GCF_055691185.1 Crinia signifera
ACGCCTCACTCACCTGTCCAGGGAATCACCGCCGGCATCCGTCACCGCTGTAAACCAGGCTTTTTACTTTACTACTGGAATCCAGTCTGATTGAGTGCCGCCTCCTCCACTGGTATATATATATATATATATATATATATATATATATATAATCATCTTATACTCATAGATTTATATGCATATAACTCTCTATATATGCTCTGCAAAATCACTACATTTTGTTAATACACACCTGATTTAAATATTTTGTATTATTGTTTCCTATCCTGTTTAGTTCCTATTAGTATTAGCTCTTATTTATAGGCTTAATCCTTCATTATATATATATTATTTGTAGTACTCTGTTAGTATAGTGCATTAGTTCTCTTTCTGTGTGCTCTTCTTTATAATACCGACAGTTGTCCTTGTCACTTGGGGGTAAGCTCACACTGGCACCAGTAGCATAAGTCCTGTGGGCATCCAAGTACCGGTAGGCATATAAAGCCTTATGGGAATGTGGCACAAAATCCTGCTGGTGACCTATGTGAGTCTTACACGTGGGTGTACTGGGGCAACTGTCCAGAAGACAGATGCCAGACACCATCATTCCGGAACATCTGGTCCCTTCAGCCTGCTCCTTGTATTAACTCAGGTGTTCCCTCTCTGGATCATAACAGTTATGAGTGTCTTAAGTGACTCCCTCCACACCCTGAAGGTTTTTTGCCAGCCATGCACATACAGTATGCTTTCTTTAATAAAGTTGCAGAAGGTGTCACACTAAATAGACCAAGGGCCACTTTTGTGCTATCTCTGCAGGCATAAAAACACAACGTTTTGGTGGCAGAAAAAAAGCTGCACGGCCCGCTACAAACACTGGGAAACTGGAACTTAGAAAACCACAAGAAACCAGAAAAAAAAAAAAAAAAATGGTTTGATCATAATAATTACAGCCCAGATATTTTAGTACCTGTGTATATTCAACACTTTCCCAGAGGTATTCTAGCCTGGTCTGACAGTGGTTAACATGATTAACCAACTCTATCTGTATAGTATACAGACCCACATATTATAAACAGATGTTTGCTTTTAGCTTTTAGATGGTTAAAATGAATGCATCAATGTACATTTTGGTCATTTTTATGACATCACATTCAAACCAAATTAGAGTCAACAATTAAAATAATCAGCAAAGTCAGTTGCAAAATACATATAAATGGATGCAGTAAACTCTGTTATTGTTGATTTTATGCTATTACTAATTACTGCTGATGTGAACCCCCCCCCCCCCCCACACACAATTTTTTTTACATTGAATAATAGCAGCATTCTCCTCTAAAGCAATGCTTTAAAAACAACCATTCTAGCTTATACAATGACCGTGTGGTGAAGGTGGGATTGTGTGTTGATGGTGGCACCTGAGGATGGCGTCCCTTACCTCGGGTGGTGCACCCGCATACTAGTCGTCCTTCTTTGACCGTCCCTCGCCATCTGGATAAGCTGTCTTCTTGCTGGGGCGCTGCGTGGCAGTCCAGCCCCACCAGCTCCTGATCCACAGAGCTTCAACGTCAGCTGGTGTGACTTCCGGGTCGGGCGATCTTGCGTGATCTCGTCCGCTGCTACTGTGCGCCGCTGATGGAGCTTCGTGCGCTCGAATCCCTTTGCAGGCAGGGGACTTGGCTTGATGATGTCGGATAGCTTGGTGTGGGTGAAAGTCTCCAACGCGTTTCGGCCTGGGGGCCTTCTTCTAGGGAGTGTATATATATATATATATATATATATATATATATATGGTACTTGTTTCCTAGCACGGCCACATATCTTATGGATCGTGTACCTTTAGTTAAGGTACACGATCCATAAGATGGACCCGATTTCCTTTGAAATCAGGTCCATTTGGCCGGCTAGGATAAAATATCGGGGGCATCGCGTCGGTCGGGACCGTTAACAATGGTCCCGACGCGACCGACGCGATGCCCGCGATTTCCCCATAGGCTTCAATGTTAAAAAATATTTTAACATTGAAATCGTGTCGGGAAAGGTAAAATATCGGGGGCATCGCGTCGGTCGGGACCATTAACATAGGTCCCGACGCGATGCCCCCGATTTTTACATAGGCTTCAATGTTAAAAGATTTTTTAACATTGAAATCCTGAAAAAATGTGAAAAATGTGAAATGGGCCAATATGACCCATTTCACATTTTAGATGTCCCCGTCGTCACCCCACGATAGACGCCAACCCGAAGCGTGGCGAGCGCAGCGAGCCAGCGAGGGGCGGCGGTGCGCGTCCTCCGACCTTTTCATTCCCCTACTATCCACGTCGGCGTGGAGTTGAGAATAGAATAGTGTGGCGAGCGCAGCGAGCCACCGAACCCGAAGCGTGGCGAGCGCAGCGAGCCCCGCGAGGGGACGCGGATACCTTCACAGTTATACGCGTCCCCTCGCGTGGCGACGCGGACACCTGTGAAGTCCGCGAAGGGACGCGTTTACCTGTGAAGGTATCCGCGTCCCCTCGCGGGGCTCGCTGCGCTCGCCACACTATACTATTCTCAACTCCACGCCGACGTGGATAGTAGGGGAATGAAAAGGTCGGAGGACGCGCACCGCCGCCCCTCGCGGGCTCGCTGCGCTCGCCACACTTCGGGTTGGCGTCTATCGTGGGGTGGGGTGTACGCCGTGACATTTGGGGGGGTTGGGAATATTTTACATTGAATCCAATGTAAAATCGGGTCCCAGGGACCCGATTTACATTTAATTCAAAAAAAAAAAATCGGGTCCAAAATCGGTCGGTCGCGACAATCACATCGCATGCGACCAAATTGCATGCGATGCGATCGACCCGATTTTTCCGACACGACCACCCCGATGTAAATCGGTGTGGCCGTGCTAGGAAACAAGTACCATATATATATATATATATATATATATATATATATATATACACACTGTATATCAGAAAAAGACTCCTCGCACAATCCCTATAAAGCTAGTCTGCTACCTTCTGTGTTTGTGCATGTGTGAGAAAGTTTCACTCTCTGCTAGCAGATGGCAGTGTTTTGGAGACTCATGGACAGTAGACTATACAGGTATATATATATATATATATATATATATATATATATATATATATATAGAGGTAGGGGTGTAGGCCTGGCACTCCTCCAGCAGTACAGGTAACCCAGGTGCCTTCAGGAACAGAAGTACAGGATAGTGAAGAGACAACAGCAGCACTCTGGGGATTTTTTGAAAAAATATATTTTCAGCAAAATAAGCTTCCAACGTTTCGGGGTATGTGACACCCCTTTGTCAAGGTTATACGTGCAATAATAGGTACATACATGTGCTTACCTTTATCATAACAAGTGAGAAGAGTGAGCAAATCACGTTACTGCAGCGTGCTGGCATCAAACAGGAAACGGACAGTGAAAGGAAGTGGCCAGGCAGTGGATGGAAGGAATATATATATATATATATATATATATATATATATATATATATATATATATATATATATATATAGATGAGGTGTAGAGAGTCCTTACAGTGCGGTTGTACTGGGAGAAGCAAGAGGCAGCATGGACTTTAAAAAGTACAAAAGTGTATTTATGAAGCAAATAAATTGACAGTCATAACGTCTATGGTTTCAGTGCCGGAGCCCCTTCCTCCTGACGACTGACAATTAAAAGGTGCTAAGTGCAAAGTGTACTTAGCACTTTGCACCTTTCAATTGTCAATTTTCACCTTTTGCTTATCTCAGTACAACTGCACTGGAAGGACTGTCTACACCTAAATACCTGTAAGGAGGGCACCTTGGCACATTGACCTATCACCAGAGTGGCAGAACATTCCACATGGTGGTTGTCCTACCATGGGTATTCTTTCAAAGTGCCTTTTAAATATTGTGGCATGGGAGCCTATCTTTCTTTCGGGATTGTGAATGGTTATTCTGGGCACTGTTTAGAAATGATAATGACTAAGCCTGTGTGGTCGTAATGGCAGGAGATTTGTTTCATAGCCACAAGCCAGCTGGCAGAAAAAATATTTCTAAGGGGGCAAAGCTGCACTCAGTCCAATGTTTTTGAATTTATAATAAAAGTTGTGGTGAAACAGATTTTACTTTGAATTAAGATTTCTCAAGAAGCATGTCTTATTTTGTTATTCAATTGTTCATTGTTTAAGAGTCAGAATGTAGCCACAGGGAGTACTACAGTATCTAATACTAAAGGTGGCCATACACACGCAGATTTATCTTCAGATCTGGAAGGTTGGAACAAAAACATGGTTATGGATAAGAGCAAATGACAGTTGACCATTTGCTTGGAAATGCTGGAAAACTGACAAACTGTCACTCATCCATAACCATGTTTTTGTTCCAACCAGCCAGATCTGCAGATAAATCTTACTCGTGTATGGGCACCTTAACTTATACTTTACTATACTGAAAACACATATGTATGTGCATAGCTACCATGCTTCCTGCCAGGTGGTGCCTTTAGTGAGAAATAAGCCACTGTATATTATTTCCATTCATTATATTTATCCTTCCCCCAAAAAAATCTAGTGCAGTGCAACAAATCACACTATGTCCCTTATTCTGATCGCCTCACTCGGACACGTATTTGTTCGCAGAGCCTTTCTTAGCTCACTGCGCATGCGTACCATTCGCAAGGCGCATGTGCAGGTTTGGGCAACCATGCATGCTTGCGACCTTACAAGCAGAAATACGCTGGTGAACAAACTCATGCAGAGTAGACGTAATGTGGGCGTATGGATGGGTGCGGCAACAAAACTGGGCGTTAACCAGGACGTATACTGGGGTGGTGGCTACATGTGCTGGGCGGTGGCTTCGCTCCACTGTGCGAGTGCGCAGACTGATCAAGCTCAAAATCATTCGCTCTGTAAAAGTAAGTCTCATGCCTCACAGGCCAGCCATTTCTCGGCCCCACATTCACACGGGCGATCAACACGTACAATTGATAAAATACATGCACCTGCACGCAATGTACACCCATGCAGCATACAAGTTTCTCTCATTAATGAATTAACTAACTACATGGCATCCACACGGGAAGCGCACTTTCGCAGTTTAACCATTTACACTTCTCTGCATTCTTATCTTTTATATATTTTATTGTTTTTCCCCACAATTGCACCAGCATTCTTAACTGCTATTATGTGCCATTTCCAAATCGCCAACCTTAACACACAAGCGTGCATGTCATGTTGGGACAATAGTACACGCAATTACAACATTACACATTTTTGGGACACATAGATTGAGAGTTAATTAGGAAAGTCGCACATTCAGAATACTAGTGAGGGTTAATTAGTATCGTAATTGGGGAAGGCAATTAGTAAATGGAAAGCAATAAACACTATAAAATGAGGGTAATTGGTTAATGGGTTGGATATTACTTCCCAGCGAATTCGGGCTGTGGCGTGTGAAACATGGATGTCCGAGCGGACAGGTCAAGTTCCAAACATATTGGTCATATAAGAATGTCCCATTGCAGTCTGGTCCTGACAATTGGGGTTATTGAATCCGTGTTAAGCATTCCCCAAACATTTTTTTCAGTTTGAACGATCTTTATCCAATTCAGGCTAGTGATCGTATGGGGGTTGGCTGCTTATTTGTTTACATTAGTTGATTTATTTTGCAAATGTTATCATTAGTGCAGTTTTTGTGGTTTGATTTTGGATGTATATAATATTTATATTAAGTACTGCTAGAACATGAATGAAAATGTAGAAACTACACCATAGTCCTGTGCGGTATAATGTAACATTTTCACAAGGCATAATGCAAGCACATTAGGATAGAGTCTGGACCCTGATTCCATGAGGATGAGGTGGGCCCTAGAATTTGGGGGTTCAATTCTGGGCTCCTCACTACAAAAAAGATATTATAGTACTGGAATCTAAATACATTTAAATTAAGGATTAAGTGGTTTTTTTTTTTATAAAAACATCCAGGTATACAACCAATGAACAAAATTCGGTACTTGTTTCCTAGCACGGCCACAATCGTATGGATCGTGTACCTTTAAGTTAAGGTACACGATCCATACGATGGACCCGATTTCCTTTGAAATCAGGTCCATTTGGCCGGCTAGGACGCATATAACTTCACAGGTATACGCGTCCCCTCGCCACGCTTCGGGCTCGGTGGCTCGCTGCGCTCGCCACACTATTCTATTCTCAACTCCACGCCGACGTGGATAGTAGGGGAATGAAAAGGTCGGAGGACGCGCACCGACGCCCCTCGCGGGCTCGCTGCGCTCGCCACGCTTCGGGTTGGCGTCTATCGTGGGGTGGGGTGTACGCCGTTAAATTTGGGGGGGGTTGGGAATATTTTACATTGAATCCAATGTAAAATCGGGTCCCAGGGACCCGATTTACATTTCATTAAAAAAAAAATCGGGTCGAAAATCGGTCGGTCGCGTCGATCGCATCGCATGCGATGCGATCGACACGATTTTTCCAACACGACCACCCCGATGTAAATCGGTGTGGCCGTGCTAGGAAACAAGTACCCAAAATTCAAATGGGGATTTAACATCTAGGCAACACCCTCTACCAGAAATTACTGTGGCAAATACTGTGGTTTCTAAATTCACAAATAGTGATTGTAGAAAAACTTGCTAGCCAATTTCTGAGCGTGCAGACCAGAGATATGGAATAACAATGTTATGGGAACACTGCCCCTGTACAAAAACATTAATATACTAATTGTCCCTAAATATATTTAAGGGAGACCCATAGAGAGTGCTACAGTACAAAAGACAGGAGGAACACTATAAATACCAGTCAAACAATATGACTGATAGGGCCAGATGCACTAAGCTTCAAAAGTGATAAAATGGAGAGTGATAAAAAGCCAGCCAATCAGCTTCTACCTGACATTTTTCAAACACAGTCTGTGACGTGTCAGGTAGGAGCTGATTGGCTGGCTGTTTATCACTCCCTATTTTATCACTTTTGAAGCTTCGTGCATCTGGCCCTTATTCCTTTACTGATGAGACTAAAGGCCCATACACACTGGGTGGCTTTGAGCTGAAAGTCGCTCAAAACAGCATTTTTGAGCACTACAAGTGATATTAAAGGAGAACTAAAGGATCTGTATGAGACTGACAGCTTAAGAAATACATAATATTAAATGAATCTCAGAATTCTCAACAGCCTCTGAATATGTCCAATACTGCAACAGTTGCAAAATAACTGCTGCAACACATTGTAACATTGAAAAAAGTATCACAGACTGTGAACACAAGACTAGAGAGAATTCATTTAAAGGCCCATACACACTTGACGATTTTCACCTGAAAATCGGTCAAAACAGCAGTTTTGAGCGATTTTCCGCTGAAAATCGCCTAGTGTGTATGCCTCCCAGATTGCAGACTAGCGATGATGCGCGCTCCCGCATCATCGCTGTCAAAGTCTCTAATCTGCTGGTTTTACCAGCATGCCAGAGATGATGGCTGATTTATTCAGCCATCATCTCTGTGTGTGTACGCCGGGCTGCTGGGCTAAAGATTAGCCACTTTGAGCCTGCGTACCGCCCCGCCGCCCCGCCGCCTCCCCCTGCTCCCTCAACCCTCCCCCAGCACGCACCTGTATTCCGGGCGGCTGCAGTACTCCTCCTAATGCCCGCAATTTCGTCTGGCTGCTGGGCACCCCTCCGCCGGCAGGTCCTCCCGTTCTTCCACGATCATGTCTGCCTGGCTGCCCCCGCAGCAGCTTCCAGGGTCCCCAGCCGCTGCCTCCTCATATGTTAAAAAAAAAGCAGTTGTTAAAACGTTTATAAAATGAGACCACTGCCACCAATGTGAGATTGCCCACAAGTGTATTTACAGTATATTATAGATATATATATATATCTATATATATCTATATATATCTATATCTATATCTATATCTATATATATATTTATTATCTATAAATATAATATATATATTATATTTATAGATAATAAATATATATATATATATATATATATATATATAGAATAATATATATATATATATATATATATATACATAAATATATCTATAATATAAATACACTTGTGGGCAATCTCACATTGGTGGCAGTGGTCTCATTTTATAAACGTTTTAACAACTGCTTTTTTTTTAACATATGAGGAGGCAGCGGCTGGGGACCCTGGAAGCTGCTGCGGGGGTGCGGGGGCATCCAGGCAGACATGTCAGGTGGGCGTGTGGCCGGAAGGACCTGCGGGCATTAGGAGGGGTGCCCAGCAGCCTGACGAAATTGTGGCCATTCGGAGGGGTACTGTAGCCGGAATTTAGGTGCATGCTGGGGGAGGGGGGAGGGAGCAGGGGGAGACGGCGGGGCGGCACGCGGGCTGAAAGTGGCTAATCTTTCAGCCCGTGCTGCGTACACACATAATCCAATAGACCGGCGGGTACTTTGTAGTTTCACGGCGCCACTAAATCGCATGCGATATCGCATGCGATATCGCATGCGATTTAATACCTGTTCATATTCCCACTATCCGCCGTAGTGGATAGTCGGGAAATAAAGAGGTATTAAATTGCGTTTGATATCGCATGCAAAATCGCATTTCCCTGAATATACTCCGCCCAGCGATCAATTCTGAATCAGGACCCAAAAACTGAAATGCACAGAATAATATGGCCCCTTCTCCCACCCTTGGAAATCAAACCCAGACCATTATGTAAATAGCCTTTTACATGAAAGATTTTCAGCAAAGTCTTTCACCTCCTGAACATCTCTTGCTCTTTTGGGAAAATAGATCAGTGTGTACGCACTACTTTGGTGACAGATATATCTATCAAAGATTTTGGCAAAGTCTTTTGAAATTAAAATCTTCAAGTGTGTATGGGCCTTAAGTCCCACATAGGACTCCCAAATAATAAGGGTTCAAGAGGTAATTAACCAATAATCCTGGTGTATTTAGAACAAGCCAAAAATCACTTGCGAAGTCTAATGATTTTTTGGTACTTATGTAGTATCTGGGCTGCCGATTTTTTGATTGTATGCCTTAAGTTAAGGCATACAATCAGATGCGATGCGATATCGCATCGCATCGCATCGCATCGCATCCGATATCGGATGCGATGACCCGATTTTTCCATAGGAATCAATGTTAAAATGATTCCTATGGAAAAATGGGTCCTTTTCATACCCCTACTATCCAAGTGGGCATGGAGTTGGATATAAACCTGTGGCGAGCGTAGCGAGCCACCGAGCCCGAAGCGTGGCGAGCGAAGCGAGCCCCGCGAGGGGACGGTATTCGTCCCCTCGCGGGGCTCGCTTCGCTCGCCACGCTTCGGGCTCGGTGGCTCGCTACGCTCGCCACAGGTTTATATCCAACTCCATGCCCACTTGGATAGTAGGGGTATGAAAAGGACCCATTTTTCCCATTGAATTCCATGTTAAAATGGACTCAGTCCATTTTAACATTGATTCCTATGGAAAAATCGGGTCATCGCATCGCATCGCATCGCATCGAATCGCATGGTCGCATGCGATGCGATGCGATCTCCCGATCCGACCCGATTTAGAAATCGGCAGCCCAGATACTACATAAGTACCGATTTTTTTTAGTACTGGAAACACATTTGCTTAGTTAGGTACAATAAAGTAAATTAAGTAAAAGGAGTGTTATTTTTTTGTTAATATTTAAAAAAAACAAAAACAACAACGTGGGGTCTCCTCTCCAAGCATAATGGGCTCTTGGACAGGTCCTGTTCCAAAAATATGGGGGACAAAACAATATTTGTGTCCCATATTTTGGAACAGCACCAGACTCTAACAGCCAGTGGTGTAATTCCACAGCTGGGGGACACTTTTTATGCAAGGTCCCCTGACCGTCTCATTCTCACTGTGACTGGTCAGTCTTGGACGGAGTCCCTGAGGGTTTAAGGATCCCCCAACAAAGGATTCCCACCCCCAAAATCTAACTCTCTCTAAAGATGTTAGATTTGCCCCACCTGCAGGGTGACATGTCCATCTGCAAAAGGTACAACTAAATTTCAACAAGTCATACACTGGTAATAGTGTCATTGTGTATTTCTAAATACACAGCGAGAGACATTGGTGTTTGTAATATAAAACAAGCTATACTGTATATTGATTACATTATTGAGCATATGAAATTGGAGTGTGTCTAAATGTATTTGTTGCTAAGTTGCAAATAGTAACGTGACATTTCTTTTTTTATAACAGGGCATTCCAGGGGCTTTAGGGAATTCAGGAATGCCTGGCTCACCTGGCTTGCAGGTAATCACTGAAATTCATATACTACTAATGATAATTATTATTATAATAAAAAATGGAAATCATTTTTTTAAACGATAAAACACATTTTTGGTGTTATTCTGGTTTATTCACTCATATGCGAATTCACACCCTAGTGAGTCAACCAGAGACCACCCTGTGAATGATGGTATGCCCGCCCCCCCTCGTACTACACGTATGTTCCCATGGCCTCTTTAACATAAACATCCATTAGCACTCCAGGGGGAACCTACCACATCTTTTGATGGCCGCCGACCATCGAAAGATGTGGTGTGTGCATGCATATATAAAGTGAGTTTCAGGTCACTTATATATGCGTGCACATTTATATATGCGTGAACATTTGCCCGCCCCCGGCGCCCATGTCACCTGGAGAACTCCATGGGAACACCCATGAAATGCTGGGAGTTCACATGCATATGGGTGTGACTATCTGCAGCCCCCCCAGTCTGTTTGGCGTATGCACATGCGCCGAAATGCGGCTGTGCATGCGCATACACCAAACATCGGTCCCCGTGCGACCGCCAGCTTGCGAATGGACCAGAATAAGGCACTTTAAATGCCATGAAAGGATTTAGAAAAAATTATAACATGTATAACATCCATTACTTCACATCTAAAACAAGAAATAATTGTTCTTTCTAAAAGATGTGGACATTGTGTGACTTATTTTTAATTACTGCAATGTGGCCAGCCAATTAAGTTGTTTGTGCCTTTAATTAATACATAAGAGCACTGTGGAGCACATGCTACTTCAATGGATCATTAGCTTTATAAAAAGAGGTTATGCATTAACTTGTAATTTAGATGGTTATGGCTATGAGAACACAACTTTCAATAAACACTTATTTAGTCTGTGCAATAGGTACTGTATGTAGGCCTGCATAAAGGTTAGCTGAGCAGTATCAGGGGCACCCACCCACCAATGCATTCATAGAACATGGAAAAATGTATTTGCATTGATGTGGAAACATTGGATTCCTCATCATTGCAAGGCACAGACAATGGTGGAAACAGATAGTGAGATACAGGCACTGGTGTGATTCCTCATGTTTTAATCCAGCATTTTTTAAAAGGGCAAAATCCACCCTGTCTATTAACCCCCAAAATGCATGTACCACTGAGTAAGGACAAATTATTAAGTGCTAAAAGTGCTAAGGAACCATACAAGTCTCACCTGTGTGTAGGTATCCTGACTACTATGGAAGTAATAGTCTGGGTAAGTGGACAGTAATTGGCAACTGTGCTAAATTATTTGCAGACTAATGCAGCATTTCATAAGACATTTTATACCATTATTTTATTTTTTTCTTTAGCTTTGTTCTAAGAAAGCAGCTAGGAATTGTGACAAAAATGTGCAATTTTTATGAGGGATACAATTTAGATATGTATGAGCATATGGAAATGTATTGTACTAATTATATTATTGTTATCAGGGACCACGTGGTTTGCCAGGTTTAAAAGGCAATTCTGGTCGGGATGGCAGTAAGGTAAAATATTTAATGTGTGTTGTACTGGGAAGATAACATAAAATGTCCCCCAGCATTTGACTTAGGGGTCTGTTTATTAATTGCTTATCATTGCAAAGCATATCTTAGTTGTGTCATCATTCATCAATCCGGTGTTGCCTTCAGAGTCCTGGTAAAATCTCTGCTTCTATTTCAAAGTTTTTTCTCTTCATCGTCATCATCATCATTAGCAGTAGCAGCATAAAACTGCCAGCAAGGAGGTCCAGCTCCAGACCTGTAGCAAGGTTGCAATTTTTGCAGATGAACAAAACCATGATGCACTGCAGGTGGGGAACATGTGCAGAGAGAGTTACATGTGAGTGGGGTGTGTTAAAAACTGAAATATAAATTGCAGTGTAAGAATAAAGCAGCCAGTATTTACCCTGCACAGAAACAAAATCCCCCCAAATCTAACTCTGCACCTGTTACATCTGCCCCACCTGCACAATCACGCTCTAATGAACAAAACCATATGCACTTAGGGACGGAGCCACCACTAGGCAACTCTAGGCAATTGCCTAGGGCAGCACAGCACACTGCTGATGACTGCATGGGCTCCGGAGCAGGCTCACCAGCAAGAACAGCAAGAACAGGTGACGCTGGCCGCTTAATAGAGCCTACATGTGCGCTCCCTACTCTGCAGACCCTGCTGCTACTGCGCCTGTCATACTGTATGACATTGCACCGCAGGCAGCAGTGTGCAGAGCGGCTCCCCATCGGTCACGGCCAGCACCATCACCACCCTCTCTTTCTCCGCCCACCATCTCTCAGTCCTCCTCTCTCCCTCCCACTTCCTACACAGTGTCCCGGGCCTGGCTCCTCTTCCCCACCCCCTACTAGAGCTGGCATGTTCGCTGAAACCTCCTGAATACATGTGTCACTCTTAGATCCCTCACCTCCTGTCGCTGCTTGCCCTCAGCCCAGGCACACATCTACACAAACACAAACTATATAATATTTGATATATTTAAAAATTCACCACATTTTTTTTTGCAATCCTGTTGCCGCATCTTTGGTCCTTGTATTGAATTATTTATGCAGGCACCCATTCATATTTATATATGGTGTTTTCTGGGTGTGTTTAAAAATTGCTTGCATGGGCAGGTGTTTTTAAGGTGGGTCTGTGACATCAGCACTGACCACTTCCAGATTAGTGGCAGCCTCAAACTTACACCCAGGAACTGCTAATACGAATATGAAGGATTTGCAATTCATTCGCAGATTTGCATGGGGGAGGGGCAGGGGCAGTAGAAAAATGTTTTGCTTCGGGTGTCAAGAAACCTTCCACCGGCCCTGTATGCACTGCAGGTGGGTCTGATGTTACATGTGCAGAGAAAGTTAGATGTGGGTGTTTTATTGTTTCTGTACAGGGTAAATACTGGCAGCTTTATTTTTTACACTGCAATATAGATATCAGTTTGAAGTACAACCCCCAGCCAAATCTAACTCTCTCTGCACATGTTACATCAGCCCCACCTGCAGTGCATATGGTTTTGTCCATTAGAGAGTGATTGTGCCTTTCCGAGTGAATCAGTATAACCCCCAAAGTACAGTTTTTGCTTGTTATATAAAGCCACTTCAATCCCCCATTGATGTCCCCATCTTCAGTATCCTTCTTATTAAATAGTAAAAAGAAGTGGTTATCACTGCGTCTTACATATACCCCATAAACCATTGAAGCTGCTGCCAATTTAAACGGTTATGTTTTATCTCATCTGCAAGGAACAGTACACGCCAACCGTGTCCTGAAAATGGATATTGTCCCAAATTGTATAATAAATTAAATTAAAAACATTGTTTCAGACATGTCAAATCCATTACAGAAATGTGTGAAGACAAGCTTTCATAACCATTCACAGCAATTGTATTCTGGGTGCCTGGAAAACATATTTTTGAAATGTTGTTTCCAGTACTTTGCTTGTCAAATAAAATGCATATCTGCCTTCTACAGCAAGAACACTTCATGCTCCATCTCTCTCATCTCTTTGATGCCAGAGCTAAACATAACAATGCATCCTATGAATAATGTGTTTATATATGGCAGCAGGTGGAAAACTCTGTGTAACCTAACTAATATAGTAGTACTGAGTGTTCTAGATGTAGACAAAGTCATTATATTATGCAGTGTTCTATAAATATGATAACAACCTTATCCACCACCACTACTCAGTGCCACCGAGATGAGGGGAGCGGGTCCTTTTTACCCGTATTGGGAGAGAGATGACAGGCTGCTGCTGCAGATCAGCCTCTCTCCCCAGCCCAGCACACGTTGCTCAGCACTGTGTGCTGAGCTGGGGAGAGAGGCAGTTCCATCTGCAGCCTGTCATCTCTCTCCCAGTGCTGGTGTGCATTCTCACCCACACCCCCACCAACACCAGTTTGCACAAACTATTTTTTTTTACATGGTTGTGGCCATGCCCCAGTGGCCATGACCCTTCCTGGTGGCATGCCCCTTCATTTTCCCATGGCCCAGCCAACCTATTGGTGCCCCTGTCACCACCACACTTAACAACACAATGGCATATAAGCACAATTCACTGCAATAATGTGTTCTGAATTTCTTAATATGAAACTCTTGGCCCAGGTTCGCCAGGCCTGCTTTAGGGTTTCCTGATAAAAGAATGTTTGAGGTACACGGGGCCTATGGCAATAGTAGAAATAGTGAGTAACTTAAGGCCCCCATACATTAGTCCGACTTGTCCTAGGGACAAGTCGGACATGATTTCCCTTGCAGCTCCCCGGGAGGGGGACACACGATTAGGCACTTGATGTGCCAAATTTTGCATATGATAAATCTCATGGATTTATCATATGCAGTCCCCGTGGAGCTGCAGGCGGAGAGCTGGGTGGGGGACGCTGGGGAGCTGCAGGGTAAGCTGACAGATAGTCAGCAGGTGGGGGACACTGTCATCTGGGCATGGGGAGAGGCTGGCAGGGGCAGCTTACACATAGGCAGCGGGCGGGCGGACGCCAGTGAACCGGTGAGGGAAACAGCGCCTCACGTGCTGGGCAGGAGAACCAGGGCGGCAGCCGCAACTGCAAGGAAGAAAAACCCAATACAAATTAATGGGGAGCCAGTGATTGGCTCAGAGCTCTCTCAGCCAATTGCTGAGAGAGCTCTCAGCCAATCACTGCCTCCCCATTCGTTTGTATTGAAGCTGCGGCTACCTGGTCCTCCTGCCCAGCAGTGAGCTGTTCCCCTCGCCGGTTCACCTTCACCGGCGTTCCCCCGCCCGTTGCCTATGTGTAAGCTGCCGCTGCCAGCCTCTCCCCATGCCCGGCGTTCCCCGCCGGCTGTTCCCTGCAGTTCCCCGGCATCCCCCGCCTGCTGACCCTGCCCGGATTTAGGAAATCTTATGTGCAGCCGGTGCGACTGCTCGACTCCGATCCGATGCGCACGGGACCGCGCATCGGGTCGGATAGGGTGTCAAACCATGCGATTTGGGACGATTTCACGGCCCGATTCATCCGAATCGGGTGAAATCGGGCCCAAATCGCATAATGTATGGGGGCCAATCAGGTGGATTGGGTCAATTTATCTGACAAAATCTGATGTGCCTGATGTGTAGGACCCAATGCACAATCCCTTGCCATTGGGTATAACCAAGAGATTGCAAGAGATTGATCCTCCTGCACATAGGATAAATCTCGAGTCAATTAGGTCCAACTTGTTGGACAAGTATAAGGGGGCCTTAAGAGCTTCGTTTTAATGTCAAACTCTTTTGTATGTCAAATATTTCTAAAAGAAAGCTGTAGCTATGAACCCAAAGAAGGCAAAATAGACATACACTACAGAAACATGCATTGGTTTGAAAGACAGTTACGTTACCTGTGTGTTGGGACTTAGAAATAAAGATTGCTCTTCCTTAATATAACTTATTCCTGTATTTGTGTTACCATATCTATAGATTAGTAACTTCTGATTTAGTTAAATCTATTTAAAATGATAATTTATTTTCAAATCATTCTAAATACCTACTTAGGGTGAACGTGGAAACGCCGGCTTTCCTGGATTACATGGACAGCTAGGCCCTAAGGTTAGAATGTTGACATTTTTGTTTGCTAGACACAAATGTATTTAATATCTTGGAAAATGGAATAAGACATAAGAGTATAAGCAATAAAACATTGTACTCACAATTAAAGCTGCTAAAAATCTATGTGATATTAATTCACAAATCACTGCAAATAAATCAGATTTAGAATTGTAAATCTGCTTGCTGATTTTCATCATATGATCTCATTACCTCCACCAGAGGCTCTCAGTATACGTGCTGTCCTCTGCAACCAGACACCCCAGCTGACCACCAAGTGAAAGCTACTGTATGATTCTTTTTGCCTAATCAATTTAGAAAATGACCAGTGTACAGTAACTACAGTACAGTAGTCTTTGTTCTATTATTAAGCAATGATACTTTAAAGTTGGATTGCTATTGGAAGTTGGATAGCTATGATGTAAAAAATATAAATGCTTTAAGGGATTTGACTTACAAGACATTTCATAATCTATATAAAAGCTTCTTAAATTGTGTGTTAGCATAATTTATATACAATATTTATTTTGATGTATGTTGCATTTGCTGTATTAAATAGTACTACTTCATTAATTTAGTGTGTTGCCTTCAAGTATTACAAAAGTGCTAATGCTGTGTACACACGGGGGAGATATATTGCTCAGCCATATATTGCTGAGCAATATATGGCTGAGCAATATATTGCTCAGCTTCTCCTGTTCATCAGCGACCAGAGATGGTCGCTGATGAAAAAGAAACTGCCGGGGGGAGCCCGGCAGTGGTAATCAGCTGGTCGCAGGAGCATGATCCTGCGACCAGCGATCACCACAGGGGCAAAAACGGGAGCGCGCACCCGGCGATATATCGCCGGTGCACAGTCCCATTTCGGTCAATATGGTCGCTGAGCGACCATATTTCCTGCGATTTTGGACAAAATCGCCCCTGTGTGTACGCACCTTTAGTGGCGTAGCAACAGGTGTATGATATACAGTATTAGCTAGTGACTGCACACAGGTTCCAGAGTGTCCCACTAAAACCCACACACAATATATGGTGTCCTTAATTGCAATTTGGTTACAGTATAATAACACAACTCACAGCACAACTATCCTTCACAAAATCAGAACTACAGTAGCTCCAATATCATACCTCCCAAAATGACCCTCTCCAGGAGGGACACAATGCTCTGTTCCTGGACTTCCCTCTTAATTTAAAATTGCCATCACCTGTGTGGAAACACCTTTCTTATCCATTAACGTGTTTAAAACAGGTGATGGCAATCATACATTAAGAGGAAAGTGCAGGAACAGAGCATTGCGACCCTCCTGGAATGGGTCATGTTGGGAGGTATGCAATATCCCTCAGAGAGGCCCCTCATTAGTCTATGCATATTTTTTCTTTTTGCATCAAGGCCCAGAAACACAGGGTCATTTAATTATGCAATTAAGAGTATTTACTTTTATTTTTCATGCTGTTCATATTACCTTAGGGTGAGCGTGGGCAAAGAGGAGACAAGGGATTTTCAGGCCTTGATGGAAAAAAGGTAAGCATAGCATTTTTTGGAATATATTTGTAAACAACATAGTTTTCGTAGCACGTACTGGTTAAAAAGACTGAAAGGGATTATGTTGCTTAGTGACGTACAGTAGGTCAAGTTGTCATTATGGTAAACAGGGGCAGATGTAAGAGATAAATGCAAGGGTAATGAAGAGAGATAAACGCCCAGCCAATCACCTGCTAACTGCCATGTTACAGGCTGTGTTTGAAAAAAGTCAGAAAGGAGCTGATTGGCTGGACGTTTAGCTCTCTTTATCATCCTTGCTTTTATCTCTTGTTAAGGCTTAATACATCTGCAATGCCCCAAAGTGACTATGGGGTAAATTTATTATGCTCGGTGAAGTGATAAAGTGTCTGGTTTTTATCATTTCACCGAGCTTAATAAATCTGCCCCTATTTCATGTTCTAAATTACAACTGCTATTGACTTTTATGATTTTTTTTTACTAATAAATGTTTAATTATTATTTTGAACCAGAATATTGAATTGAATAATAAGAAAAAGTATTCAAAATCTGGATTATTTACCCATACTTGTGCAATAGGTAATTGGGTCATTAATGCTGATCTGCAATGTATCTCCTGCATACTGTTTCCTTTTCTAAAAGTTATGATAGCATGGAACGGGATCATTGGATAGAAAACAAATAGGTCTACAAGCATAAGGTCGACACCACAAGGTGGACATGACAGAAGATGGACATGACTGAAGGTTGACATGACTTTAGGTCAACATGCAGGAAGGTCAACATGATTGAAGGTCGACATGGGGTTTTTCACTTTTTTTTTGTCCTGAGTGTCGACAAAGTCGACATGGACACTGAAATGTAGCACCCATCCCCTCGCATGGCTTGTTGCACTCGCCATGCTTCAGGCACAGTGTTAACCCCTTCCCGACATTTGACGTACATCTACGTCATGGTCGGGATGTACTTCCCGACACATGGCATAAATGTACGTCATGCCATTAAACTGTCACCGCGTCTATAGACGCGGTGACAGAGGGACGTTGTCTGCCGTCCCTGACAGCAGACATCTTCCCTCATTGCCCAGGGGGGGCAGCGATGCCCCCCCCCATCGGCGATCGTTGCGATTGGCTGTTCAAATGTGAACAGCCAATTGCAGCGTTTTATGAGTTATGTGTATAATTTTGACTCTGCTGCCCCCTAGTGTCCAAAAAAAATAAAAGGAGGTTGAAATAATGATTAAAACATAAAGTATACATATGGTCTATGTTAGTTATTAACTATTTTGAGTGGTATGATTATTTGTCTCACAAGCAGAAAATTTAACATTTTGCAAATTGCAAAATGTTCAATTTTTTTTACGACATTTTGGTATTTTTCACAAAAAAAAAAAAGACTGTATCGACCAAAATTTACCACTAACTTAAAGTACAATGTGTCACGAGAAAACAATCTCAAAATCACTGGGATAAGTAAAAGCAATAAAAAGTTATCCCCACTTAAGTGATACATGTCAGATTTGAAAAAAAGGGCTCTGTCAGGAAGGCAAAAACAGGCTGCGGCGGTAAGGGGTTATTCTCCTACCACGCCCTAGTGGATGGTAGGGCATGAAATACCGGCTGCTGGCACATGCCCGTTTAAAAAAAAGTGAAAAACCCCATGTCCACCTTCCCCCTTTCGACCTAATGCTTGTGTAGACCTAATGACCCTGTCGACCTAACCCATGTCGACCTCTCAGTCATGTCAACCTTCATGCATATCGACCTAGTGGTTTTGACCTACCGTAATGCTTGTAGACCTAGTGACCGTATCCCGATAGCACGTTGATTACTCTCATGTCTAACAGTACCAGGTTACACAGGATTGTGCCTACAACAAGGTAAACTGAGTCACTTGTAGATTTTGGAGACAGAAAAATGTGGTATTTTAATTTAAAACACATTCATCGCGGCAAAGTCTAAATAAAAAAACAACAACAAAAGACATCTTTACTGGCAAGCCTTATAGTAATTAAAGTGACACTATTTGTACTTCATTGTGTGCACCACACTTCTATAAATGTTTATGCTTTTTGTACAAGGGATATGAATACTGCCAATTAAGTTGTTGCCTAAGGAACCTGGTTTTACATATTCTAAGAGCAAAGACAATTATTTATAATGGATATGGATTTTCTTGACTGTGAAAGTTCCAAGCTGTGTTATTGTAATATTCTTTTGATCTGTCTGTCTAGGGGCGCTGACAGGTTGGCTGTGCCCTGGTAAAATGTAGAGGGTGTGGCCGCTGGGCAGGAGCATGTACTCCGGAGGGGGCATGGCTATGTCCCTGTGAAAAAAATGAAACGTAATTTGTGTGTGGTGCAGGGTGGCGGACAGGATCATCATTGTACACACAGAGGACAGGCTGCAGCACATGGCACTGAGCATATCTCTCCCCCACCCGGGACCCTTTTATTGTTCACTCTTCTTTTCTCTCTTCTCTTCTCTCAATTAAGTCTGTTTCATCACCACATGCACACATACACACATTGGGGTGTATTCAATGTCTACTCGCCTTCACAGCTCGCAGGGTCAGTATTCGACTGGTTTTTGTAGCAACGGGGAAACGGCATGTGCGGCCACTAAAGCTGCGAGTCTCACTGTTTGGGGGAATCCTCACCCATCCTCTGAGGAACATTAAATAGGGTGAGCGGCTGTCCGGGGGCAGCAGCACCTGGAGGCTTTATTGGGTTCCCGGGTTCCGACGCATGCACAGTATGGTCCGCTATACTGCGCATGCACAGAACCCGTTTTGGGGGCTGCCGCATATTTGCGCAGAGAGAGGCATCCCGGAGGGAGGGAAAAACCTCCAGTTAGGATGCCTTGAGTGACTGGCAAGTCGGACTTCCAATAGGAAGTCACTGCCTGTCACAGTGAAGCCAGAGCAGTCTCACAGACTGCATCTGGCTTCACTTTAGGCAGAGATAGTGGCGGATTTTACCTGGGGGGGGCTGCAGCCCTGCAGCCCGTAGGTAAAAACCACCACTGGATGTTACCGATGAAACATCAAAAGATTCCTATCCCTAGAATTTTAGTTCCAGATGTGAAACTAAGTAAAGGTGTTATTTTGCACTCCAGAGTCCATGAGTCTTACCTGAGTAACAGCACATCAACAATCATCCTGAACGTTAACATTCTGATCATGCCATCAGCATACCAGCTGTTAGATCTTCTACTACTGTACCTGACAAAGCTGTATCCTGCTGTCTGATATAGTCCACAAATGTCTTAACTGCCACAGCTGTAGGTAGCAGGCCTCTTATGCAGGGCCGTCTTAACAGCAGTGTGGGCCCCTGGGCAAAGCAATGCACTGGGGCCCTTACCCATTCTCCCCTCCTAGGGTTGGGGGGTGCTATCAGCAGCAGCTTTGATGTCCCACGGGTGGCAGGGGGGGCTCTATCTTTCACTCAACATGTAGGACCTGGAGCAGTAACTTCTGCTAATTACTCTTTTACTGAACCTGAGAAATATGACTGGGAAGTGCAACTAACAGGTCGGATGTGGACTGGTGCTTTGAAGTTGGATATCTCCAGTTCCCCAGGGCTGATTTTCAAAATTCTGGTATCCCTGGAAATAGGGGATCCTCAGCTATCAGAATAGGGCCCTTATACACCTGGGGCCCCTGGGCAAGTGCACATCAAGCCCATACGAAAAGATGGCCCTGCTCTTATGTGCATAGTGATAAAAATGTGATAGGCATGGAGTCAAATGTGAGCACACCAGAAAAGTTATCAGAAGCTGAAAGTAATAGCTGCCCTCATAGAAAACTACAGTACATGCTTGACAGACAGAATTACCTTCATAATAAATACAGCAGCTCTGATAGGAAGAACTCACAGTTGCCTGTGCTGTATGGTATAGAACTGTTATTAGTATGTAACTTTAATAGTACGTTCTTCAGCTTTTTCCTGAATCAACCATACACAATTTTACCTTATTTATGCACAGGGCTACCTTCTTCTCGTGTTACTTCCAGATATGCATAATCTGAGTAACATGTTATTGTATGTTAATGTACAGTTAATTGCTAATTAAGGTGAGTGAAACTGTATCTTGTACTTTTAGGGCGCAAAAGGAGACAAAGGAAGTACTGGACTAATAGGAAAGTCTGGAAGACCCGTGAGTATACTTTCTATAAACAATAACAGAAATCACAGTACAGTAGTTTATTTGTAGAAGACTCATTCTTGCCATTTAACAGGGAGAGCCCGGATTACATGGGAAGGATGGCACCCCTGGATATCCGGGATTAAAGGTCACATTTTAATATTTATTTTTGCTTTAATTAAATCTTTATTATACTGTAATATTAATGATACATTTCCATTATCCTTTTCCACTCTATGACCATACCTTAGCATAGGAAAACTTATGGATGGTTTCCAGTTGCCTGGAAACTTTCTCATCCTGGTCAGTGGTTTACATTGTGGCCACAATAGCAATGTAGTTTATAATACAATTTTTCTAGAGCCATGCAGTGGAGAGTGACTACCAGTCAATCAGCTCTAAATATCATGCTACCAGAACAATAGCAGTTAGGAGCTCATTGGATTGGTTTATCACTGTTCTCTATGTATCTCTTTGAAGCTCATACATCTGGCCCAATGTCTGCTGTATGTGTGGGTCTCAGCCCTTAATCTGTGCTCTGGACCAGAAAGACCAGAGAGCAGCTGCCAGCAAGAAGAGACATTTATCTTATTTTGAGGTGGGAGTTCTGTGGCACAGACAAAAGTGATATCTTTGAATGTATAGTATTAACATTTTTAATGTTTTAATAAATAAATAATAAAATATTGCACAAAGGGATCGGTACTAAATCTCGGTGTTCAAAATCCCAACGCTGGAATCCCGAAAGCTCAAATCCCGACCGCTCAAATCCTGACAAGGGGGGGACGTGGATCGCCCCCCCCCCCCTTGCGGGCTCGCTGCTCTTGCCAGGCAGCGGTCCCGGTGCCTCGCTACGCTCGGCACACTTATTTGGTCTCCCTCTATGGGTGTCGTGGCTACAGAGCCTGCCGGGGGTCCCCGCCACCTCCCCCACCGTCACCGCCGGTCCCCCTCGGCGCCCCGACACCCCCGAACTGGGCAGGGAGATGTTGCCCATCCGCCGTGATACTGGGGTGCACGTGTGCGTGAGACGCACGCGCGGCCCAGTCCCTATCGCTGGCGCTCGCCAGTGAATGATCTGTCAGTGAAGGATCTCACAAGTGGGATCTGGCGGGCGCTGGGCAAAGATGTAGTCTGCTACATCTGTATGCTTTTGACAAATAGTTGCAGCCTGGACTGCCATGCAGCATGCGGCAATACATTTGCCAATGTATATACATCACACTATGAAAGAGTGAAGCTACGTCTGAAGATATGCTACTGAAATCTATTGGGAATTCACACATTTGCTAAGCATTTCCTGCCGAATTAAGCAAAAAGGAAAAAGTGTATGAGCACATGTATGCAATTTCCTGTAGTACACTTTAGTATTTGTGAAGGAATATTACATTTACAACATTCAGAGGATTCAGTATGAAATCCCGGCGGTCGGGATCCCGGCGTTCAAAATCCCGACGCCGGAATCCCGACCGGCGAAATTCCGACAAAGGGGGGACTTGGATCGCCCCCCCTTGCGGGCTCGCTGCGCTCGCCACGCAGCGGGCCCGGTGCCTCGCTACGCTCGGCACACTAATTTATTCTTCCTCCAGGGGTGTCGTGGACATCCTACTAGTGGTGGAAGAGGTAGGACAGGAATTGACCAAAGTAAGAATTGAACTAAATGAGACTAAAAAAGTGGCCAATTCAATCCTTATTGAGGATAAAACAGAAAAATGGTTAGACAAACTCAATAGTGCCATAGAGAAATATAAAAATGAGTTAGAGGCGAAAACTGGAATCAGTTAATTTGGATTATAAACAGCATACTGTCTACCGCTGGTTGATGGGTGATACCTATAACAAGCCCCGTAGGAACTACCGACGTAGGCCGGCTTATACTGTTGATACCTGTTCATCACAGTCGTCAACAGATAACGACACCTCTGAAAGACTCCCCCCTAGTGGTAATAGACAGCCACATTTTTTAGGCGAAGGGAGTGGTCCTCCCAGAGACCGACAAGTAAGAAACGCCCCAGGACGCCAACGCGGCGGGCGGATACAAGAAGAAAGGGAAGAGGTCAACAGAGGTAAATCCGGTCATGAATATATCTGAGTACACTCTAACCCCGGGTGAGGAAGAGTTGCTCAGTATGGGACTGGGATTTGTACCGATTTTTTCAAGGCCCAAATTTGATACAGTAATAGATCAATACAAGTTGGGGCGTAAACTACGATTAAAGGACCACTTCTGTGACACGGAAGAAGTGTCCAGTGAGATACTAAATCAAGTCCTAAAAAAACCCAGTACCTATGACCCACCCACAACCAACCCAAACATCAAAGTATTTCTCCGAATGATTGATGTAGATTTGAAAGAGGATAAAAATAAAAACATGTTTGACAACCTCACCCCTACTCAGCGGGAAGCGGTAAAAACATTGAAAAACAACAAGCAGATAGTAGTACGCCCCGCTGATAAGGGGGGAGCTGTTGTCGTGATGAACTACTCCGATTACCATCAAGACATTTGTGAGCAATTAAGGGATACATCTGTTTATGAGTGTGTCTCAAAAAATCCGATGTATCTGATTAAAAGTAAAGTGGATATCCTTATTAACCAGGCAGTAACATCAGGTTGGATAGACACTGGGATAGCTAATTTTCTGACAGTGGATTGCCCAATTTGTCCAATCATGTATACCTTACCTAAGGTCCACAAGAGGCTGGACAAGCCCCCTGGCAGACCCATTATCTCTGCCAGGGGGTCTGTAATGCAGCCTATGGCGCAGTTTGTGGACCAGGTATTGCAACCTGTGGTGAGGGCAACCTCAAGTTTTATACGAGATACCCCGGATTTTCTCATGAAAATCAATAATATCAGGTTTGCGGGGGATGATGTGGTATTGGCGACCATGGACGTCTCGTCCCTCTACACGGTGATACCGCATGTAGAGGGGATAGACGCAGTGAGAAACAGATTGTCTAAAGCTAATCATACCGTACCTCCGATTGAGTTCATTTGTACCCTCATTGAACAGGTCCGAATCAATAATCATTTTTTGTATGGTGCAAACTGTTATGTCCAGCGCAAAGGAACAGCCATGGGCTCCAATCTGGCCCCTGTATATGCCAATATTTTTATGGCGGAGTATGAGGAGAAGAACATACTAGCTCCATACAATGCATCCATCATGCACTATTATCGTTTTATTGACGACATTTTTTTGGTGTGGCAGGGAGACATGGTGACCTTTGAAGCAATGGTCCATGAATTGAATGAATTGCGGTCCCCAATCCGTTTTACACACACAGCGAGCCTTACATCAATAGACTTCCTCGATGTAACAGTCTATAAGGATTATAACAAGATTGGTACGAAACTATATAAAAAACCATCTGACCGTAACTCGTTATTGCACTACATGAGTTATCATCCAACAAATTTGAAAAATGGACTGCCTATATCCCAGTTCTTAAGGGTCCTTCGAACCAATTCTGATTCAGAAAGCACAGTACGCCAGATCGATGAAATGCGAGAGAAATTTCACGATAGGGGCTACTCACCACAAATTGTAAAAAGCAGCTTAAAAAGGGCTAAGGCAATACACCTGAGTGACAACGGTAACAAGCAAAAGAAGCCAAATGATCGCTTGATAGTCACAACGACCCATGACACAAGGGCATCATCCTTTAGAAGAAGCATCAAACAGCATTGGGGGATAGTAGCATCTGACCTATCGCCGAGGACAGAATTTACGTGATATGTTGATGAGACCAACACTAAACTTCAACGGATCCTCTGGCAGTGAGTGGCTGAGACCCACACGACTGGGATGTTATAGATGCACTGGGTGCACCACGTGTCAATCTATGAATACGGGTCAATTTTTTAACCATCCACACAATGGGCAAAAAATCAGGATTCGGCACAGATTGAGTTGTTCATCTGACCATGTTATCTACTTGTTGAAATGCCCATGTGGCCTGACGTATGTCGGGAAAACCGTCTGCGCCTTTAAAGAACGGATGTCGAATCACCGATCTAGCATCAGGGCAGCACTGACGTTAAAAACAAGTGATAAACCAGTGGCGCGCCATTTTCTGGAGAAAAAACATGCTCTCTCCTCACTGAGAAGTATTATAATCGATCATATACCAACATTGAGTCGTGGAGGAGATCGAGCAAAATTACTCCTGCAAAGGGAGACAAGGTGGATATACTCCCTGGACACCATCAGCCCTAGGGGCCTGAATGAATATAATTCATTTAAATGTTTCTTATGAAGAAAAATAATCACTTTTTCCAATTTTCTCTAATTTTTCCTTTTTTTGTGCTTTTGATGTTCTTTGATGGAATTCTCTGTGTTGGCTATGTAACACTAATCTACAGTAGTGGCATAATAAGCTTGGGTAGCCATGGTCACATACCACATCAAACTCTCGGTCGTTATGAAAGATAGGGACTAGGGTTGAGATTATTGGATGTAGTACCTAGGTTATGACTTAGCTTTTTTTTTAAATGTTATGTGTATTATTGTTGTTTGTCTAGAAACTGAAATCCTGCTGTATGCTGCCAACTAATTGCACTCATCTAAAATAACACCTCCTAACTACTCTAGTGTAAGATTAATGCTATGCACCCTCTGATGGTGTGTGTCATCATGCTGCTATATTTAAATTTGCAGTTAAATGGGTAGCAGTAAGCCCATGTACGAGTATGGCGCACTACTACAGTTGTATGAGCGCTGGGTTTGTTTACAATGATGACGTGCCTAACTACAGGTACGCGTCACTTAGCAACGCATAAAGACGTGATATAGAGCAGGAGTATAGACGCTAATAGTTGGAAACGTGCTGACGCGTCAAAGAGGAGGGGGAGTACGCTATGAGGATTGGCGGATGTTCTGATACGCACAGAGGACCGCCTATAATGGCGGCGTGCGTTTCATATGTCTCCCGGCAGAACACACACGTCTGGTGACGCGTTACCCGGAAGGGGCACGCGTCAGAATATGGCAACTTGTTGATTGGTTTAGGAGGTGACACGCACGAGGGACCGCCTACAATGGCGGCGTGCGTTCCATATGAGTGTGAACCGGCTGTTTCAGCTTTGGTGAGTTATATACGGTATTACACATTGCTTTACCTTATTAGTTGACTTATGTATGACAGTCCTATGTAGTGAGGAATATGTGAGAGTTGTGCAGGTGCACCCACAGTGATAATATACGTATATGTCATGGTTAATTTCCGGTCCCCACATGTGGGGTTAATTGGTGTAATTAAGACCAGATAAAAGTGAGCAGCATGCAGCATGAGATCAGTTGCTTTCTCTGTGAGATCCAGGACGCCATGATTAAGGGCCCCGTTGGGTCCGAAACGTCGGCATACTTGTTGTACATGATGGAATAATAAAAAGAAGCATTGCCTTACAGCTGCTTGGTGAGTGCCCTGATTCTAAGTGACTTTATACATATATATATATATATATATATATATATATATATATATATATCAACAAAGTCCAGTATTCAAATAGAACCACTGAGGAGGGCACTCACCAATCAATTGCAAAAGATGATTTATTCAGGAAAAATCCATATGTCGACGTTTCGACCCTAAACGGGTCATTATCAAGACTGTAAAACAGCAGCAGTATACCAGCAGAAGGATAATGGGATACATTATCCCATTATCCTTCTGCTGGTATACTGCTACTGTTTTACAGTCTTGATAATGACCCGTTTAGGGTCGAAACGTCGACATATGGATTTTTCCTGAATAAATCATCTTTTGCAATTGATTGGTGAGTGCCCTCCTCAGTGGTTCTATTTGAATACTGGACTTTGTTGCTAGATTTGGATTTCCCCCTTAGGATCTCTCTAAAGGTGCACCCCACGACTAAGTTCACCCCTGGATGTGAGTAAGGACCCTCTATATTGTGTATATATATATATATATATATATATATAAATAAAGGGCCACACACTGCGCTAAATGTACTAAGAATAGGAGCAGCAACCATGAAGGGGTCCTCTGTTAGATGAGACCCGGTTATAGAAATTGAAAAAAGATAGGGGTTTCACGGTGCGCTAAACCTTATACTATTGCACAGAATGAAATTCGGTCACAGTAAAAAAATGTCTTTAATAAAACTGCCCACAGGGCATAGCAGTATACAATGAAGGTTATAGTAGTACAATTGCAGGGAATTGATAACAACGAGTATCCTCTTATACAATATACATTATAATGTAGGCGGATATTGCAGTTTGCCCATTAGCCCTATATATATATATATATATATATATATATATATATATATATATATATATATATATATATATAGGAAAACATCATATCCAGCGGACATAATTAAGGCAGCACTCCTTGTAAAGATGCAAAAGAGATTTTTATTTCATGTGGCAAAAGTTCTTAGCCAATTTGGACTGGGATGCAACTGATGGCAGTTTAGAGGCATTAACACATCAATGGATCTATTCACCAAAGCAGAGCATGATCACACAGTCGGCAGCAGTCAACAGAACCGTTTCGGCTTATCCAGCCTTCATCCTGGACTGACCCACAAAGAATGAGTGCACCAGTCCAGTATATAAGGCTTCCACTAAATTGAATAATGAGAGGCTGAGCTACTCAGGTGCATTCGGTTGTAGTGTTGGGAGGGGTATATATTTGAATAAAATTGCTCATTTAGCTGTCCTGCTTTTTATTAAGCAACTTGGACTTACAGTATATTAGGTCATCCATCTTTTTGGTGTCCTTTGCTGTGCACCCAGCTATTCTATTGCACTGGGATGTGAGTGCGGATCTACCTGGATATATATATATATATATATTCACACGCACATGCAGCGGGGGTTTCCAATTATCTGGAAACCCCCCCCCTGCCTACCGATCTATCGGCGCAGTTACTTTTTGTTTTTCAAGAGGGCGAAGCAGGGGCCAGCCGCATAAAGAGCTGAGGCTGCTGGGGGGGTTTGCATGTATAAAAAAATGTGCTGGCTCTGACTTTCTTTTATCTGGAAGCTGGGAAAGTGCTGGGGTGAGAGGGTTTGGTGCAGCCTATGTTACAACTTATTGTGACATGTGCTTTAAATTATGTTTTTATGTGAAACAGGTGTGTGTGTGTCATCTGTGTGTATACATGCTATGTATGTGTGTGTAGGTTGTTTGTCTGTATACTGTGTGTGTCAATTGTGTATACTATATGTGTGCCAGTTGTCTGTATGCATGTATACAATTTGTGTGTGTGTGTGTGTGTCAGCTGTCTGTATGTATTCTGTATGTGTGTGTCGTCTGTGTGTATGTATACTATGTTTGTGTCTCCTGTATGTTGTATGTGTACTATGGGGGTTATTCTAGTTCACGCTTTCTAACAAACTCCTTCTTAGATGGACAAAACCATGTGCACTGCAGGCGGGGCAGATGTTACTTGTGCAGAGAGAATTAGATTTGGGTGGAGTTTTGCATCAAAGTGAGATCTATATTGCAGTGTAAAAATAAAGCAGTCAGTATTTACCCTGCACAGAAACAAATTAACTCACCCATATCTAATTCTCTCTGCACAAGTAACATCTGCCCCCCCCTGCAGTGCACATGGTTTTGTCCATCTAAGAAGGATTTTGTCAGAAAGAGTGAACTAGAATAAGGCCCTATGTGTTTGTGTGTCGACTTTGTGTATGTGTACTACAGTACACATACACAATAAATAAATTTTTAATTGGTTGTTTGAATCAGCGCTGCCTCTGAAACTTTTTCTTTCTTGTTTCTGTGTCTAAGGGGCTGGGGTGTCCCCTTATCAGAGACAGCAGCAGATTCAATTATATAGATTTGCGCTCTACCATCTTTTTTCCTTACTACAGTATGTGTTGGAGGTGTACAGTATTTACACTTGGTGTTTGTGGGTATATGTATTGCATATATGTTTGTGTGTTGGCTGTGTGTATGTATAGTATTGGAAGGGTAGCCAAGTGTTCCAGACCTTTATGTATGTATGTACACAGTGTTGCAAGTAAGGGGGTACGGCGTGGTACGGAGTACCTGTAAGAAATATGTTGCAGGTACGCAGTACCACTTACCCCTGATCCACTGTCATTTCTATTTTCATTTTAAGTCTAAATATAATGCATCTGCAGCCCGCCCACCCAGCGTTATGATTGGTGCTGTATGCAGCTACCGGCAACTGCTGATTTAGCCTGTCACACTGACTGGCATCAGCAGCGCCGACAGCATGAAGAGCAGGCTCCACTATTGTAAGCACAAGCTGCCTGGCTCTCCCCCAAGCAAGAGCCAACCCACCCCCAGTCATTCCCAGTTTCTCATTCCCTGTCTCCTGTGTCCACGCCTCTATTGTCATTTAGTCACTCCTCTAGCTTTGTGTGACCACGCCCCCTGATGACACATGACCATGCCCATTTTTGGTGGAGGCTATCAGTACCACCAAGAAAAAAATTCTACTTGCACCACTGTGTATGTATGTATGTATGCTTTGTGTATGTATGTATGTATTTATTCTGTGTATATATGTATGTACAGATGAATTTATTTATGTATGTATGCATGCATGCACACACACACACATATATATTAGGCAACATGTCATGATATAATTTAATTATTAAGATAATATGTGTGTGCGCATGCGGAAACTCCCTCATGAGTATCGTGCGTTTGCCCCTGATATGAATGTTACACTGTAACACAAACCATTTATTATTTAGTATATACATTTGCAACATTGTACTTGACCACCCAAATCTAATTCTCTCTGCACAAGTTACATCTGCCCCACCTGCAGTGCACATGGTTTTGTCCATCTAAGAAGGAATTTGTCAGAAAGAGTGAACCAAAATAACCCCCATTGTTATTTTGCCCCTTGAATTTACATAACAGACTGTATGTCTGTTTTGCACTCATAATTATATTATATTATACAGTATGTTCAGGTTGAACAATTGTAAAGTAACTCTAGATTCATATGTCTGTAAATGCTCCAAAATAAGTTTTTAATATGACATATGATAAATGGGTAACATAAGCTGTTCCATAATCAGTGAAGAAATACTACTAATATGAAAAGAATTCCCTCTTTAAAGAATGACAAATGGGGTATGCAAGTGTCTCAGAAAAATGTTAACCTGAAAAATTCATGTAACAGGAACACATAATCTAATAAAACAATTGCATGCTAGTTGTAAAATATCCAGGTTTTCCCATAAAATATTTGGCATGGAACACAGTCTTTATGATGACAGCGAGGCAATACATGAACTGCAAGAATGTGGGATAATATGGAAGATAATTCCTGTAATATTTTAGCTGAAAACTAGCACCTTCATCTTCTAATTGAACTGGCCATTATATACCACTGCACATACTGATGTGTATCTGCTGTACCTGATTACTTGTCCAGATCAATCATTCGCAGCCTATTGAGTAAAGCATGATTTATATCATTTTGTGGCCAGTGATCTAAAAAGTTAAATCTGAAGTACAAAAAGTAGGGAGCAGAGTCTTAGATTTTGGTCAAAGGGAAGGAGTGTTGGTATTGTGATCCCCAACAAAATGCCAACAGCGACATCATGACATAAAGTATCCGGTGGTGTATTTTAACCTTTACCAACACCTCTAGCAGCCTAACCCTAAAAGGCCCTGTACTTCCTGCAGCCTAACCCTCCACATAGTTCCTAACTCTAACCCCAGTACTTACCACGGGGTCAAAATGACACATCTGTGTGCTGGAATAGGTTCTAGTTAAGGAACCTGCCATAAGTGTATAACGAGTAATGCCTTGTGCTGTGCGTAATAAAGACTTACATAGTGCTACTACTTCACACATTTATCTTAAGCCGTGAAGTCAGTTTATGAGCACCCATTGAACTTCCATCTGCATTGTTAGTTTGAAAAACTCAAATGTAGGGCAAGCATAATAGCCAGAGAGGCTATTAAGACAAAATATTGCTGCCAGTCTGTTGCAGTGTGTGTGTGTGTGTGTGTGTGTGTGTGTGTGGGGGGTTAATTACAGGACTGCAATTTTACAAGCTTTTCCCTGGCTTGCACAGGGCGGGATTTCACCCTGGCTGGCGGCAATTACCTGCCCACATGTCTATACAAATTAGCAGAGAATCAATCAGGTCTGAAGAACCCACAGTGTATGGAATTCCCACCATTATGCTGGGATAGAATTTGTAAATTCTTGCCCTAAACTTGTAAGCAGCTTATTATGGGGGTTATTCTGGTTCACTCGGAAAGGCACAATCACTCTCTAATGGACAAAACCATATGCACTGCAGCTGATGTAACATGTGCAGAGAGAGTTAGATTTGGCTGGGGGTTGTACTTCAAACTGATATCTATATTGCAGTGTAAAAAAATAAAGAAGCCAGTATTTACCCTGTACAGAAAAACACCCAAATCTAACTTTCTCTGCACATGTTACATCAGCCCCACCTGCAGTGCATACAGGGCCGGTGGAAGGTTTCTTGACACCCTAGGCAAAAATTTTGCCAACTGCCCCTGCCCCTCCCCCATGCAAATCTGCGAATGAATTGCAAATGCATCATATTCGTATTAGCAGTTCCTGGGTGTAAGTTTGAGGCTGCCACTAATATGGAAGTGGTCAGTGCTGATCACCACAATAAAAACACCTGCCCATGCCAGCGATTTTTAAACACACCCAGAAAATGCCATATATAAATATGAATGGATGTAACATGTGCAGAGAGAGTTACATTTGGGTGTTTTATTGTTTCTGTGCAGGGTAAATATTGGCTGCTTTATTTTTACACTGCAATATAGATATCAGTTTGAAGTAAACCCCCCACCCAAATCGAACTCTCTCTACACATGTAACCACCTGCAGTGCACATGGTTTTGACCATTAGGGAGTGATTGTGCCTTTCCAAGTGAATCATAATAACCCCCATATATGTAGTCCTTACCGAATTAGGTCTTATGTCAGCATGCTCTTCAGAGTATGATACCATACTTTATCATCATACCCTGGCGTTAAACTCTCAGCCACATGTTGCAGCACCATTCCGCACATGTCAGTTGGTGCAGCTCTCAAGTGAGCAGTGAAAGTAAATACACTGCATTATTGATTTCAAACCCATAGAACAACTTACTAAGTCCCCACCAGTCCAGTCTGCTCCATTCAGCAGCCACCGGTAAATTCAGAAATGCAGTAACTGTGGGCATGTGTACTGGCAGCAATGTTTAAAAAAAAAAAAAAAAAGATTGAAAATGCTGGGGATTGCTAAGTCTCTATGACCCCTTGGAAGGGTTTGTATATAGATAATATAATGTAGGAAAATGTGGGTAACCTTTTTTCAAAGAGGGTGTGCATAAATAAAGGCTAACAATTGGTGCTTACCAGGCATTGTTCCCATGTACACAGGGCCGTACTGGCTCAAATGTACTGGGAAACTTCCCAGTAGGTCTAACAGCCTGGACCCCCAGCCCACCCTCTCAGTAACATCGATGAGTATTTGACATTTGATTCTACCTGGAACCATAGCAAACATGAACCACTGGGTGTTAAGCCTGCATCAGGAAACATGGGCATGGGAATTACGCTAGCCAACACCAACATGCTCATAGTACCTTCTATATCACCCTCAATCTCCACCTCTATAGGTTTTTACCTACCTCATGGTGAAGAGACGGAGCTTATCTTGGCTCTTCTTTATTCTCAGCATTGCAGCATTATGACAATGATAACTGCATTGGTGATGGCAGTTGCGCACAGAGTAAGAAGAGGTACATAATCAGTGGCGGCTCCAGAGGTGGGGATGCAGCACAGTCCAATATTGAAATAATGGAGCCACATCGCATACACAGAAATTTGCATCAGTTAATGTTCTGTATATAAAAACTCACCATTTGTGCCTGTGCATCTGACAAAATCAGCCCTATTCTAGGCAATGCGACATGATAGAGTCCAAAGCATCTGGTATTTATAAGAGCCTATGAAAAGTTAACACTGTTTCTGAACAATTATATGTTTTTTATGTCTTTTTATAACTGTATATGCATGCTACGTGTACAAATAATAATTACAGACAATATTACATAATGTGTTCAGTCATTACCAATAAAGTGTGTCCATTTATTATACCAGGGGTGGCCAAACCTGTCCTCAGGATCTACCAACAGTTCATGTTTTTCAGGCGACCTGTGGATCTTTAGTAGAAATGAATGCAGCATGTCTGAAAATGTGACAGTTAGTAATGACTACAGCTGTGCAGCAGCTAGGTGATATGGAAACTGTGGATTGTTGGTAGAATTGGAGGACCGGTTTGGCCACCCCTGCACTATTTTATGAATCTAGCTCTGTTTTGATAAACTCCGTAAATATTTTGACAGACCTATATTCATAACATAATCTTATCTAGCTTGCCAATATTCAGGGTATATCTGGGTATTATTGGACCCTGTATTATTCTTCTATTATCACTTACAGTATTTAAAAACAAAAGACAAAAACAAAAAAACTCAACACGCCCTTCATACCTGTTTGTACTATTGGATGTCAGATTCTTCAATCTGTCACCTTCCATTCTTCTGCTTTGTTCTATTGTGAAGATAACACTATCTATGGCCAAAATGAATGATAGTTTTCATAACACATCTTAATGTTATTACCTTGTATTTGACTTATTTTCAGCTTGCACCTTTCATCAGAATATCATTGCCAAATGTCTGCATGCAATATAGCAAAGATGTATGGTTCTTGTCTGAAATCTTTTTGAATGAAAGGTGGTAATGAACGCTGGAAAGAAACATATAAAGAAGAGTTATAAGAACACAACTTTTTATGTTATCATTTAAAAATTCGGTACTTGTTTCCTAGCACGGCCACAATCTTATGGATCGTGTACCTTTAAGTTAAGGTACACGATCCACATGATGGACCCGATTTCCTTTGAAATCAGGTCCATTTTGCCGGCTAAGACACAATATCGGGGGCATCGCGTCGGTCGGGACCATTAACATTGGTCCCGACGCGACCGACGCGATGCCCCCGATTTTTCCATAGGCTTCAATGTTAAAAAATATTTTAACATTGAAATCGTGTCGGGAAAGGTAAAATATCGGGGGCATCGCGTCGGTCGGGACCATTAACATTGGTCCCGACGCGATGCCCCCGATTTTTCCATAGGTTTCAATGTTAAAATATTTTTTAACATTGAAATCGTGAGAAAATGTGAAAAATGTGAAATGGGCCAATATGACCCATTTCACATTATAGATGTCCCCGTCGTCACCCCACGAAAGACGCCAACCCGAAGCGTGGCGAGCGCAGCGAGCCCGCGAGGGGCGGCGGTGCGCGTCCTCCGACCTTTTCATTCCCCTACTATCCACTAGGGCATGGAGTGAGAATAGAATAGTGTGGCGAGCGCAGCGAGCCACCGAGCCCGAAGCGTGGCAAGCGCAGCGAGCCCCGCGAGGGGACACGGATACCTTCACAGGTAAACGCGTCCCTTCGCGGGCTTCACAGGTATCCGCATCCCCTCGCGGGGCTCGCTGCGCTCGCCACGCTTCGGGCTCGGTGGCTCGCTGCGCTCTCCACACTATTCTATTCTCACTCCACGCCCTAGTGGATAGTAGGGGAATGAAAAGGTCGGAGGACGCGCACCGCCGCCCCTCGCGGGCTCGCTGCGCTCGCCACGCTTCGGGTTGCCGTCTATCGTGGGGTGGGGTTGACGTCGTTAAATTTGGGGGTCTAGGGAATATTTTACATTGAATCCAATGTAAAATCGGGTCCCAGGGACCCGAATTACATTTCATTCAATTAAAAAATCGAAATACACAAAATATGAACCAGTAAAAAAATTTAATTAAAAAATCGGGTCGAAAATCGGGTCGGTCGCGTCGATCGCATCGCATGCGACCAAATTGCATGCGATGCGATCGGCCCGATTTTTCCGACACGACCACCCCGATGTAAATCGGTGTGGCCGTGCTAGGAAACAAGTACCCAAAATTCTATATCACGTACACATACAGGATATTAGGTAATATAACAGACTCAGTTTACACAGTAGCAAGAATGGGGGTGATTCATATTCATAAGTACCTTTCCGCAGTGGTGGGATTCAAATAAATTAACAACAGGTTCTATGATCTAATGACCATTTTTAATATGCCAAAAGATATACTGAAAGGAAGTGCTTCCCGCCGCGCAAACCAACTGCAGAGGAGTAGTGTGTAGTCGTTTTTCCACATAGTGAAATTTGTGTTAGTTGGATATTGAATCTTCACTTGTAGTTACAATATAATCAGGGAATGATTAAGGATTCCAGCTGCCCTAGGCTAATACATGCATGTTGTCAGGGGGGTTACATGCAGTTTACCAGGGGGTAACTCCTGGCAAACTGCATGTAACCTGCATGGTGCTCAAAACACAACAGCGCTCCTGGTACAGTATATAGAGTATATGCACTTCTGGGTAACGCTGGGTGCGCTGCCTTCCTCTGACAGATGCTACAGGTCTAGTAGGACCACTAGTGTTTGTCTCTAAGAAAGCGGCAGCCATTTTTGGGAAGCTGTTTTGAAGATTCCATGCTGTCCACATGGAATCTGCAGAGATCCGTCTCCCCTTCGCCATGCTGCCCCCCCCCCCCCAATACCCAGTGCTCCAGGCTGCAGCCTATTGGTTGATCAGGCCCTGATTATAATGGAAGGTTCTATATCTGGTGTTGAAGTATTTCTATAGATGTGCCTTGCATGCATTACATTTGATGCATACGTAGATTACACATAATATGTTACTCTGGTTACTATTGCTGTACATTAACTGTTAAATGAAAACAACTTAAAAAGGACATTGGGTGCATTTTGGTTTAGTGCCTGTTACTATAAAATATAACATTAATAATAAAAGCATCTGTTTTTTACCTTTTCACACCGATAAAACACACATGGGCCTGATGTTCTACACTCTTTGTACCCCTCATTTACTTTGTTGTAGGGTTTCCTAAGAGCTATGGCACTATTACAGACTATAATAATGCATAAGATTTATGAAACGTGAGTTAAATCTCACTTTAATTAACCCCTTCATGACAGAGCCAGTTTGTGCCTTCATGACAGAGCCCTTTTTTTCAAATCTGACATGTCTCACTTAAGTGGGGATAACTTTTTTTTGCTTTTACTTATCCCAGTGATGTTGAGATTGTTTTCTCGTGACACATTGTACTTCAAGTTAGTGGTAAATTTTGGTCGATACAGTCTGTGTTTTTTTGTGAAAAATACCAAAATATCGTGAAAAAATGGAAAATTTAACAATATGCAAAATGTCACATTTTCTGCTTGTGAGACAAATAATCATACCACTCAAAATAGTTAATAACTAACAAAGACCATATGTCTACTTTATGTTGCAATCATTATTTCAACCTCCTTTTCATTTTTTTGGACACTAGGAGGCTTCAAATATGACTAGCAAATTCTCAAATTTTCAAGAAAATTTCAAACACTGATTTTTTTAGGGACCAGTTCAGTTCTGATGTGACTTTGAGGGACTTGTATGTGAGACACCCCCATAAATGATGCCATTTCAAAAACTGCACCCCTCACAGTATTCAAAACAGCATTTTGGAAGTTTGTTAACCCTTTAGGTGTTTCACAGGAATTAAAACAAAGTGTAGGTGAAATTTCAAAATTTCTTTTTTTTTGCAGAGTTTCAATTTTAATACATTTTTCTAACGAATACAGTAGATTTTACTAGAGAAATGTGACTAAAAATTGATTCCCCCAATTCTTTTGTTTTAAAAAATATCCTATATGTGGCCCTAGTGTGCACGTTGACTAAACCACAGGCTTCATAATAGAAGGAGCACCTACTTGATTTTGGAGCCTCCTTTTTATGAGATTTTTTTTTAGGCACCATGTAGGTTTCTAGGCACCATAAGTGCTAAAAGTTAGGAACCTCCCCCACAAGTCACCCCATTTTGCAATCTACACCCCTCAGGGAATTCATCTAGGGGTATAGTGTACATTTCAAACCCCCAGGGGTTTCACCAATTTTGGTACAACTGGGATGTGAAAATGGAAAATTACATTTTTTTACACAAACATGCAGTTCTGGCTCCAAATTTTTCATTTTCACAAGGAATGAAGGAGACAAAGCACCCCAAAATCTGTGCCCCAATTTCTTCCGAGTACGGCAATGCCTCACATGTGACCAAAAAATACCAGTTGGGTGCATGGCAGGACTCAGAAGGGAAGGAGTGATTTTTGGATTTTGCAGCACAGATTTTGGTGGAATGAATGGTGGGTGCTATGTTGCACCAATACAGTGGAACCCCCCCACAAGTCACCCCATTTTGCAAAGTACACCCCTCAGGGAATTCATCTAGGGGTATAGTGTACATTTCAAACCCCCAGGGGTTTCACCAATTTTGATACAACTGGGCAGTGAAAATGAAAAATTACATTTTTTACACAAAAATGCAGTTCTGGCTCAAAATTTTTCATTTTCACAAGGAATAAAGGAGACAAAGCACCCCAAAATCTGTGCCCCCATTTCTCCCGAGTACGGCAATGCCTCACATGTGACCAAAAAATACCAGTTGGGCGCATGGCAGGACTCAGAAGGGAAGGAGTGATTTTTGGATTTTGCAGCACAGATTTTGGTGGAATGAATGGTGGGTGCCATGTTGCATTAGCAAGACTCCCAAAGCACCAATACAGTGGAACCCCCCCACAAGTCACCCCATTATGCAAAGTACACCCCTCAGGGAATTCATCTAGCGGTATAGTGTACATTTCAAACCCCCAGGGGTTTCACCAATTGTGGTACAACTGGGCTGTGAAAATGAAAAATTACATTTTTTTACACAAAAATGTACTTCTGGCTCAAAATTTTTCATTTTCACAAGGAATGAAGGAGACAAAGCACCCCAAAATCTGTGCCCCCATTTCTCCCGAGTACGGCAATGCCTCACATGTGACCAAAAAATACCAGTTGGGCGCATGGCAGGACTCAGAAGGGAAGGAGTGATTTTTGGATTTGGCAGCACAGATTTTGGTGGAATGAATGGTGGGTGCCATGTTGCATTAGCAAGACTCCCAAAGCACCAATACAGTGGAACCCCCCCACAAGTCACCCCATTTTGCAAAGTACACCCCTCAGGGAATTCATCTAGGGGTATAGTGTACATTTCAAACCCCCAGAGGTTTCACCAATTTTGGTACAACTGGGCTGTGAAAATGAAAAATTACATTTTTTTACACAAAAATGTACTTCTGGCTCAAAATTTTTCATTTTCACAAGGAATGAAGGAGACAAAGCACCCCAAAATCTGTGCCCCCATTTCTCCAGAGTACGGCAATGCCTCACATGTGACCAAAAAATACCAGTTGGGTGCATGGCAGGACTCAGAAGGGAAGGAGTGATTTTTGGATTTTGGAGCACAGATTTTGGTGGAATGAATGGTGGGTGCTATGTTGCATTACCAATACAGTGGAACCCCCCCACAATTGACCCCATTTTGCAAACTACACCCCTCAGGGAATTCATCTAGGGGTATAGTGTACATTTCAAACCCCCAGAGGTTTCACCAATTTTGGTACAACTGGGCTGTGAAAATGAAAAATTACATTTTTTTACACAAAAATGTACTTCTGGCTCAAAATTTTTCATTTTCACAAGGAATGAAGGAGACAAAGCACCCCAAAATCTGTGCCCCCATTTCTCCCGAGTACGGCAATGCCTCACATGTGACCAAAAAATACCAGTTGGGCGCATGGCAGGACTCAGAAGGGAAAGAGTGATTTTTGGATTTGGCAGCACAGATTTTGGTGGAATGAATGGTGGGTGCCATGTTCCATTAGCAAGACTCCCAAAGCACCAATACAGTGGAACCCCCCCACAAGTCACCCCATTTTGCAAAGTACACCCCTCAGGGAATTCATCTAGGGGTATAGTGTACATTTCAAACCCCCAGGGGTTTCACCAATTGTGGTACAACTGGGCTGTGAAAATGAAAAATTACATTTTTTTACACAAAAATGTACTTCTGGCTCAAAATTTTTCATTTTCACAAGGAATGAAGGAGACAAAGCACCCCAAAATCTGTGCCCCCATTTCTCCCGAGTACGGCAATGCCTCACATGTGACCAAAAAATACCAGTTGGGCGCATGGCAGGACTCAGAAGGGAAGGAGTGATTTTTGGATTTGGCAGCACAGATTTTGGTGGAATGAATGGTGGGTGCCATGTTGCATTAGCAAGACTCCCAAAGCACCAATACAGTGGAACCCCCCCACAAGTCACCCCATTTTGCAAAGTACACCCCTCAGGGAATTCATCTAGGGGTATAGTGTACATTTCAAACCCCCAGGGGTTTCACCAATTGTGGTACAACTGGGCTGTGAAAATGAAAAATTTAATTTTTTTACACAAAAATGTACTTCTGGCTCAAAATTTTTCATTTTCACAAGGAATGAAGGAGACAAAGCACCCCAAAATCTGTGCCCCCATTTCTCCAGAGTACGGCAATGCCTCACATGTGACCAAAAAATACCAGTTGGGTGCATGGCAGGACTCAGAAGGGAAGGAGTGATTTTTGGATTTTGGAGCACAGATTTTGGTGGAATGAATGGTGGGTGCTATGTTGCATTACCAATACAGTGGAACCCCCCCACAAGTGACCCCATTTTGCAAACTACACCCCTCAGGGAATTCATCTAGGGGTATAGTGTACATTTCAAACCCCCAGAGGTTTCACCAATTTTGGTACAACTGGGCTGTGAAAATGAAAAATTACATTTTTTTACACAAAAATGTACTTCTGGCTCAAAATTTTTCATTTTCACAAGGAATGAAGGAGACAAAGCACCCCAAAATCTGTGCCCCCATTTCTCCAGAGTATGGCAATGCCTCACATGTGACCAAAAAATACCAGTTGGGTGCATGGCAGGACTCAGAAGGGAAGGAGTGATTTTTGGATTTTGGAGCACAGATTTTGGTGGAATGAATGGTGGGTGCTATGTTGCATTACCAATACAGTGGAACCCCCCCACAAGTGACCCCATTTTGCAAACTAAACCCCTCAGGGAATTCATCTAGGGGTATAGTGTACATTTCAAACCCCCAGGGGTTTCACCAATTTTGGTACAACTGGGCTGTGAAAATGAAAAATTACATTTTTTTACACAAAAATGTACTTCTGGCTCAAAATTTTTCATTTTCACAAGGAATGAAGGAGACAAAGCACCCCAAAATCTGTGCCCCCATTTCTCCAGAGTACGGCAATGCCTCACATGTGACCAAAAAATACCAGTTGGGTGCATGGCAGGACTCAGAAGGGAAGGAGTGATTTTTGGATTTTGGAGCACAGATTTTGGTGGAATGAATGGTGGGTGCTATGTTGCATTACCAATACAGTGGAACCCCCCCACAAGTGACCCCATTTTGCAAACTACACCCCTCAGGGAATTCATCTAGGGGTATAGTGTACATTTCAAACCCCCAGAGGTTTCACCAATTTTGGTACAACTGGGCTGTGAAAATGAAAAATTACATTTTTTTACACAAAAATGTACTTCTGGCTCAAAATTTTTCATTTTCACAAGGAATGAAGGAGACAAAGCACCCCAAAATCTGTGCCCCCATTTCTCCCGAGTACGGCAATGCCTCACATGTGACCAAAAAATACCAGTTGGGCGCATGGCAGGACTCAGAAGGGAAGGAGTGATTTTTGGATTTGGCAGCACAGATTTTGGTGGAATGAATGGTGGGTGCCATGTTGCATTAGCAAGACTCCCAAAGCACCAATACAGTGGAACCCCCCCACAAGTCACCCCATTTTGCAAAGTACACCCCTCAGGGAATTCATCTAGGGGTATAGTGTACATTTCAAACCCCCAGGGGTTTCACCAATTGTGGTACAACTGGGCTGTGAAAATGAAAAATTACATTTTTTTACACAAAAATGTACTTCTGGCTCAAAATTTTTCATTTTCACAAGGAATGAAGGAGACAAAGCACCCCAAAATCTGTGCCCCCATTTCTCCCGAGTACGGCAATGCCTCACATGTGACCAAAAAATACCAGTTGGGCGCATGGCAGGACTCAGAAGGGAAGGAGTGATTTTTGGATTTGGCAGCACAGATTTTGGTGGAATGAATGGTGGGTGCCATGTTGCATTAGCAAGACTCCCAAAGCACCAATACAGTGGAACCCCCCCACAAGTCACCCCATTTTGCAAAGTACACCCCTCAGGGAATTCATCTAGGGGTATAGTGTACATTTCAAACCCCCAGGGGTTTCACCAATTGTGGTACAACTGGGCTGTGAAAATGAAAAATTACATTTTTTTACACAAAAATGTACTTCTGGCTCAAAATTTTTCATTTTCACAAGGAATGAAGGAGACAAAGCACCCCAAAATCTGTGCCCCCATTTCTCCAGAGTACGGCAATGCCTCACATGTGACCAAAAAATACCAGTTGGGTGCATGGCAGGACTCAGAAGGGAAGGAGTGATTTTTGGATTTTGGAGCACAGATTTTGGTGGAATGAATGGTGGGTGCTATGTTGCATTACCAATACAGTGGAACCCCCCCACAAGTGACCCCATTTTGCAAACTACACCCCTCAGGGAATTCATCTAGGGGTATAGTGTACATTTCAAACCCCCAGAGGTTTCACCAATTTTGGTACAACTGGGCTGTGAAAATGAAAAATTACATTTTTTTACACAAAAATGTACTTCTGGCTCAAAATTTTTCATTTTCACAAGGAATGAAGGAGACAAAGCACCCCAAAATCTGTGCCCCCATTTCTCCCGAGTACGGCAATGCCTCACATGTGACCAAAAAATACCAGTTGGGCGCATGGCAGGACTCAGAAGGGAAGGAGTGATTTTTGGATTTGGCAGCACAGATTTTGGTGGAATGAATGGTGGGTGCCATGTTGCATTAGCAAGACTCCCAAAGCACCAATACAGTGGAACCCCCCCACAAGTCACCCCATTTTGCAAAGTACACCCCTCAGGGAATTCATCTAGGGGTATAGTGTACATTTCAAACCCCCAGGGGTTTCACCAATTGTGGTACAACTGGGCTGTGAAAATGAAAAATTACATTTTTTTACACAAAAATGTACTTCTGGCTCAAAATTTTTCATTTTCACAAGGAATGAAGGAGACAAAGCACCCCAAAATCTGTGCCCCCATTTCTCCCGAGTACGGCAATGCCTCACATGTGACCAAAAAATACCAGTTGGGCGCATGGCAGGACTCAGAAGGGAAGGAGTGATTTTTGGATTTGGCAGCACAGATTTTGGTGGAATGAATGGTGGGTGCCATGTTGCATTAGCAAGACTCCCAAAGCACCAATACAGTGGAACCCCCCCACAAGTCACCCCATTTTGCAAAGTACACCCCTCAGGGAATTCATCTAGGGGTATAGTGTACATTTCAAACCCCCAGGGGTTTCACCAATTGTGGTACAACTGGGCTGTGAAAATGAAAAATTTAATTTTTTTACACAAAAATGTACTTCTGGCTCAAAATTTTTCATTTTCACAAGGAATGAAGGAGACAAAGCACCCCAAAATCTGTGCCCCCATTTCTCCAGAGTACGGCAATGCCTCACATGTGACCAAAAAATACCAGTTGGGTGCATGGCAGGACTCAGAAGGGAAGGAGTGATTTTTGGATTTTGGAGCACAGATTTTGGTGGAATGAATGGTGGGTGCTATGTTGCATTACCAATACAGTGGAACCCCCCCACAAGTGACCCCATTTTGCAAACTACACCCCTCAGGGAATTCATCTAGGGGTATAGTGTACATTTCAAACCCCCAGAGGTTTCACCAATTTTGGTACAACTGGGCTGTGAAAATGAAAAATTACATTTTTTTACACAAAAATGTACTTCTGGCTCAAAATTTTTCATTTTCACAAGGAATGAAGGAGACAAAGCACCCCAAAATCTGTGCCCCCATTTCTCCAGAGTATGGCAATGCCTCACATGTGACCAAAAAATACCAGTTGGGTGCATGGCAGGACTCAGAAGGGAAGGAGTGATTTTTGGATTTTGGAGCACAGATTTTGGTGGAATGAATGGTGGGTGCTATGTTGCATTACCAATACAGTGGAACCCCCCCACAAGTGACCCCATTTTGCAAACTAAACCCCTCAGGGAATTCATCTAGGGGTATAGTGTACATTTCAAACCCCCAGGGGTTTCACCAATTTTGGTACAACTGGGCTGTGAAAATGAAAAATTACATTTTTTTACACAAAAATGTACTTCTGGCTCAAAATTTTTCATTTTCACAAGGAATGAAGGAGACAAAGCACCCCAAAATCTGTGCCCCCATTTCTCCAGAGTACGGCAATGCCTCACATGTGACCAAAAAATACCAGTTGGGTGCATGGCAGGACTCAGAAGGGAAGGAGTGATTTTTGGATTTTGGAGCACAGATTTTGGTGGAATGAATGGTGGGTGCTATGTTGCATTACCAATACAGTGGAACCCCCCCACAAGTGACCCCATTTTGCAAACTACACCCCTCAGGGAATTCATCTAGGGGTATAGTGTACATTTCAAACCCCCAGAGGTTTCACCAATTTTGGTACAACTGGGCTGTGAAAATGAAAAATTACATTTTTTTACACAAAAATGTACTTCTGGCTCAAAATTTTTCATTTTCACAAGGAATGAAGGAGACAAAGCACCCCAAAATCTGTGCCCCCATTTCTCCCGAGTACGGCAATGCCTCACATGTGACCAAAAAATACCAGTTGGGCGCATGGCAGGACTCAGAAGGGAAGGAGTGATTTTTGGATTTGGCAGCACAGATTTTGGTGGAATGAATGGTGGGTGCCATGTTGCATTAGCAAGACTCCCAAAGCACCAATACAGTGGAACCCCCCCACAAGTCACCCCATTTTGCAAAGTACACCCCTCAGGGAATTCATCTAGGGGTATAGTGTACATTTCAAACCCCCAGGGGTTTCACCAATTGTGGTACAACTGGGCTGTGAAAATGAAAAATTACATTTTTTTACACAAAAATGTACTTCTGGCTCAAAATTTTTCATTTTCACAAGGAATGAAGGAGACAAAGCACCCCAAAATCTGTGCCCCCATTTCTCCCGAGTACGGCAATGCCTCACATGTGACCAAAAAATACCAGTTGGGCGCATGGCAGGACTCAGAAGGGAAGGAGTGATTTTTGGATTTGGCAGCACAGATTTTGGTGGAATGAATGGTGGGTGCCATGTTGCATTAGCAAGACTCCCAAAGCACCAATACAGTGGAACCCCCCACAAGTCACCCCATTTTGCAAAGTACACCCCTCAGGGAATTCATCTAGGGGTATAGTGTACATTTCAAACCCCCAGGGGTTTCACCAATTGTGGTACAACTGGGCTGTGAAAATGAAAAATTACATTTTTTTACACAAAAATGTACTTCTGGCTCAAAATTTTTCATTTTCACAAGGAATGAAGGAGACAAAGCACCCCAAAATCTGTGCCCCCATTTCTCCAGAGTACGGCAATGCCTCACATGTGACCAAAAAATACCAGTTGGGTGCATGGCAGGACTCAGAAGGGAAGGAGTGATTTTTGGATTTTGGAGCACAGATTTTGGTGGAATGAATGGTGGGTGCTATGTTGCATTACCAATACAGTGGAACCCCCCCACAAGTGACCCCATTTTGCAAACTACACCCCTCAGGGAATTCATCTAGGGGTATAGTGTACATTTCAAACCCCCAGAGGTTTCACCAATTTTGGTACAACTGGGCTGTGAAAATGAAAAATTACATTTTTTTACACAAAAATGTACTTCTGGCTCAAAATTTTTCATTTTCACAAGGAATGAAGGAGACAAAGCACCCCAAAATCTGTGCCCCCATTTCTCCAGAGTATGGCAATGCCTCACATGTGACCAAAAAATACCAGTTGGGTGCATGGCAGGACTCAGAAGGGAAGGAGTGATTTTTGGATTTTGGAGCACAGATTTTGGTGGAATGAATGGTGGGTGCTATGTTGCATTACCAATACAGTGGAACCCCCCCACAAGTGACCCCATTTTGCAAACTACACCCCTCAGGGAATTCATCTAGGGGTATAGTGTACATTTCAAACCCCCAGGGGTTTCACCAATTTTGGTACAACTGGGCTGTGAAAATGAAAAATTACATTTTTTTACACAAAAATGTACTTCTGGCTCAAAATTTTTCATTTTCACAAGGAATGAAGGAGACAAAGCACCCCAAAATCTGTGCCCCCATTTCTCCAGAGTACGGCAATGCCTCACATGTGACCAAAAAATACCAGTTGGGTGCATGGCAGGACTCAGAAGGGAAGGAGTGATTTTTGGATTTTGCAGCTCAGATTCTGGTGGAATGAATGGTGGGTGCTATGTGGCATTAGCAAGACCCCCGAAGAACGGTGAAATGATAAACCTAATAATCCATAGATGTGTGGTATATTTTGAAACACTCCTTTATACATAGGCCGGGTTTGTCGGGGCAAGTTTCACAGTGGAAAATAGTTTCCTTTCTTATTCCCTTTTTATAGCAAACTATGCACCTTTTTTGTGTCCTGCCCTTTCTTGCAGTGGAGGGGATTTCGTTGGGAAAATGCTGCCCTGGTACAATACGGGGGCCAGTACTAGAAGTACTGGGGCCCTCTGCCTGCTGGTTCCCAAATATTAGGCCCTTTATGACTTCCTCTTGAAAGTGCATAAATGTCCCCCTCTGGCCGGTAGAACGGAATAGCACGTAAGCGTTATACAGTGCCATCTGGATGATATACACGGCCAGCTTCTTGTACCAGATATTTGTTTTCCGCAGGGCACTGTACGGCTTCAGTACCTGATCTGAAAGATCCACTCCGCCCATGTACTTATTGTAATCTAGGATACAATTTGGTTTTGAGGTGTGGGTACTGGTACCTCGTACAGGGATGGAGGTGGTACTGTCTCCATGAATTGTTGTCAGTATAAGGACATCCCTCTTGTCCTTATATTTGACCAACAACATATTTTCGGTGCATATTCCCCTGCTTTCACCCCTTCTTAGTACTTGGGCAATGTGCGTTTTGGGGAGGCCTCTTTGGTTCTTGCGCACAGTACCGCAAGCTGCTGTACCTCTTGAACCAAGGGCCTTAAACAGGGGGATGCTGGTGTAAAAGTTATCCATATAGAGGTGATAACCCTTATCCAGGAAGGGGTGCATTAAATCCCAGACAATTTTTCCACTAACACCTACGAGGGAGGGGGGGCATTCTGGCGGTTCAATTCTTGAATCCTTCCCTTCATATACCCTAAACTTGTGGGTGTACCCTGTGGTGCTTTCACACAGCTTATACATTTTTATGCCATACCTTGCCCTCTTACTGGGAAGGTACTGGCGGAATTTAACCCTTCCTTTAAAATGTATAAGGGACTCGTCGATACTAATACATTTATCAGGGATGTATAGCTCTGCAAATTTGGCACTGAAATGATCAATGACCGGCCTGACTTTGAATAGCCTGTCAAAGGTGGGATCATCTCTGGGTGGGCACTGTGCATTATCGGTGTAATGTATAAATTTATGGATTGCCTCAAAACGAGCCCGAGTCATGGCCATACGGTAAAATGGGGTGCTGTACAGAACATCTGTACTCCAATATTGCCTAATTTGTGGCTTTTTTACTATGCCCAAATGAAACACCAGACCCCAAAACGTCATCATCTCTACTGCATCTACAGGGGTCCACCTAGCAAATGATGACGTGGGGTTTTGAGCAATAAACTGCTGGGCATATAAATTAGTTTGGTCCACCATTAAATTTATAAAATCATCAGAGAAAAATAATTTGAAAAAGTCAATTTCTCTGAGACCTGTGGAATCAAATTGGATTCCTGGCATGGCCAAAAACTCAGGAACCTGGGGCTCAAAATTGTCTGGTGGTGGGGTCCATACGAGATCAATTATTGGGGGGGGGTCTCAGCTGCTCTACGGGGGCGTCTTTGAGGGGGTCCCTCATCACCAGAGGAGGAAGAGGAGCTTAAGACGAATCCTTCAAATTCCCCGCTTGCCTCACTGGCTGTGTCAGAGTCAGAGGCAAGCATGGCATATGCCTCCTCCACTGAATACATTCTTCTGGATGACTGGGATGACATTTGGGATGACATTTGGGATGCCATTTTTATTTTTGTGTTACTGGTAGTGAAATGTTTTAACACGTGAATAGTGTAGGGGGGGGTACAAACTTTATTTCAACCCGGGGGGTATGTAGTGTGTAGTGTGTATGTAGTGCAGAAAAAAAAAATACTTTATACAAAAAAAAAAAAAATTGAAGGGGTTAAAAAAAATTTAAAATTGAAGGGGTTAAAAAAAAAAAAATGAAGGGGTTAAAAAAATAAAAAAAAAGGTCCTGCGCCAAAAATTGAGCACAGATGTTGGTCAGTAACGTCCGTCACTGAACAGCGCTCAAAGGCAACAGGAATTTGATAAAAAAAATAAAAAAAAATAAATCAACCCTGTGCCGAAAAAGCTGATCAGTGATGTACGTCACTGATCAGCGCACAGTGGCCACAGGACACCCACAAAATCACAGTGTGTGTAAAAAAAAAATTAAAAAAAGACCCCACAGCACCCACAAAAAAAAAAAAGGTGATCAGTGATGCGACACCAGTGAGGGGCAGCAGGTGCACAACCTTTGGTGCAACTGACAGTGCAACTGGCAGCAACTGACAGGTATATATATAAAAAAAAAAACCTCTGCACCCCCAAAAAGTTGCTGATCACCTCAGATATAGTGATCAGCACAAAAGGCGGGGGCAGCAGACACAAAATTTAGCACTCTCTATCACTCTCTGTCACTATCTCTCTCTATCTCTCTATCTCTCACTATCTATCACTCTATGACACTGCAGCAGCAGCACTGACAGTTATATATATGAAAAATAACCCCTGCACCCCCAAAAAGTTGCTGGGGGTGCACAAAAGGGGGGCAGCAGACACAAAATATAGCAGTCTCTATCACTCTCTGTCACTATCTCTCTCTATCTCTCTATCTCTCTATCTCTCACTATCTATCACTCTATGACACTGCAGCAGCAGCACTGACAGGTATATATATATATAAAAAAAAACCTGCGCCCCCAAAAAGTTGCTGATCAGTTAATTTATACTGATCAGCACAAAAGGGGGGGCAGCAGTCAGTTATATAAAAAATATATAGCACAATCTGTCACTATCTCTCTATCTCTCTCTCTCTATCTCTCTCTATCTCTCTATCTATAACTCTATTACACTGCAGCAGCACAAAATATAGCACTCTCTGTCACTAGGCCTCTCTATCTCTCTCTCTCTATCTCTCTCTCTCTCTATCTCTCTCTCTCTAACTCGATGACACTGCAGCAGCACAACACAGCACAACACAGCACAGGATGTCACAAGATGAAGCAAGATCCCAAGCAGTTATCAGGTAAGTATTGAGCAAGGTTCTGGTCAGTATATGGCGGCAGCTGGGCACGGTGACCGCACTGCACGCTATTCCAGACCGGAATGGCGTCTGCAGTGCAGTCACCGTTAGTTTAAACCCCCCTCCATGGCTGTGATTGGTCCGTCGGTCCGACGAACCAATCACGGCCTTTGGGGGCGGGCGGGGTGAGGTGGGGTGACACCAGTGTCACCCTTACACCCCGCGGTGATTGGTGCTGTACTTTACAGCACCAATCACCTCCGATCCCGTGTCACCGGCGAACGTTATTCGCCGGTGACACAGAAAACGCTGTGAATGGCTGTTCACACTGAACAGCCAATCACAGCGATCGCCGACGGGGGGGCGGCATCGCAGCCCCCCCTGGGCATGCAGGGACATGTCTGCTGTCAGGGACAGCAGACATCGTCCCTCTGTCACTGCGTCTCTAGACGCAGTGACAGTTTGAAGTCATGACGTATATATACGTCATGTGTCGGGAAGTACTTCCCGGCCATGACGTATATATACGTCAAATGTCGTGAAGGGGTTAAAGTATATATTAAATCAGTATTGCAAAAACAACGGGCAGGCATTACAGGGTCAAATTACTTCTATCTTGCTAAATTAATCCAGTGAAGAGCTATATTTGATTGTACTGCATTGTACTGTATGCCTGGAATATTTTACATATGATGTACAGTAGTGCCCTTATATCTGTAACGTTATTTCTCCCATTCGCTGTGGTTTACCCAACATGTTGAATCATGCACACTGATCATTAATCTGTCTGAATCTCCCAGCAGAACCCAGGGGCACATCAATCTCTAACTTGTGTTTGCTGTAATAACTGTCTTGTTTCATTCTGTAACTTATTAACAAGGTTAGTACAGTCACAGTCTCAGTCACCCCCTGCACACTAAATATTTCCCCAATGAGAAAAATGTTAGCTTAAAATTAACCAGAAAGGGGTTAAAGTGAATGTGACATTGATTAAGGCAGTTAGCACAGCCATCCAATCAAGTGCTGACACATCTCTGTCTGAAGCATTATGGGACTGATACTGAGTGAATACTATTACAGATTGAATTAATTAGAATATTTCATATCTATAATGCAAAGTTATGCAAATGGGCCTAGGTGAGTTTTGCTCACACCTAATCTTATGGCCAGGGTTATACTGCTTTCCGTTCGCAAATGCAGGTTCTTTCCGGGACTTTGAAACGGTTTAGTCCCGATGCGACCCTGCATGTCATATCTGTTCAGACTGCATAAGCGATCCAGCAACTTTGCCGGTTCGCTGACGTCATGTGGAGGAGCGTCAGAGCGTCATCAAGGGTAGGGGAGGAGGCAGCGCTTAGAGCTGCCTCCTCCATAATGTGAACGGGGAACTGGTCCCTTGACCCAATTAACCTGTTCACACTGTACAGCAAACCAGTAAGAACCCTTCTTATTACCCGGTTCGTATTGATGTGTTGCTACCGGTTTGCTGAACCAGTAACCCCTTTCACATCGCACCAATTACCGGGTCGAACCGGCAATAAACCGGCATGAACCTGTTAATTTTGTGCAATGTGAAAGGGGTACTATAGAACTTGGATGAGAAAATGTAGGGTTTCACGCAAATACAGTATGCCCTATACAGATCATGGATCTGATCCATTCGCATTCCCGTGTGCGTTCGCACAGGGCCGATGTTTTTGCATTGCGCATTTCTGCGCAAGTGCATGCGCTTGGTGGCTTGGTGCGTGCGTCAACTGCAACCTAACTGGTCATTGGGTGCACGCACCCATGTGTGTGAACGGAGCATGTATGTGGGGGAAGCGGGGGGCAACGGGCTGCTCTATTAGCATATGGGAATGCCCAGTGTTTCATGGGCGTTTCCATGCTAATGGAGCCGTGATGGACATGGCAGACTGGGGGTTTCCATTACTGTATTCAGGGTACTTCTGTAGTTTCACGGCGCCAGCATGGCGCGGTGCGTCTGAGTCCCCTTGCGGGGCTCGCTTCGCTCACCCACGCTGCGGGCTCGGTGGCTCGCTACGCTCGCCACGCTATTTAAAATCAACTCCATGCCAACATGGATAGTGGGGGTATCAACTATCCATGTTGGCATGGAGTTAAGTTACTTTTTTTGACATATTTCGTGGCGAGCGTAGAACCCGGAAGTAGCATGTCGCCATGCAGGCGCCGTGAAACTACAGAAGTACCGTATTCAGCACTGCAGCATCATGGCTTTTCCTCTGTCTCCCAAGTTGTCTGTACAGTATATACCTTACATGTTGCTTACAATAGATGTTTGGTTTCACAGGTTGAGTCCACAGCCCCCAGGACCATCTTTTCAATCCAATCCACAATCTGATTTATACACATGACTCCAATAGTCTTTCAGCAGCCAATTGGACTATTTCAGTTTCTCTCTGACCATTGCTCCTTGCAAGAACAACTTCTTTTTTTTTTCATATTTCTTTATTATTATTGAAGCACATTTAGAAAAAAAAATCATTACCGTTTCTTTTCATCTCATTACCGCAAGAACAACTTCTATTGTAACTACTGAAGCTCTCTGAGCCAGTGGTGTAGCTAGGTGCCACGGTGCCCGGAGCAAGGGCATGTCCCCCCCCCCCCCCCCCCGATTTGTAGTAGGCGGGGCTCTTGCGCAGCAAAAAAGGGGGCGCAGCCTAACATTATACCACACACCGTAATGCCCATTGCACATTTTAGCAAACTTTGTAATGCCCATTACACATAAAGCCACATGCCATAATGCCAATTACACATAAGGTCACAGATGATGGTGACAGACTGGGTGGTTGGGTGAGAGAACAGGAGAGAGAAAAGGGAATGGGAAGAGAGCGGAAAAAAAGGAAAGATGATGTGGGGGAGAGGTGAGAAAGGGGTGAGGTGATGGCGCAAGAAGGGGGGAGTGATACAGGGTGAGGTGCCAGGCGGCTGTGGCTTCACTGAGTGGGGTCGGGCAGCTCTGCACTCCTAGGAGGTAGGGGGTGGGTGGGCAGCGATGTGGCTTCACAGAATGGGGTTGGGCATTGCTGCAGCTGCACGCCTAGGACACGGGGGATGGGGGTCGGCCTGTGGTTTCACTGAATGGGGTCGGGCAGCACTCCTAGGAGGGGGGGGGGCTGGCAGTGCTGCCCGCGCTGTGGCTTCAGTGAGTAGGCTCGAGCAGTGCAGGGAGCGGGCGGGGGAGGGAGCAGGGGAGCAGGCTGCACCGTACCGGCGCCATTTGATGTCTCGGCGACCATAGCTTGTGCTCCGACGGCTCCGCCCTCCCAAGACCTCTGCTCTGAGTGTCCTCTGAGTGTTTTTCCAGTGTTTGTACTGTACCTTATTCTGGTTCACACGCAGTGCTGCCAAGTTGGCAGCTCTGCATGTGATTTTAACGCTGCCCGCCGCTTGTCCTGCTACTTGCTCCCCCTCGCTTGGCCGAATTCGGCCGCATGGATGCAAATGGATATTTTGCATAAACATCCATTTGCTGCCTTGTGTGGGTGGACCAAATCATTCGATGGTCTTAGACAGAATGATTTGGAGTGTACACGCAAAACTAAGGCACTTTCAGGTGCCTTAGCTTTGCGTGCGCCCTGTACGAGAGCCCCGGCAGCCACATAACTGCCTCATATCCATGGGCGGGTTTACCTGTCGCTGCCCCATGCTTTCTGCCAGAACTGATGGGTGCGAATGAGATGCAGTTTGCCATCATCCCCCTGTGTGAATGCGTGGGGGACCGACCGGACCTAAATAAGGTCCTTTGTCTCCACAGTTTTCATTGTGCTGCTGTGTTACTCTACAGTGCAAGTCTCTGTTGCTCTGCGCTTTCTATAATTGAATAGAAATAGTATTCTCCTGTATTACACTCAATGCCACACTCACCGTTCCTCTGCATTGAGCACAGTTTCTAGCGTGCGCTATTAATGGTTGTGCACAGACTCAGGACCAGTTATGTAGCTAGGAACTCTACAGACTGCTACCATACGTGCTGCTTTGTACTGTCTTTCACAGAATAGTCTCAGCTGGTTTTACTATTGCCTCCTTCTGTATGTTGCAGCTATCAGCTGTAGTGTTATATGTATGTAATATTCAGACAGAGGCCTCTAGGTAGCAGCCGCGCACACAGGGAGAAATCTATTTACCATTGAATGGATTCCCACCCGCAGAGTAGAGTAAGACAGGACTTAGAAGGAGGACGCTGATGATGTCACCAGCCCTCCCTCCCAATGGTCAGGGAACACCTGTGTATTCTATGAAACGCCCAGAAAATGGTGGTGGCATGCCCCCAATTGGGTTTATAGTGTGCAATCGCACATAGGGCGACCATGTGCTTGCACGGCCCTCTGATGATTGAATCGAAGTCCGAAAAACCCACCGATGCTGTCAGTGCACATAGGCCTATTTGGGGCTGTATCTGTTGTGTATGCTAGCATTTCTGCATATGTAAGGGACCAATTAGTGATAATGAAAAGGCAATGGGGCTTAGCTGTATTTATTTATTTATTTATTTATAACTCTTGTTCTATATACAGTAAGCTGTGTAAGTAATGACTTTATATTACAGGGAGAAAAAGGAAAGGCTGGTCCCCCAGGAATGGAAGGTCAACGTGGATTACCAGTAAATATCCATAATTAAAATGATCTGCCTCTATATTGTGTTGCTTTGAATGGCTGTAATATACTGTATTTATTGCTTTTTTAAAGGGTTATTAATTAAAATAAACAATCAAAATAAAAGTAAAGACCATAGGGTAGAATTATCAAAGCTTGGAGAGAGGTAGATAAGGTGGAGAGAGGTAAAGTGTGAAAGATATACTACTAACCAAAAGCTTCTGTCATGTTACAGGCTGTGTTTGAAAAATGACAGGAGCTGAGTGGTTTGTACTTTATAACTCCCCACCTTGTCCCTCTCCAAGCTTTGATAAATCTCCCCCTATGAATCATATTATGTGATATATGACTATGGCCCTCATTCTGATTCATTCGCTCCCTGCGCATTCGCACAGGGGAGAGATGTTTAGCAACTGTGCATATGCATAAACTTTTGTGCGCATGTGCAGCCGCTTTGTGCGAACAGGCATGGGGAATTGCTTATTTGCTGGCCTGTACTCACCTAGCAGTGCGAACGCAGGGCATGGGGCTGCGGTGTGGGGTAGCAACCATTAGCGCTCCCATGATAATGCGCCGTGATGTGGGTATGGGGTTCGGGCAGCTGACATCAGCGGATATCAGCTGCCCTCCCACTTCCCATACAAGAGTGCCGCAGATCTAAGCTCAGCAGAGGCTGACTTAGATCTGCGAATGCTGGAATCACCGGTTCTGCACATAAACAATGAGCACTGCCAGCAGCTCCAAAATTGTGCAACTTAGAAGTTGCAGCAGCACAGGAGCTCACAGGTTCCTGGGATTTATTAGCCCAGCAGCGCAGAGATAGGGCAGATTGACAGGCAGAGGGGATATAGAGGCCCCGACAGTCACTTGATGCAACCAAGATGGAGGCCCCGCCGTCTCCAGAGCTAGCACCGCAGCCGCCGTCACCGCTGGACCCACCGGAGATCGTGGACCCAATGAAGACAGACGCCCACCAGACCCCATCGTCCAGACCCCCATGAGGCTACAGGACCAATGTGCCAGGAGCGGTGAGTAGCCAGCCAGCAGTTGGGCCATGACAAAGTCTAATGGTGTGTACACATGGTCAGATGTGCCTTCAGATACTATCCACCATCCGATCAGATCGGATGGTGGATAGTATCTGAAGGCACATCCGACCATATCGTCAACATCGGAAGGCAAAAAGTACCGTGTGTACATACCATAACTGCTGCCTATAACCTTGCCAAATCATCACTTGAGCCCGGAGCTTGATAACCCAACTGAGTAAATTTGTTCTCAAGGCCGAAGTGACAATTTGCCAAATTTACAGGCAGCAGTTAGACTTTGGGGTATCTTGAAACTCAATGCTTAAAATTATTTAATGAGATTTGATTTAGAGGGGTGGACTGCGCACTCTGGGGGGATATAGGTTGGGTAGGATCTATATGTGTGTATTTGTGTACAAAATACAACTGATGCACTGATGTAGTTTAGGATTTGTATTTATTGTATTTATACAATGAAGAGAAAATGGGGGTGGGGGGTTACCTCAAAAGGGGAGGGGATAGTCCTGGATGGTGGGTACCTGGGGGTCGTTCCGAAATAAAACACAAATAGAATACCACCATGTCACTCACATGAGGGAGGGGGTGTGAGGAGGGGTCCTATACCTGTGGTATTACAATGTTCAAATGTCAGTCCCTGGAGTGTCTCTCAGCAGGCAAGCCCTGTGCTGTTTCTATGGAGAGTCCTTGTGGGAATGAGGGTGTCAACAAACCTTCTTTTTCCATAAGTCGTTGTGTGGACTTATGTCTCTTACCATATATTACAGCTGGGTTGTGTGGGTGTGGACCGTATTGTTGACCCGACTTAGGTCGACACCATTGGGTCGACAGGACACTAGGTCGACAGGGTTCTAGGTCGGCATGGGTAAAGTTGGACAGGTGTCTAGGTCGACATGGGACAAGTTCGACATGGGTTTAGGTCGACAAATGCATTATGTCGACATGGGGTAGGTCGACAGGTCGCAAGGTCAACATGGGTGAAGGTCGGCAGGTGTCTAGGTCGACATGGGACAATGTCGACATGGGTTTAGGTCAACAACTGCGTTAGGTCGACATGGGTTAGGTTGACAGGTCGCGAGGTCGACATGGGTCTTTTCACTGTTTTTTTACCCGAATGTTGAAACAGTCAACATGGACACAGTTGGAAGTCAACCGCAGCCCCTCTCATCGCTCGCTTTACTCACAATGCTTCAGGCAAGGTGGCTCGCTGCACTCGGCACACTATTTAATTCTCCCACCACGCCCTAGTGGATGATAGGGCATGAAATACAGCATGTCGGCACAGGTCAGCTCAAAAAACAGTGAAAAAGCCCATGTCGATCTCGCGACCTGTCGACCTAACCCGTGTCGACCTAACGCATTTGACAACCTAAAACCATGTCGACCTAGACACCTGTCGACCTTCATCCATGTCGACCTAGAACCATGTCGACATTGTTGCCTGTTGACCCAACAGTGTCGACCTAATGACTGTCGACCTAAGTCGGGTCGACAATATGACCGTATCCCATCTGTCTGTGCCTGCACACTACACTTTTGTATGTCACGGAGGTTGGTGGACGTGGATGCAGTGTGAAGTGCACTTCACACTGCGTCCACGTCCACCAACCTCCGTGATGTACAAAAGTGTAGTGTGCAGGCACAGACACACAACCCAGCTGTAATATATGGTAAGAGACATAAGTCCACACAACGACTTATGGTAAAAAGGGTATCTGTTGACACCCTCATTCCCACAGGGGCTCTCCATAGAAACCGCACAGGGCTCGCCTTCTTTTGTGGCAGTCACCTGCCTCTCTCTCTCTCTGATCCTGTTACTATTGGCTTTGTTTATTTCATCGGTTCCTGGTATTCAGGCACTGCTTCCAGTCCTGGTTCTGTTATACCGCAAGTGCTCCATACTGGAGCCCTAGTATTATTTCTCTTTATTATTCATATGTTTATAACGTTGAGTCTCGTGTTTCTTATTTGGTCCACACTTGTTACCTTCCCTCTGGAATCTCCAGAGTATTGTAGCAGGTCTGCGCTATTTTGGTTACATTAAACCTTGTGGGCTTACTTTCTGTTTACGGGACTGTCTCATACTTTTGTGTGGTTCGCAATGTTTTTTGCGTGGCCTATTTTGTGCTTTATTTTTTATTGTCTGGTGTCTTTCTTGTACCTGCAACTGGGTCACCTTTGGTTTGTGAAAGGGTCACTCATACATTTTGTTATCCTTCTTCCCTGAAGTTGGCCTAGTACCGTTGTTTTACAGGCAGTACTCTTTAGCCAGTTTCACCGTTTGGCTATTTCCTTTCAGATCTCAAGTACCTTGTCCTTACTCAAGACCTGGTGCACCAGAGTTGGGGCGGACCTAATTTGCCCCTTCAAACATGGCTATTATAGGCGAAGTCCTAGTTTTTGCAGGTACTATCCATCCTTCAGGAAGGCCAACAGAGGCAGAGTAGGGTTTGCTGTGGCCGTCCTAAACAGCGGTCATAGCTGTGGGTACACACCCAAACTCATAACAAACCTGCACTATTAGGGGGAAGTTTACCAATATGGGAGTTCTATTCCACATGGGATGTTGCTATTGTCAACCAATCAGAATCTTCTTGTTTATTTAACAACCTTCTAGAAGATAATATTGAGTATCTGATTGGTTGCCCACTGCAACATGCCATGTGAAATAGATCTCCCATCTTAGTAAATTTCCCCCGTAGTGTGCCTTGAGGACTGAGGTTGGGAATGCCTAATTTAGAGTGTCTCCAATATACGGCATGTATCCTTATAAACCCATTCACATAGTGCAAAAGGTATGAATGCATACCTTGTTTATACATATATAGGGCCAGATGCACTAAGCTTCAAACGTGATAAAATGGAGAGTGATAAACAGCCAACCAATCAGCTCCTGCCTGCCATGTGACAGGCTGTGTTTGAAAAGTGTCAGGCAGGAGCTGATTGTTTGGTTGTTTATCACTCTCCATTTTATCACTTTTGAAGCTTAGTGCATCTGGCCCATACTGAGCAATAACAACTGATTTTTCTTTTCTCTAGTACATACACTGATAAGACTGAGTTGATAAATGACAAAACATTATAATGTATCACAAATTACTTTAGGGGTTTCTATTTCTTATACTTTGTTCTACAAAACACGTAGACACAATAAGGATTATTATTTTACGAATTGTGTTCTATATCATTTCAGGGTATACCGGGAATTCCGGGAAATGATGGTGCGAGTGGAGTAAAGGTTTGTGATGGCATTCTATAATTATTGGAGTGATGAGATTTGCATTAGTTGATACTAGAATACAGGTTACTATATTTATGGTGCATTTACTGTATTTCAATTTAAGGCAGAGCAATAAGGTTATATTGAATGTTTCACATTTGTTTCTGGTGCATAATTCCCTATAATTGAATAGCTTACTGTATGTCTTCTGCAGAGACTGTAAAATGTATAAGTATCGAATGCCTACTGAATGGGATAATTATACCAAAATCAGATGAACAATACATTATAAACTGCAAGGTTTCTGTTAAACAAATGGAGGTAGGAAGTAGAAGTCCTACTATGAAGTGCAAATTGACTTTCTACCCTTCGAAAAATTGTTGTACAGGTTGAGTATCCCGTATCCGGGCATCCCGTATCCAAATTATTCCAAAAAACGTGTTTTTTTGGAATAATTAAAAAAAAAATTCTACCCTCCTAACCCTTTTTTTATACTTACCAAGTCCCCTGGCGTCCACGGCAGACCTTCAGCATCCTCTCCAGCGATCCCAGGAGTGCATTGCGCGAGTGTGTGCACGCGCCGGTGACATCACCGGTGTGCCTGGGAACTCGCACAATGCACTCCTGGGACTGCTGGAGACGCCGGAGATGAATCTGAAGGCCTGCCATGGACGCCGGAGGACTCCATGGATGCCGAGGGACCACCGGGCCACCACCAGGGGACAGATAAGTATGTTTAAGGGATTATTCCAAAATCCGGAAAAATCCCTTATCCGGAATGCTCGTGTTCCCGAGCATTTCGCATAAGGGATACTCAACCTGTATTACAACATGTGTTTATATAGTATATGCACCATTTTGTAAATGATTTTTTAAAATACATAAAATCAGCTTCTTATAAAACTTTATATTACAAAAGACAAAATAAAGCACTAAAGTCTGTAGTTTATTATTTTAATTAAAAAAGCAAAGATATTTTCGGAACAGTAATAATGAAACATTTTCAACCATTATTTGTACCTTACAGCAAAGTAATAATGTATATAATGATGTCTATGATACTTAATGATAGCACAAAATAAATATTTGTCTTAGTTTGTTTAAAGTCATTTAAAACATTTTTCATAGTAGATATTTTTAAGTGTTTTTTTTGTGAATATCATGGTCATAGTTGTGTTATTATATGCTCATTAGGGTGAAACAGGAACTTCTGGAGAACGTGGTGTGAGAGGATCTCCTGGAATCCCAGTAAGTTTATAACATGATACACTTAGCATTCCTATAGTATTGCATACCAGATAAACTGATTTGGAGATTAGTTAATTTGCATGGTTGTGAGAAGGTCACTAAAAGTATTAGCCGTTGTCCATTTTTTAAACATTTTCATTATAGATGAACAATTGCCAAAATGTTATTGACTTTGAAAGTAAGCAAGTGCTAACACTCTGACCAGAAAACCATTGATTATAAGTTTTTACAATGATTTCACAGCTAATAACTCATGTAAAGCTGGCATGCAAGACTACTACTGTACTATAACTTTGCACAGAAATCTCATTCTAAAATCTGTAAATATAGTTTGACCAATTACTTGAGGCTTAATTTAGTGGTTCTGTGTGCATAGGCACCCTAGGGTGCTACGGGGCTCTTTCAGGGATGCCTTGGGTTGGTGGTCCAGGACCAAACCAATTATTTATGGTCAAAATGATAGGCAAAACCCATGCTAGTGGCATCCAATTACAGGTGGAGTCTCCCGTGTCCGGAGATCTCTTATCCCAAATATTTAAAAAAAAACATAATTTATTAGAATATTTTGGTTCCCCCCCCCCCCCCCCCCAGTCCCTTTTTCATACTTACCGAGTTCCCCAATGTCCACAACGTCCTTCAGGATCTTCTTCAGCTGTCCCAGGAGTGCATTGCATGGTGGCACCGGGGACTTCACCGGCGCGCCTGCACCCATGGAACCGCTGAAGAAGATCCTGAAGTCCGCCGTGGATATCAGGGAATGCCGTGGCACCAGCAGTGTCTAAACAAATAAGAATACCACTGATTAAGACACAAAAAAGCGCTAAGCAGAGTCTGAACTTTTCAAAAGAGATCTTTATTCTTTTCACTAATAAATTATTCACACATCTTTTTTGACACTTTATTTTAAGATACTTTGCTCTATCCCAATATATGCACATGAAATATTAATAATGGAAGGTACTAATATGTACCAAAGCAGTATGAAATGATTGATGTCAGATTGCAGGTATTTTTCAATAAAGTAAAAAAAAAAAGATCTTTCAAAGGAGGGAGGAGTGCATCCTGACAAAACTGGTTTCTGTCCTTCTCTTCTTTTGATCTAATTATTTAAAACCAGTGGATGGCACCCACAACAGTCTGTGTGGCAATATAAGTACACAAAACTGCATATTATATACTCTTCCTTAAGTGACAAAAGAAACAGATCATCCTAGTGTGGGACTCCTCACTCATGTTATGATCACTAGGGTAGGCGTCACCCGATGTAGTAACTGATGATGTCACCCACGTCACCCCGTGAACACGGGCTGCTTTTGGGGATAATGCTTTTTTTTCCAGCATGGATCAGGTGAAGCAGATAACTGATAAGTGGGGGAGACTATTAACCCTCTAGTGCTGCTTACATATATAATGACTGTAGTGCCTTTTACACAAATAATACCCCCTGGAGTGCAGCTTACACAAATAATACCCTCTGTAGTGGCACTTACACACATAATGCCCCCAATTGTGATGTTTACACACAAAATGCCCCCACAGTGACGCTTACACACATAATGCCCCCACTATTGCTGCTTACACAATGCCTCCACTAGTGCCGCTTACACACATAATGCTCCTGTAGTGTCTCTTACACACATATTGCCCCCTGGAGTGCCTCTTACACACATAATGATCCCCTGTAGTGCCTCTCACAATGGGCCTTATTCTAGTTCACTCTTTCTGACATAATCCTTCTTAGATGGACAAAACCATGTGCACTGCAGGTGGGGCAGATGTTACTTGTGCAGAGACAGAAGCGTGGCGAGTGCAGCGAGCCCCGCAAGGGGACATGGATTACTTGATATGTATTCTGCATCCCCTCGTGGGGCTTGCGGCGCTCACCACACTTTGGGCTCGTTTTACGGATCCCCTTGTGGGGCTTGCTGCATTCACCACGCTTCGGGCTCCATGGCTCGCTGCGCATGCCACACTTTAGAAAATCAACTCCACACAGACGTGGATAGTGGGGGTAAGAGCAGGTTGGAAAGACACGTACCGCGTCCCCTCGCAGGGCTCACTATGCTTCAGGGTGATGTGGCTAGTGGGGGTTTGCAATGGAGGCATGCCAGTATGTAATACGCACTTGCCATCTCCCTGAAGTGGACATGGGCAGGTTTGCTGAACCCTGGCACACAAATTACTGAGACGCACAAGCGTATGAGACGCTCATGCATCTCAGGCAGATGGAGCACCTCTCCGCCGGTGCCGGCATGATCGCCTCTCCGCCGGCGTCCACCAGCGCAGGGGATCTGGCAGTTACAGGCACTGTGTGAAAGGCACTCACTAGGCTTGGCAGGGATGGTACGGGGACTATGTTGCCTGATGGGGACACTAGGCTGACTACACAGGGCTGCCGCTGGGACACTACGCTAACTACGTTAGGCTGCCATTGGGCTACGCTGACAGCGTAGCGTAGCCTGCCGCCGTGAAACTACACAAGTATCAAAAAATGTGCGGGGGGGGGGGACGGGGACGCAGAAGACAACAACAAATAAAGCCCTTACATATTCAGAAAACCTACGGTCTTCAGAATATTTCAGATAAGGGATAACCAACCTGTAGTGGTTTAAGCGCACGGCTTGCTCTTTCATGGGCTCTGCCCAAATGCAGCACAGATTTTCTCCACTTGTTCCTCCAAAACATCTTGGAGTTGAAAAACTATCAAAACCACAGTCGAATGTTTTAAGGAGAGGGAGGTTTAATGCCAAATTGCCTTTGAAAAGCACACTGCACAGTGACAGCCGAATTTGTTTTGTGAACTTAAGAGCGCAAAATGCCTTTCGCTGAGGAGTTGTCATTGCGGGGTTATAACACAACTACAGAGCCCCTGTGGCAGCCATTTCAAACCTCCTCTTTCAAATGGTCAGTGACTAATTTCATGACGATGCTTGAGAAATAAAATCAATGTGTCATGAATTTGGTTTATTCTTTTTTAATAACCCTGTATTGCTGTGTGGTGTTTTCTGAACTGGAGATATGTCATTGTGTATACAATGTGCCAACTGTATCTCAAAATAATCTAATCTTGAAACATACTGTATGTCTTCTACATAGTTCAAAACTATAATTGTATATGTTATACCACTATAACTATTGAGAAACGTTAGGGTTATGTGGAATAGGGGTCAGAGTTTCTCCTCCGATGTTGATTGAGGAGGAATTGCACAAATACAGAAAATTAAGAAACAATTTTAAAGGGGAAAGATACATGGATATAGTGAAGGAAACATCTCAAACATTCAGAGAAAAGTAATGGGACATACACTGGTATACCAAGATAATGGTCCCAGTTAGAGTTACCACCTTTTTATTATCAGATTACCGCAAAGGGAGCTTATTCAAGAGATATGGTCTAAAACAGACAAGTATCGGAGTAGATGAATTATTGAACTCAATGACCTTCATCCCTAAAGGTTTCAACATCGATCCATAAGTTTGACATGGTAAGGAATACATTGAAAATGCAGAGTGCCGGAGCGGGGTCCCAACAGTCATTTACCCGATGTCAGGATCCCAACTGTTAAAACACCGACAGATGGGTTCCCTATGGCCACCGGCTATTCTCCCTCGTGGGGGTCTACGACCTCCATAGAGGGAGAATAGAATAGGTGGCGAGCGGAGCGAGCCACTGTGCCCGCAAGGGGCTTTGTTGCGCTCGCCATGCTGTCTGAGTCCAGCCAGTCGGGATCCCGACTGTCGGAACCCTATACCACACCTGAAGATGAACTGGTCCCTACATAATAAATAGAGCCTAATTGACTGTATATGAATCATGCAGGTCCAAGAATGTGGAGACATACAGTAAAAGGGTGACATCAGTAAACAAAAAAACATACATTAGTTTCATCATACATATAAGTTACAAATCATATTTTGTGTAAAGCTTTATCACTCTTTGATTAAGCTCCATGTGTAACTGAAACTGGTCACAGTTCTATTGCATTGGATCCCGTTATTTGACTTACTGTACCCTTTTCAGGATCTTAAAAGTGACCCAGCATTTTCTACTTATACAGTATGTCTGAAAGGGAGACCAGTTTACTCACAGCTGCTGCCATTTCACTATTTTTTATACTTACGGCACACAGCGAGTACCGATGGCCTAACAAGTGAGGCGCTCCATCCCGGGAAAGGTAACGCCCCCAGCCGGCCCAAACACTCCAAATTTTATACTGCATAGTAATCAGGGCCGGTGCAAGGCACCGGAGCGCCCCAGGCGAGTCGGGGTGGGGGCGCCCCGGTGGCGGGGGGAGGGAGGGTGGTACCTATGTAAAAAAATTGCTGCCCCGGCGTCCCTGCAGTGCTGGGGCGGTCAGGGGTGTCCGTGCCGTAGGGGTACCTGCGGCGCCGTCATGTGTATAAAGCTGGCTGCGGCCGGCGGGGTCCCTGTAGTAAATAGCAAATAACTAGCGCTTCCCGCGCCGCCGCGCGCATAGCGCTAGTTATTTGCTATTCACTACAGGGACCCCGCTGGCCGCAGCCAGCTTTATACACATGACGGCGCCGCAGGTACCCCTACGGCACGGACACCCCTGACCGCCCCTGCACTGCAGGGACGCCGGGGCAGCAATTTTTTTACACAGTTCGCTGGGGGTGAGGGGCGAACTGCCGCCCTCCAGGTGCCCTGATAGTAATGCGGATGTCGGTTTTACAGTATTGATATAGACATATTTGTTTTTATGGTCTTAGTGACCGGAAAATGCAGCCTTAAAGAGGAGATGTCTATATATAGACTTGGTAAATATATGAAGCATCAATGCTAATTCATTTTTGAATATATTTAAAAGATCCACCTCTTGTTGTTTTTTATATTTGACATTATTTTTGTGTGCACACTGAAAATTATCGATTTTTTGATTACATGTGGGTAATAAACTATTATATATTACAATCTAAGTTTGCCTTATTCTATATTATATACTATATTATATTAGTGCAGATATTGCATTAAACATTTGTGTTTTTGGTACTTGTTTCCTAGCACGGCGCCTCCGATTTTGATTGTATTATCTTATACAATCGCATGCATCGCATGCGATATAGCGGCATGCGAGGCATGCGTTGCGATCCGATTTTTTATTGTACAAGCACCCTGATGGGTGCTTTTAATGTTAAATGCACCCCCATTATCCACGTTGGCGTGGAGTTGATTGAAGACAGTGTGGCAAGCGCAGTCCAAAGCGTGGCGAGCACACACGGATTACTTTACATGTATTGCGCGTCCCCTGGCGGGGCTCGCTTCGCTCGACACGCTTTGCTCACCACGCTTTAGGCTCGTATTCCGCTTCCCTCGTGGGGCTCGCTGCGCTAGCCACGCTTCGGGTGAGGTGGCTCGCTGCACTCGACACACTATCTTAAAATCAACGCCACGCCAACGTGGATAGTGGGGGTATGAAAAGGTCGGAGGACGCGTATCGTTGTGCTTGCCACGCTTCGGGTTGGCGTTGATCCTGGGGGTGGTGTTGACTATGGGGGCCATTTATCATTGTAAGGGCCCATCAGGGTGCTTGTACAATCAAAAATCGTATACGATCGCATCGTATGCCATTGTATGGCATACGATGCAATATTTTATTGTACAATATTGCGTCACATCGCATCGTATACCATCGTATACCATATTTAGTGTAATGGTATACGATGCGATGGGTGCCGTGCTAGGAAACAAGTACTGTTTTTTTTGTTTGTTTCAATTCATATTAATATCTTGTATGCCTCCACAGGCATATTTTATATCTGCAGCTTAATTACATAGTTTCTTAAACTAGTGCAATAGCCCCATTTTTTTAAATTAACATTTAACTAGCACCTAAATATTCTGAGTGAGTAGTAATGACATAGCAATATGATGATTTTTTAAACATCATGGGTGAAATTCAATAGGATGAGAGATTCAGAAAATGAGAGATTTGGTAAGAAAGCTCCATTTTTTTTAACCCCTTCCCGACATTGGACGTACATTTACGTCATGGTCGGGAAGTACTTCCCGACACATGGCATAAATGTACGTCATGGATTTAAACTGTCACCGCGTCTATAGACGCGGTGACAGTTTGGAGATGTCTGCTGTCCCTGACAACAGACATCCCCCCTCGCCGCCCGGGGTGGGCAGGAATGCCCCCCCCGGTCGGCGATCGCTGTGATTGGCTGTTCAAATGTGAACAGCCAATCACAGCTATTTCTGTGTTACCGGCGGCTATGCCGCTCGGTAACACAGAAAACGGTGGTGATCGGTGCTGTTAAGTACAGCACCGATCACCACCGATCCGCGGACACCCCCTCCCTCCCACCCGGCAGCACTATGTGCTTACCCGGCACCCGGCAGCCGCTCTCCTCCCTCTGTTATGCGCCGCAGCGCTGCCTCCCCCCTCCCTCCCTCCCTCCCTCCCCCCGCCAGCAGCAGCAGCACTAGGGACATAGTAAAAATGAAAAAAAATAAAATGAAATGATTATATATATATATATATGTGTGTGTATGTGTGTATATACACACACACACACACATATATATATATATATATATATATGTGTGTGTGTATGTGTGTATATACACACACACATATATATATATATATATATATATATGTGTGTATATACACATATATATATATATATATATGTGTGTATATACACACATATATATATATATATATATATGTGTGTATATATATATATATATATATATATATATATATATATATATATATATATATATATATATATACAGATAGATATTCCCGACCGAAGACGTATATATACGTCATGGTCGGGAGGTACTTCCCGACCGAAGACGTATATATACGTCATGGTTTTAAACTGTCACCGCGTCCATAGACGCGGTGACAGTTTGGAGATGTCTGCTGTCCCTGAGCCCCGGTCGGCGATCGCTGCGATTGGCTGTTCAAATGTGAACAGCCAATTGCAGCGTTTTCTGTGTTACCGGCGGCTAAGCCGCTCGGTAACACAGTGATCGGTGGTGATCGGTGCTGTTAAGAACAGCACTGATCACCACCAATCGCCAGCCCCCCCCCCTCCCACCCGGCAGCCCCCCTCACTCCCACCCACCCGGCTGCCGCAGCGCCAGCACCCCTCCTACCCCCCCGCCAGCCGCAGCGCCAGCCCCCCTCCCAAAGCTGGTGACCAAAATGGGGTCACTTGTGGGGGGGTTCCACTGTATTGGTGCTTCGGGGGTCTTGCTAATGCGACATAGCACCCACCATTCATTCCACCACCAAAAATCACTCCTTCCCTTCTGAGTCCTGCCATGCACCCAACTGGTATTTTTTGGTCACATGTGAGGCATTGCCGTACTCGGGAGAAATTGGGGCACAGATTTTGGGGTGCTTTGTATCCTTCATTCCTTGTGAAAATGAAAAATTTTGAGCCAGATCTGCATTTTTGTGTAAAAAAATGTAATTTTTTACAGAAAAATGCAGTTCTGGCTCAAAATTTTTCATTTTCACAAGGAATGAAGGATACAAAGCACCCCAAAATCTGTGCCCCAATTTCTCCCGAGTACGGCAATGCCTCACATGTGACCAAAAAATACCAGTTGGGTGCATGGCAGGACTCAGAAGGGAAGGAGTGATTTTTGGATTTTGCAGCACAGATTTTGGTGGAATGAATGGTGGGTGCTATGTTGCACCAATACAGTGGAACCCCCCCACAAGTCACCCCATTTTGCAAACTACACCCTTCAGGGAATTCATCAAGGGGTATAGTGTACATTTCAAACCCCCAGGGGTTTCACCAATTTTGATACAACTGAGCTGTGAAAATGAAAAATTATTTTTTTTTATTTTCACTGCCCAGTTGTACCACAATTGGTGAAACCCCTGGGGGTTTGAAATGTACACTATACCCCTAGATGAATTCCCTGAAGGGTGTAGTTTGCAAAATGGGGTCACTTGTGGGGGGGTTCCTAACTTTTAGCATCTTATGGTGCCTAGAAACCTACATGGTGCCTAAAAAATAATCTCATAAAAAGGAGGCTCCAAAATCAAGTAGGTGCTCCTTCTATTATGAAGCCTGTGGTTTGGTCACCGTGCACACTAGGGCCACATATAGGATATTTATGAAAACAAAAGAATTGGGGGAATCAATTTTTAGTCACATTTCTCTAGTAAAATCTACTGTATTTGTTAGAAAAATGTATTAAAATTGAAACTCTGCAAAAAAAATGAAATTTTGAAATTTCACCTACACTTTGTTTTAATTCCTGTGAAACACCTAAAGGGTTAACAAACTTCCAAAATGCTGTTTTGAATACTGTGAGGGGTGCAGTTTTTGAAATGGCATCATTTATGGGGGTGTCTCACATACAAGTCCCTCAAAGTCACATCAGAACTGAACTGGTCCCTAAAAAAATCAGTGTTTGAAATTTTCTTGAAAATTTGAGAATTTGCTATTCATATTTTACGCCTCCTAGTGTCCAAAAAAATGAAAAGGAAGTTGAAATAATGATGGCAACATAAAGTAGACATATGGTCTATGTTAGTTATTAACTATTTTGAGTGGTATGATTATTTGTCTCACAAGCAGAAAATTTAACATTTTGCAAATCGCTAAATTTTCCATTTTTTCACGACATTTTGGTATTTTTCACAAAAAAACACAGACTGTATCGACCCAAATTTACCACTAATTTGAAGTACAATGTGTCACGAAAAAACAATCTCAAAATCACTGGGATAAGTAAAAGCAAAAAAAAGTTATCCCCACTTAAGTGAGACATGTCAGATTTGAAAAAAATGGCTCTGTCAGGAACGCAAAAACTAGCTCTGTCAGGAAGGGGTTAAATTAAAATTAGTTTGATTCTGCAGTGTAAATGATTGTTGCTTAAAAAAACCTGGAGATTTCTTATCGAATCTCACACATTCTGAATCTCTCATCCTAATAGGGACGTGCGGTCAGGTAAATGGCTCACGAGTCCCTGGCAAGTTCCAGAGCCAGATCTGCACACAATATATGAGCCATGGGGTACATGCCAGCATTATACACATGTGCAGCAGTATACACTGCTGGATATTTGCTGAGTTTTGATAAGAGATGTGCAGAAAAGGTAGCCAGGTGAGGCACTGCCTCACCTGCCATAGACTTTTTACTCCAGCATTTTGACTATAAAAATGATTAGAATAATAAAAATAAAATTATAAATTATAAATTATATGTATTTTTGACATACTTTATCAATTCAAAATGCCGGCATATACGCTAGTATGACAGGAAAGGCTGTGCCTCCCCTGCCTCACCCAACCGCACGCAGTATATCACATAACTTATTACATCACATTATGCAATAAAACACATGCTTTCCAATGGGTAGTAGCATTGCGTAATTACAGATTATGTCAAATTTAAGATGTTAAACACATACATTAAATATTATTATAACATTTTCAGACATTTTCATCGTTCTATAAATTATAGTATGATGCACTTGATGTTTTATTTCATATTACTTTTTCACATAGTTAAATCTCTAAATAGTTTTTAAACATGTTTAGCAGATTTTGTAATTGTAGGATGGAAAAAAGAGATTGAAATAGAAACAAGAATAACTGCATTAGCTCCATCTGGAGCAAGACATTCGGGATTCCCTTTGGAAAATTTGACTTTGGAAAAAATGGTTTCTATTCCAAATTGTTCTTGGAACTAGGTGACTCCAAAGGGGAACAACCAGACCATTAATAGATTGCTTAATACAAATATTTCTGTTAAATGTATTAAATGGCTAACGTATATATATTTGCAATATGTGCGTGTGTATAATGTATGTACACACTGGATTTCGAAAATATATTATATTTAAAGGAAAAATACAATCTACTTAAATATATAATATAGTGTCATGGATTTTTTGTATTTATAGTGATACTTGAATTATCTCCTTTTTATAAATGAATTGAATTAAATATATTATTGCATCTAAGGAAGAAACGTTAATTCATAGTAATAAAAATTGTCTATCATTATCTTGTCAGATAGATATAGAGTAGCAAAAAAACCCCCATTATCTAATTAGTGTCACTGGCAAATGCTATAAACACTTGTAACAAAATACAGACATGACCGCAACATTGATTTGCGACTGAGAAACCTCCAATAATGCTGCTTTCACACCGCAAAACCTGATTAGACCAGGTATTTAAAAAGTTTTTTTTTTAAACGGGTCAGAGCAACTTTAACCCCTTTCACATCGCTTGTAAATACCTGGTCTAAAGCAGGTTTGCGGTGTAAAAGCAGCATGAGACATCCCGGAGATGCGCTGGGCAGTGACCTCTTGGAGGTATAGAGAGAGGGGATCAGGCACCAAAGCCCGCACCTAGACTGCCAGCAGGAGCTCCCGCACTGCAGGCAGGGAGGAGAGCTGCAGGACGCTGGAAAGGGAAGGGTAGGGGTTTGACACTGAGCATTAGCTGGTCCGCACTGAGCCAGCGCAGTGCATATTTAATGAGCTGGCCACTCATTACATAGGCGCATATGTAATGAGCGGCTCATTACATATGTGCATATCTAATGAGCGTCCCACTCATTAAATATGCACTGCGCTGGGGACCAATAGTGCTCACTGCTACCTGGGTACCGTTTCAGACCCGTTCAGACAGCAAAAAAACGGGTCTGAAACGGGTAGGACTCTGCTTTTTTGCCGTTTCCAAAAACCGTTTTTTTTGGAAACAGTAAAATCACTCTGCACCTTTCAGACCGCACATATTACTGTTTTAAAACGGTAAAAAATCTGCAAAATACCAGTTTTTTAGTGCAGTCTGAAAGGGGCATTAGTTCATTCATTTACAATCAATTAACATGGTGTTAGCTATAAGGCCCATTGTCCTGGAAAACTTGGTAAATTTAACAATACAGTAGCACCCACAGAAACCTCTGGAACAGGGGAACCACATCAGATATCGCCGATATCTGCTGCAGGACCCTTGTAATACATAGAGTGGATACTCAATATTTTGAGCTGTTCCCTGAATACATTTTATCTACCAACAAAACTTTTCTATTAAATATGCCCGATCATATAAATACATTAGCGTCTTTGACCGGCTGCAACATATTCAATATATTGATGGCAGAAAACATTATACAGTTGTAAGTGACAATTAGTTTCAGTTACGGAGGTTTAGCGGAAAAGAATAACACATGATCAACATTCTAGAGGAATAATATGTTCAAAGGAACAAAGGAAATATGGCGCATGAATAAAGACAGACATTCTCAGTCTAATTAGTGTTGAGGCCGAACAGTTGTAAATCAGATTATGAAGAATTGTTTATAATAATCTAAAGCGCATTCATGAAAGCTCAATATCCATTACCACAGCTATGCCCCTTCACCACTCAGTATTACACTTATAGTGTTCTTAATTACAGAGGGACAGTTGGTACCAAGAATGTTCATCTCATCTGGCCCTATTACTGGCTCATTCAGATGCTTTTTTTTTTAAATAGAGTTTTTTATTCAAGAATAATAAAGATTGTACATACAGAAATCAAGTAGTATAATCAAACAATTTGAGCTCATACGTGAAATGTAAGTCAAACATATAACAGATGTATACAGTTCAGTAAACATTACCCATGAAGTTGTGTACAACGCTCTCAAACTTGCTAACAATATATCAGCAATATTAAGAAGTCTGTATTCAAATGTATTTTTGTTAGAATTCTTCAGATTTTCTTTGTTAAGCAACTTAACACATATCTAGTCTACCAGTTAACACAACAACTAGTCTAAACATAGAGGAAAAAAAAAACCACACACACAGACATGAATTGTGCAGATATGTTATAGGCAGAATTTATAGACCATGATATACAGTATAGGGTAGTGGAGCAAAATCAAATGGAGGGGTCAGTGGTGGAAAGTGCAGAGTTAAGCCATGGCGACCAAATCTTGTCGAATTTAGAGCTGGCATTGTTTTGCATATATACATAGTGTTCCTAAGAGATTGAGTAATTTACTAGTGCCTTAAAGGAGAGGAAAGTGGGGCTATCACTAGCCATCCATAGCCTTGCAATGCAAACTTTAGCCAGGGCACAGACATGATGCACATATAATTTCTCCCATTTGGAGAGGGCGTCAGAGCTCTCTATCCACAATACACCCAGCTTAGGTGAGAGTATCCCTTGAGGCATCCCCGTATCTTCTAAAGCCGACCCCACTCGGGACCAGAAGGCTTGTATGTTCGGAAACTCTTAAACAAGATACCAGAAGGTACCACAGGAGGTAGTGCACTTGGGGCAGGCATCACAGCGTCCACTCGCAAACTTAGCTATTCTAGCTGGTGTCATGTATGTCCTATGTAGGATAAAAAACTGAATTTGTTGGAACCGAACAGATCTTGTGACAGTACGTGGATATTCCATGGCATGCTCCCATTCCTCCTCATCTATCGGTCCCAAATCACCCTCCCATTTATTACGGATATTATATAGTGGGTCCGTATGGTAATCAGAGAGGAGACGAGTATAGGACAAGGAGATCGCCTTAACAGAACCCAGTTTAAGCAGAAAAGACTTAATAGGAAAATAAAGAAGTGTAGGTGGTGAGTCCCCGAACTGAGTCTGCAATGCGTGTCTTAATTGAAGGTATCGATAAAAGTATAACTTAGGCAAATCAAAGTCATCCTGTTATTGCTGGAAATACTTTAAAGTACCCTCAGAGTATAGCTGGGACACTGTTGTTATAGATCGGGGACCCCATGCCCCACGACTTCAGCTCAGGGAGCCATCGGGAGTACCAGAGGGGAGTGTCCGGGTCCAGTCCCTCAAATCTAAAAAGGGCCCTCAGCGCCTGCCAAATTTTAGTGGCCTGAAAAACAATGGGGGGAGAGAATGGGGAGACATTACCACTTAACAGAACCTGCATTGGTGAAAGACTAGGATAGTAACAATGTATGAAGACCCAGTGTAGGGAACGGTCATCAGTATTTTGCAGCCAAGTCCTAATATGAGTTATTGGAGCGGCATAATAATATAGGGAGAAATTGGGAAGTGCCAGACCACCATTTGTCCTAGATCTGGAAAGAGTGTTTAGTTGTATTTGAGGGCGCTTACAAACCCAAATTAGAGAAGACAGGACACTATTCAATTTCCTAAAAAAGGAAGGGAGAATATAGATCGGAGATTGTAACAGGATGTAGAGTATTTTGGGTAGTAATATCATTTTAATAAGATTAATCCTACCGGTCACCGTTAATGGGAGTTTACACCATGACTTAGAGTTACGTATAGTGTGTTGAAGCAATGGGTCAAGATTTAAAGGAAGAAAATCTGATGGGTTATTTGTAATTTGAACACCCACGTACTTAAATTGATTAGTCCAATATAATGGTAAAGTGATTTTAGGTACAATTGGAGGGGGACCAATCACCGGCATTACATATGACTTTGTCCAATTTATACATAAGCCTGAGTGTTTGCTAAATTCATCAATCACCTGCAAAAGCAGAGGCATAGATGCAGTATAGTCTTGTAGAAATAGTAAGAGATCGTCCGCATAGAGGGCGATCTTATCTGATCTAGAGCCAGTGGTTATACCTATGATGTCTGGGTGTGATCTGATAACACAAGCCAAAGGCTCGATGGCAATGGCAAATAATGTAGGGGAGAGAGGGCATCCCTGCCTGGTGCCATGAAATAAGGGGAAAGATGGGGAGATGTACCCGTTCACCGAGATTCTGGCAATTGGTTGTTGGTAAAGCAATTTGGTCCATTTTATGTAGTTTGGGCCAAATCCCATGCACCTCATGACTTCCCATAGATAAGGCCACTCCACACTATAAAACGCCTTGGCCGCATCCAAAGAGACCACGACCGAGTCGGAGGGAATGGCATGTGGGTCCTGAAGTATAGTATAGAGCCGTCGTAAATTTACAGAGGTAGACATACCAGGCATGAAGCCAATTTGGTCTTCATGATTTAAGGTAGAAATCACTGAGTTAAGTCTCAAGGCTAGTATTTTTGCCAGGATCTTGGCGTCAGTGGGAATAAGGGAAATTGGTCTACATGATTCAGGGAGTTTAGGATCTTTACCGGGCTTTGGAAGGACAACAATAATGGCTTCAGACATGGAGGGAGGGAGGCTATTTTGGCTCATTCAGATGCTTACAGACATTTAAATATATTGTTTTTTGAGGAGGAAAGTACTGATGCATCTTATTTAGGCTGCAACGGATTTATTTAATGTATTTTAATGTATTTGTTTTAATAAGATTAATTACTTTTGATTGATAATGTTTTTAAAATGGCGTTATACTAAGTTAGCAGTTATTGAGAACTGGACACTAGCACTGTTTATTTAAAGTTTATATTCTTTAGCACATTTATGCTAATACCAAACATTTAGATACACAAGTGAGGACAGATGTTTCTCGACCAAACATTGAAATGTATTATGGTTGACTCGCAAGGCTGAGAATTTTGAGTCCGCACCTGAACGGCTTTGCATAAACATCCATATGCAGCCTTGCGTGCGGGGACCATGGAATGATTTTGCAAGCACTCACAGATCTAAGACACCCCTGTGGTGTCTCAGATCTGTGTGCACCCTGTGCAGGAAGCGAGCGGTCATTTGATATTCGCTGACAACAACTGGCTGCCCCCTGCACGCACATCATTGGTTAATTACTTTGAGAACACCCAGTGTTTTCATGGGAACGCCCATGGATGAATCCCCCGGCCCGCCAACTTGCACTGTGTGCGTGTGCCCAGCGAATAATCTATTCCCCTTAGTCGCTTGCACACAGCGGCTGCACATGCACAGTAATAAAAAAATCACTCCCCTGTGAGTACATGTAGGGGAGCGTGTAAACGAATATAACCTTCATTATCTAGTTTCATATATAGACATGGTGGGCCGCTATGTGGTTTTTTAAAATATCAGCTCTTCATTTCCTTTGAAGCTGCTGACTGACTGTGAGAACTAGATGTTCTGAGGGGGCAATTTGATTTGGTGAGATAGCTCTCCAAATGTCAGCATGTTACACACAGTGATTTGGAGGAGTAAAAACCAAGCTGCCAGCACATATTTGTAAAAGAAATGTAAATTAATTCTTTCCAACCTACTTACAGATAACTGGCACTAGGGTGTGAGCACTAATATAACTGTGCCCCATTTGTTGCAGATGTACTAAGTCTTGGGGCGAGATGTATCAAATGGAAAATGCAGTAAAACCCCGGTTTTATTGCATTTTCCAATGTATCAAAAATGATACCACATTGAAGGGTATCGCCACCTTTGGGTGACGATACCCTATAGAAGCCTATGGGCTTCTTTTCGCCGCCTGCCACCGCCGACGCAAACCCGCCGCCTCGCTGACCCCCCCTCTGGCTTACCTTCCTGAAGGGTCCTCCTGGACCCCGGAAGGTAAACCCCTCCTCCCCCTAGTGAAGCAGCCGGACATCCTTCCGGTTGCAGGGGGGAGGAGGAGGCGCCGGGGACAGCTGGCTTAGCTGTCCCCGGCGTGTGGGGAGAGCGTGGCGGCAGGGAGATGACGGAGACCCCCTGCACACCAGAGTACAGGTATCGCGGGGGGCCTCCGTCACCGCATCACGATGCCAGCCGCATATGTTAGTACATATGCGGCGGCATCATGGCGGGGGGGGGGCCGCGAAGGGCGGTGATGTATTTTAATACATCCCGCCCTTGGAGAGTTAGAACGTGGTGAGAGAGAAACTACCAACCAATTAGCTCCTCTCATTTTTCAAACATAGGGCCAAATGTAATAGTGTGTGAGACTCAGAATGCTTGAGATTTGGGGAGGGTTTTCCCATTTTTGCCAAATCTGCCTCTTTGTAAGGTTGGCCACTTACGGCTCTATAAATTGACTCCAGAAGCTATTGATATGATTTCACAAGTGAGTTGGCATTTCCAGATGGGTATGTTGGCAGACATATTGGTTATATATTGGGAAATGCGTATACTCAATTGTTTGTGCATAGATTACCAATCATTATATTGGTCATGCAATTGGCAGGAAAACAGTTCCTTCAGTCAGTTCGGTACCATTCTTACAATTTCTAAGGTTGGAGGGGAAATCTTTTGAATCATGTTGAAATCTTACACGGCTTTGCCAGCATAAAGAAAACCTATTCATATACAGGAGGAGATGCATCAAGGCGTGGAGAGAGATAATGTGTTGAGACATAAAGTACCAATCAACCAACTGCCATTTTAAAGGGCGTGTTTAAAAAAATGACAGCAGCTGACTGTTTAGTATTTTTTTCTCTCTCTGAAGTTTGATACATCTACCCTATAATCATACCCGCCTACTCTTCCAGTTTGGCTGTGAGGATCTCGAAAATCAGGAGACACTCCCAACCACTTGGAAAAGAAGGCAAGTGTCCTTGTACTGGCCATCAGCCTTCACATCTTCTGCCCATCACCCCCTTTCTCACTCATCAACCCACTTACTGTGCAAAGTGGACGTGAATGACTCAATTCACGCCACCATTCCCCTGTACTTTCCACCTATAACATCCTGTCCTGTTGAGCGGAACTGACAATCTCCTTCCAGTTGGGGCAGCCACAAAGTCAGCAAGTATGTCTATATTGATATAAAGTTAAACACAGAAGAAGAAACAACCATGCTCACAGCTTCATAATCTATCAATAAGTTTAGTTATCATCGTGCAGTAAATTACTTTTCATTTTATTTTTCTAATTAAAATTGTAGGGAATGACAGGACCAGAAGGTTTACCTGGTTCCCCAGGAACATTTGGGCCTAAGGTAACAATACATTACTTTTTTGCTTTTCATTCATCCAGTACATGCATTTGTCTTGTTGATTCATAAGCCACATTTATTTAATTAAATTGGTGAAATATCTGTTATAAGTTTAAAATCCAGACTTTTCTGTAAAATGCCCAGACTGCATTGTGACCCAAGTATGAAATACTGGCATATTCTATTTTACTATAAAAAATGAAATCATTAGTGTTTCACTTGATAAAAGATGTCTGAATCTTTATATTTAGCAGGTTTATTTTTAGTGTAGGTTGTTATCATGTAAAGCTAAACATGTTTCTTTATAGGGAAGTAAAGGTGATCCTGGAATACCAGGCAAAGCAGGCTTAGTGGGAGCAAAGGTATGTGAGAAAGTACTTTATGTCTCCTTAAGCTATAATCTTATTAAATTCTCTCCACACTTAGGGCTATTGGCAGATTGTTTGTATCATTGAAAGATCCGCTTTAAAAAAAAAATAGTTTTATTATAAAAAGAGCTGTGCGAGATTATCCCCATTGTATTAGTACAGTTTTCTAATAAAAATGAAAGAAGTAGCGCTAAACAATATTAAGATTAAAATTTCATAACATATAATAATAATCATAAACACTGAGGCACACTGAAAAAAATATTAAAATTAATAAAAAACACAAGGCACCTTTGACACTTTTCTGATTGAATGATTGATCTGCAAGGATCCATTTTTATGTATACCACCTAGAATAGTCTACATATAAAGGTATCCGAGGGAAAGTCTCTCCCAATTCCATGGTAGAATTATATTTACCACAGTTGAAGTACATTAGGGGAATTAATTCAGTTTGAAATGCATAGCAGCAGTAGCCTCCATAATGGTATTAGGGGAATGAATGTTATCCTCCGCAATGGCTGCTGGTCTAGATCCAAATGTTGGTGCAAAGAGGCAGGTAAGTATCCAGGTACTCTGTCCTGATGTGTTTCACTGTAGCCAAGTACAGCTTTGTCAAAGGTTACCTTTGACAAAGCTGTGTCTGGCTACATTGACCCTATGACCCCTGGCTACTGTTTGACCCTTACTAAACCCTGAGAATCAGATGGTGTAAACTTATTTTAGCCAATGGAGGCATGGTAGCGGGAGGGAGATATTTTTCGATCCTCTTCCACATCCTCAGTCAGGGATAAGCCCCGGTCCTGACACTGTGAGCACACACAGTGTCAGATTTCTCTGAAGGAGTTCATGACAATTGTGAAAAACTCCAAAATGGTGGGGAAGTAATTTGCAAGGACAGTGGTTTTGATATGGATGTCCCTGCGGGTTTTCATATATACATTCATAAATGGGATAATTTTTATTAACAATAAAAGTATCCGCCATGATATAGGGTGTTAATACTGTATGTGCCCTAAATCAGTGACTAAATAAGAATATGCACTTAAACCTCAGAATATCAGTCTTTACATCGCAGAAAAATCAGTGACCTTATGCTCAAATTTACCACTAGCTTTGCAGACGATTAAATGTCCATTTTTACATATTGTATTCATGAAAATCACAAGGGGTAATTTCCCTGATCATCCAATGCTTAACAAAAGGGCTTACAAGGATCTTTCATATAGACATTGTGTAGCTTAAATATGAATTCATTATTTGAAGATACACAAACTTTCTCCACCAGGGAGTAAAAGGAGATACTGGCCTTCAGGGTGAACATGGATATACAGGCATACCAGGACTTAAAGGTGCAAAGGTAAAGATTTCTCTGATGTTCTAGTTGATTTAGTGATGTTTTTAGTCTATAGCCTTTTACTGTTTAAATGTTTACTGTATATACCAAGAATATGTTTTTATTCTGTTTAAAAAGGATGCTTTTTATGTATTACATGAGTTACATTTTACAATGGTCCAAACTTTTAACTGAATACATATTATGATGGGGCAATCATTAACATAGTTTATAAGTGATTGTTACTTTTTGAAAGTATTGTGCTTTTGTGCTACTACAATAATTAACAGAGGAGACACCAATCTGTTCACTTTAGTTTAAAATATCCAAACAAATACCAAAATTGTGGATCGTTAGGAGCAGTCACAGCTGCTGTTCATGAGGGGTGTGTCAGAAAAACATATGCAAAAATGCGAGTTGTAGGTGGTAATAATGCACAATAGGGGAATGTACTGATCAAATGCCCAGCAAATTGTTAGTTACCCAAAGTCAGTCAGAGTCCATAGGGAGTCGTCTGGAATTAGCAAGGTGTCCTCGCAATTTGGCAATCATAGATGATGGGACATGGCCTCCTTGTAGAGGGCTGTTGTTGGTCCTGAACAAGCTGGTGATTGTATTAGATGTGCAACTCTGTGCAAGCTCAGCGCGTTTCGGTGTGATAACCCCACACCTTCCTCAGGAGCAGAATGAGATTAGGAATCCATGTTTTTTTTATTACATGAACATGTAAAAATTACTTTTAGGAATGTGCTTTTCCTTTTAATACTAATACATTTGCATTTGAAACTCAGCGCTGTTCAAATACCCCCTTTTTTGCATAGTTTAAGATATCCTACTGATATTACTCTTCAGAAACTATAAAAATATCTATCTATCTATCTATCTATCTATCTATCTATCTATCTATCTATCTATCTATCTATCTATTGTGACAGGGACAGAATAAGTTCACATTAGGTGAATGTGAACTATCTAGGTTTTAGAGCAGCAGCACCAGGATAATTAGATCCAGTCTAGGTTTCCAAGACTGATGTGATCAGGGTTTGTTTAACAGCACCTCCAGCTTTCTGTGAAATGTGGCTCCAGGGAAGAGGGTAATTAGTCTTGATGGTGGAATAGTCACCCAAGTTATAGGCTGGGTGTGCAGGTTATGGTATGACTAGGGTGGCCAATCCCGGGATCGGGATCGGCGGGATCCCGGGATTTGGCCTCAAAAAGTCTGGGATTGGAGTATCCAATCCCGGGATTTCGGGATTAGACTGCGCATGCGCAGTCTAATGCCGGGCAGCATCTGAGCACTCGCTATTCCCGAATCCCGGCCCCGGCTATTCCCGAATCCCGACCCCGGCGCGGCCTGCGTAGTGTGACAGTAGAGGTCACACTGCGCAGGCCACACCGTCATCACTCACCGCCCACTCTTCTCTGCCCGCCCGCCTGCCTCTTCTCCGCCTGCCTGCCTCTTCTTCTCCTCCGCCCGCCCGCCTGCTGTCTGCTGAGGAGGTGCACTTGCCGGGAGGCACCGTGCACCTCCAAACCCACTACCGGCTGCCCGCTCGTTAATGTACAGTAAGTAAATGTGCGGGTCGGCCGGTGTGGGGATTTCTATGGGAGCAATGCTATGGGAGCAATTAGGGATGCGAATCCCAGGATCCTGGGAATCCCAGGTATTGAGCATTTTTCAGTCCCGCATACCGGGATTGAAAAAATGCCCCGGGATTGGCATCCCTAGGTATGACCATTGGAAGCTGTGAGTAGTTTGGTGAACTGAGCTGCTGACAATGATATGCTGTAACACACTAAACATACTGGAATGCTGTTGCCTTCTAAAAATAAAGAATCAGACTGCATTTGTGTCCAGTGTATGTGATTCCTTGTCACTCTATCTATCTATCTATCTATCTATCTAACATGGCAGCACCAGGCAAGGGCGTAACTACCATTGGTGCAGGGGGTGCAGCTGCTATGGGGCCCAGAGCTGAGAGGGGCCCCACTTTGCCTGCCAAGGTTACATTTTCTGTATATATTTTTCAGCATTAGGTGATAAATAGGGGCCCTTACAAACTTTTGCTATGGGGCCCACATATATCTAGTTACGCCACTGGCACCAGGGTCTGTGCGGCCAACAAGAGAGCAAGAGACCTTTTTTCGAAAAGAGGCATGGCTCTGTGGAAAGAAGGTATGGCCTTGTTGGAAGCCATACTGATATCATGTCATCAAGGGGCCTGGCTTTGTAACTAATAAAAACATACAGTGCTGTTATGTGTTTATGAATGACGTTTCTTTTTTTACAGGGTGATAAGGGAAATCAAGGCGAACGAGGGAGTCAGGTACTATCTTTGTTGTTAAAAATAATAATAATAATATTTTTACATTGGTAGTACAGATAAAATACTTTTGCTGATCTTCTTATATATTTGCTGCATAACAAGCATTGAGACTCCATGTGGCCATTTATAAATGGGAGAAGATCCCTTAATCCAGTGAAAAACACCACAAGGAAGCAGAATATGACAATGGGAGGTTTAGGATATCACAGGTTTTACAGCTATTATTTTTTATAGCTTTACCTTTCACTTTAGCAATGAAGCTTAATGAGTTGGGCCAGTCATGGTATTTTTAGCTGGAATCATAGTAGGTACATTAAAGTATGTTTACCTGTAATTTATTTTCATAAACTAGACAATCTATAACTGGGACCACAGCTCACTGCTCATCCTTCAAATCCTTACATTTCACACAGTTGCCCCCCATATTGCAGCTGTATTGTGATAGTAGGGGCATGTGAGGGAGGGGGAAGACACTAGGATGCCTGGTGCTTTGCTTATTGATGCTCCAGAATTACACCCCCCCCCCATCTTTTCTCCTCTAATGAAGCATAGCTGCTCAGAAGAATAAAGCAGGAACCTCTAGGTCCACCAATACAAGCCACCTTGTTAATATTTCTTATGAGTTATGTAGTTCAAATTTGACGGTGCTTCTGCCCAAAATACCAGGCGCAGACATCACTTACCAGGAATTCTGATGCTACCTTTAGAAATATGAAACTGACACAGAATATAGAAGACTCTGGCACTGTGCCACAGTGCCAGAGTCTTCGAGCCATGGCAGTGCCATTTTAATACTCTATTAGTCTCTAGAAAAACACACTAGAAAGGGCCCCCATAGCACCAATATTTATTCACCATCAACAACAACAATATAGTTTAGTATATTCTGGTGCTCTTGGCAGCAGGCAAGATTGCTTTATGGATGATCCAGCAAAGGCAAAAGATGCATCATAATCAAGAAGACCTTGAAGGAAATAGGCTGGCAATATGCTGCTATAGTCTGTCAGCTAAACTGGCAGCGTAGAATAAAATGAATGACAGTATTTTATATTGAAGTTTATAATATTTGGTAAGGTAGCTTAACAATCCGCTAAATGATGTACAGTATTTACAGGCATTGAAGATAATATAGCAGTAAGAATTCTCTTATATTCTTGTGAGGAATGCTGATTCTAGTAACACGGACATCACAGTTTAAAGAGGACACACCATACCTCATAACATTGCAGATAATGAAGTTGGGACTCATTCATGTGGTGCTCTTAAAAAGGGGATGTGGCCTCTGAAAGGGGTGTGACTTTGTGTGATTGCTATGTTTTTAATCTACACCCACAGTTTCGTCACTGTTGTGCCTGCCCGGCGCTCTGTACTGTCCCTTGAAAATTGGGACAGTTGGGAGGTGTTGACACACATATCCAACTCAAGGGACAGCACTTATTTTGGACCACTGACATGCTGTATTGCGTATTTTAAGGGGTGGTGTCAGTGAGTGGGTACTATGCTGAAGACCTGGGGCACAGGTTGCTTTCCTTTATTAAGTTATACTTTATTACATTAAAAACAGATCGTATCTAACCTCAATCTGAGCCCGCAGCTACTATCTCGGTTGGGAGGATACCACAGGAATGTCTATAAGCCTCTATATCTCTTTACCTACTACTAGCCCTTCTCTACCTACCTTACTCACACATAGCTACCGTTAAACACCACGCTCTCCAATTAATTAAATACATTGTCTATTTTGATGTTCTCAGGATTGTATTCACGTTATATATGTATCTTTGTGGATATCTTAATAAACCTATATGATTGAAAACAAAAAAACAGATAATAGGTACTGCAAAGATAAAAAAAAAATTAGATACATTTTCCATGTGTTTCCTCTGTATGTACTATCATATGCATTCATGTATTATCATCTTAGGAAACAGTAATCCTAGGAGACACAAAGAAAATTCATTGTGCAGCACTGCATTCATATTGGGGCCAGAATATATGTGCAAGTGGTTGGGGAACCACCTTTTGTGGTACACTGGGAACTTTAGGGGGCTCTATGATCGGTGATGGGCTCCTATATATTATAAGGTTAATGCAAGGGAAGTGTTGGAATCCTAGTTTTTGAACTTTGCATCCTAGTATATGTGGACATTTTAGGGCGTAGCACTTATACCACCATTGTTTGAATAATTTTCTTTGGATTATTTTTTAAAGGGCCATAAAGGGACAAATGGTTCTCCTGGTATTGCAGGTACAAAGGTATGTAATATATGCCTTAAATATATTGCCATATTCTTAGCTATATGCACTTTTAATACAGAGATGCTTACGTTAAAATAATTTTAATAATCTTCAAGATCTTAGGTAGTTTACCATCTTACAATTCTCATTATGCTGTGGTTATATTAGATTAAATTTTATCCATGAAAATCATTTTTGGGGTAGATAAAGTTTATTTTTTTTTACAATATTTTTATATCGATTTCATTCTTTTTGAATTACCTTTCCATTACATTTTTCATGGTCACTTTTACAGTCACAAAAATATCAAGAAAGGAATTACCAAATAGTTGTAGTAATTGACTGTAGAATGGAATACATCTTTCTCAAACAATGCACAGTGATGGAGCAGCCTCTGGAAGGTTTAAACCCAAAATTGGCGACACACTAAATGAAGTTCTGCAATGGTAAGTATGAAAATACCAACAGGGCGTTCCCTCCACCGGGGCTCAAATGAACCCTTCATTTGAGCGCCGGTTCCTTTTTACCATTGCAGAGCTGTAGTAATTTGTTTATTTTCCAAGAAAGACCTTCAGGAGACATGAGACAAAACATGTTTTAGGTTTGTTTAAAATAGATCCACTACAAATACAACAATGCAGACAGTTCTGAATGAGGTTGGTACACATTGTAGATGTTGATGTACACGTAGTTTAAGCTAAAACAACTTTATACCAGTTGCGGATCCAGCAGAGAAGGTAGGGGGATGGTTGGTAATTGGGGTAATCAGCCCTATAACACTATGTGGTTGCAATCAATCTGTCCCCTGTTGCTTGAGTGGAAAATTGTCCCAGTTCTGGAACAGTATGTCTGCTCCTAGCACTGGGACAGGATGTCCGCTAACAGGACAGGCCAACAGCTGAAGTCCTGTGTCCTACCCCCTTCCTCCCTAGGGATTGGTCATAAGACCTGTGAGGACAGATAGGCCTTATGACTGAGGCGCAAAGGGCGGGCTCTAGGCCTGCAGCCAAAAGTCAGGCCTTTGGCCTGTGAGACAATTATGTGGGTACTAGACCCGGTACTGTTTATTAAAGAGCATCCTTTATGTGAAAGTGTCCATGGGTACTAGACCCGGGTCACTTAAAAGTGCCCAAAATCATCTGGCATAAAGTGGCTATGGGCATTTTGCAGAGTCAAAACCTCTATAGACAATAGGCAGGCCACAGGCACTGCCAGATCACTCAACTGGCCTATAATTAGGAAGACCAAAAGGACATGTGCCTCTATATAAATAAAGTGATCTGGGCATTTTGCTCAAATCACTCTAAAAGCCACATAGACAGATACTAGGCTGAGCACACTAGGGTGATCCTGGGCAGCAGGCCCAGCTGAATATCATGTGTAAAGATCAGAAGCTGTGAAGCTTCCAATCTCCTGTTCAGGGGTGTTCTAAGAGAGAAGGAGCCCTGTGTAAAGCCTCCTCTGTCTGGGTCCCATCCTCTCTGCTGACAGCGCTGTAGAGTCTAAAATTTTTGGGGGTCAGACTCTAATGAACCTGCCACAGGACCAGCCACACTAGAGGCTGACACCTTACTGATAGAGCTATTTGCTCCTGCATACTAAGCCTGCAGATTTTAACTATATGAAGCTACTTACAGCTAAAAATTAAAATAGTTAGAATTCTCAGGCTTCTTATGGAGGAGTAATTAGCTCCATCAGTAAGGTGATGACTTCTAGTGCAATAGGTTCTAATACCTGGTGCCACATTTGCTAAAATTTCTTTAGATCGTATGTGCAGGGACAAGAGGAGTAACCGGCACATGTGCCATAGTCCAGCTATCAATTCACTGATTTAAACAGTTAATTGAATGGTGGAGGAGAAGTGCCCCCCTTTGTGGCAGGAGCCCAGCTGTTAGTGACTCTGTGGCCACCCAGACTCCAGCTCCACGCATTTACCCTAGCCGTACATCACATAAGCTTTTATAGCAGCCAGTACAGTATGTCAAAGCTTAATTACAGTGTAACTGATGCAAAATAACTATTTTAGTGTTAAATTAGCTATATAATAATAATAATAATAATAATAATTTATTTTAACATGCTGTGTTTTCATCTGAGTGACACATCATCTGAAAATGCTGATTAAGTTAAATATGTAATCATTTTTTTGTTCACCATTTGTTTTTAAAGGGAGAACGAGGAGCTGACAGTTCTAAAGGAGAGGTAGGTATCAATCTAGCGATAACATAATCAGTGTTAATGCCTAATTTTAACATGTCTACATTTCTCCAAAACCATAGAAGCTTGCATCCCCCATTTTAATGTTTAACATTTTTTAGTATTCCTCACTTAGACAATTTGGTTCTTGTGTAGTTTCACGGCGCCAGCTACTTCCGGGTTGGGTACGCTCGCCAAACTATCTAAAATAAAGTAACTTAACTCCATGCCAACGTGGATAGTTCATACCCCCACTATCCACGTTGGCATGGAGTTGATTTTAAATAGCGTGGCGAGCGTAGCGAGCCATCGAGCCCGCAGCGTGGGCGAGCGAAGCAAGCCCCGCAAGGGGACTCAGACGTGAAACTACACAAGTACCGACAATTTTTTACCCCCTTCGCGGCTTAGGCCTTTTTCTATTCTCTGCTGAGCCCATTTTTTGACATTTGGCTTAGACACATTTTACATCAATATGTTTTTTTCATGTAGCACCCACAGAAATTTTACATTATTTTCTTAGAAAATAAAATTAGTGTTTTTGTTCATTATAACACGTCACATAAAATGAACCAAAAAACTGTCAAAATTTGATTTAATCCTTAAAAATTTTAAAAAAGTAAACATTAATTATACACAAGGGAGATATGTATTAATCTTTTTAGAGAGAATGTGAAGAATTACCCAAAGCAGTCGATTGCTTCGATCATGTATGTAGCACATTGTTCGAAATGGTAGAAGCTGATTGGTTGCCAAAAGCTGGTGATATGCCTGCATTAGAGCATGTGAAAATGCGGTAAAAACCCTCATTTTTGCTTTAGAGCATCTCCCCCCGCATGAGTAACCTGCACACTCACTCAAACAAGGTTGGTACTTGCAAAAATAATTTTTATTACAAAAAATATATTCAAGGTATATATAGTTATAATATTAATAGACCTCCATGAGTTACCATGAAAATATTGGTACAATCCACATTCACCTAATAACAATGTAATTCTCCCATAGCAGATTAACATATCTTTGTAAAACAGATGTGTCCTCTAATACCCCTTTCAGACATACGCAAAAATTCCAGGATTTTTCACATGTACGCTCATAATCCCAGGACCAGCGAAAGTCTGAATGATTACCCAGGATTTTAGTCGACTAAAATCCCAGGTCCTGCGCACCTGATTTTTAAAAACCCGGGATTGTACCGGGTTTGAAATCCGGGGCAGTACTGTATGCAGGGCCGGCGACAGGGGGGCCAAGGGGGACATGTGTGACGGGTCTCGGTGATCTGAAGGGCCCCTGGGCCTGGCCAGGGCCCGTCTGTGTTACCATCGCAGCCGTCTGCAGCCCATGTCTGTGTACTGCCTGTTTGTGCGTGCCGCTGCCGGGTCTCTCCTGCCGCTGTGCTGCTGAGTGTCACAGTCAGTGTCCCTTGTCCATCCTGTTCCTGTCTGGCGCATACAGTGCCATGCTGCAGCCGCTCAGCGCTGGGAGGCTGTCGGCTGTCTTCTGGCTGCACTGCGCATGGACCTTACTGCGCATGTGCGGCACCACGATCCTCTGCTCCGCATTCTGCTGTGGCTGCCTCCTGCCCTGCTGCCTAGTGCCTTTCCAGCCATTAGGGCCACTGACTGCACAGCAATACACGCAGCCCTGTGGGAGGAAGGGGCAGCTGTCAGTGGATACGAGGGACGTGACGTCCCCTTCTCAACCTTCTCCTGGCAGTGATGGGCAATCATGCACATCTCAAGGTGGCCTCAGCACTTATAAAGTGTCTGACAAAGGCTGAGGGCAGCCTAGGGGAGCCAATCAACCCCCTCTGTATCTGCCCCTGGTCCCTACAGATAAGAGACATCCTGACTGTAGCAAAAGTGAGTACCCCTGGGTCATAGAACCCTTCCCTCACCATTTCACAGTATGTCTGGGTCACATGTAATGTGTGTGTGTATATATATATATATATATATATATATATATATATATGTATATATATATAATGTGTAAATGTGTGTGTGTGGGTATATATGTATGTATATATATATATATATATATATATATATATATATATATATATATGTGTGTATGGGATACATCTGATTAATGGTGTTGGGATGCCAGCAGTCAGAATACTGACACCAGCATCCCAATGGAGGGAATCCCTCCCCCTGCCCCCCTTATCCTCCCTTCACACACCCTAACCCCCAATTCCCCCCCCCCCCGCCTCCTCTAGCAGCCTAACCCTCCCAACTAGGACCTAACCCTCCCCTCTAGTGGAGGGGGTAGGGGCCCCACAGAGATATCAGTGTATGGGGCCCCAAGATTTCTGTTGCCAGCCCTGACTGTATGTCTGAAAGGGGTATTAAATTATTGCTGCAGTTGCACCAAGCAGCAACTTTCGGCACTCCAGGTTCCCTGAGACTCTGTCTCAACGTAATGCGATTGAGATGCACAAGGAGACTATGCAGATTAATTTCATATGATAAGTAGCTACAAGTAATTAGAATTTGCAAGAGCTAATAGTTCCATGTGCAAAATGCCTGCTTCTACTGTTACAGGAGAAAAGATAAAAAGATGCAACATTTTTGTAAAAAGCTATAAAAAACAACTACTGGTCAATATTGTAGCAAATACGAACCGGGAAAGGACCTACGACATCTGGCTACTAGATTCAAATTACATACTACATTTTCAAAAGAAATCTGCAGCTTACAGATAGATAGGTTAGAAATAAGAGCTAGAGTTTACTTTAAATTCAAAATCACAGTTTTTTTAATGTTACTTTTAAATTGTAGACTAATTTTAAACTTTCTTTGCTTAATTTGTAATTTTATTCTTTTAAGAAAGGAGAAGTAGGAGAACAAGGACACCATGGATTTAATGGCCAAAGAGGAGAGCCTGGCCCTATAGGATTAACGGGTGCACCAGGAGCCAGGGGTGTCAGTGGAGACAGAGGACTTCCTGGACTGCCTGGAAACGAAGGAAGGCCTGTATGTCTCCAATCATATTTGTGGGCTATAGTATACAAATGGTATAATGGGATGCAGTCACAATCCTGGTTGTTGGGATCCCTACAGTCAGAAGACTGACAGTGTGAGCCTGGTGGTCAGAATCCCGGTGGTTCTTGGTTGTAAGTACTGGTGTTAGGGTTAGGCACTAGCGGGAGGGTTAGAGTTAGGCTGTGGGGAGACCTAGGGTTAGGCTGCATGAGAGGTGGATTATGCTTATGGATCCAGCAGGTTTCATACCTATAAAATACTGTATACAGTATACTGTAAATGCAGGCCATTAGTATGACCTGTAGAAACAAGTATGCTCTTTACTTGGGAGGGCCATTCCTGGAAAGTACAGTACCTGCTGAGCAGAGGGGGGGGGGGGGGTCTTCAACTGCCTGCCCCCCTTCCAGCCGTGGGACAGTTCCTGCCCCAGTCAGGAATGTCCCCAAAAAATGGGTTGTCCAGTGAAAATCGGGACAGTTGGGAAGTATGGAAGGTAACACTGCATGCTGCATCCAGCCGCATTGCTGCCAGTTCCCAAGTCAATTGGAGGCGGGTCCATGTGAATGCCAGCTCCCATTCACTTCAATTGCATAGCAGGGGGGCATGACCGCCTGTTCCCCGCTATACTGCAACATCCTTTCTGCGCTGCATACACCTGGCAGCAAAGAAGGAAACATAGCTAATGTTACAGTGCAGAACACAGTTCTTCACTGATTAAGAGCTGGAATTTTGGTGTGTCCCCTCGACGAGTGAAACCCAGGTGCATCCCGCATCCCCTGCTCCCTATAATGACACCACTGCCCTGACTACAATAGATAAGGATGCCAAATTGGTGTAAATAATATGGGATTTTAATATTTTTCTGCCTTTCTCAGTCACTTCCAATCTGCACGTGATGCGAAAAGTCACATACCTATAGTTGAGCAATTATCCAAACTGAGCATGTGCCGAAATTTCTGAAATGTACATAAACTTTCCACAAGATGCTGCTGCTACGTGCAATTGTTTGAAACGCAGAATCAGGTTCCTACAGTATGTACTAATCACTGGATGTACTCCTTGGACTAAGCAACTATTTCACAGTACATTGATTTTGCAATATATTCACACAGTTCTTTATTTTTATAAAGGGTAAGGAGCAGTCTGAACAATTTATAAGAGAAATCTGCATGGACATTTTAAAAGGTATTTGATAACAATAGAACAAATATTTTGTTTCAGAGACTTATGTTTTTTTTTTCTTATTACTGTCAGTGTATGAATTTGTACACATATATTATATGCTACCTTAACTGATTTGTCCCATCCTTTACTCCCAAGGCTTATTGTATAATGATTAGATGATTGTATGTTAAGGCTATTTTTGAGAGTTGCTTAGTGTGTAAACGTAAATTAGAAGATTTAACAAAAAGTGATTCTTACTATTTAGTTTATAGCCTTTGTGACTTTTTGGAATATCAAGACATGTGCAGAATGGGTCCCGCTTCATATTCCACTGCAGTGGCATAACTCCTTCCTAGTTCACCGGAGGCAAGATTAATATTGGTGCCCCCCAAATTGCTCAATCAGTAAGGTGTCTGTCTTCAGTAAGACAGGTCAGGGGTTCTAATACAGGGTGTAACACTTGCAAAAATGGGGTGGAGTCAGCAACAGAAGTGATATTGATTCAAACTGTCAGGGGAGGAGAGGTGCTCAGCGGCAGCAGGAGCCCGGAGGCAGATGACTCCATTGCCTCCCAGAGTTACGCCTCTGTTTCACTGCAAAGTGCTCCTGTGTTTACATGTGAATGATGCAGCATTATTTGTTCAATTAAAATATATATTTATATTCCAATGTGCTGCTAATAAAATACACATATTTTCAATTTCTATATAAACTCAGCTTCTGTATGAGGTAAAGATCTTCACTAATGCTTATATCTAATAAGTCAATATTATGGCATGAGTTTAATGCATAAAAGTATACATACATAACATTGTCAAGATATTCTATTGTTCAGAACAAACCTTAAAATGAGGTAGAACACCCCTTTCAGTCAGGTTGCTCCTGGGATGGACCAGGGGCCTCATCCCGGGCGTGACCCGGCCTTTGCGGTCTGAATGGGTTAAGTAACTTTTACCATGGAATGTTTGTTTGTGTGTGAGAGGGTGGTTTGAGAATCTGGAAAACTGCTGATCTCCTAGCTTTGTGCGCAAAACATTGAATGGCAGTTCTGTGTGCCAATATGCCAGGATAATAAGAGGTCAGAAATTAATCTCCACACAGGTTGAAGCTGACAGGAAAGTGACTGTAAAAACACTAATAACTATGTGTTATTAAGATGGCATGTAGAAGAGCATCTATGAATGCTCCCAAGCTTGACATGTAAGGTAATAGAAGGCCTCCTCCAGGGTTATTTCAAAACAGGAGGAATTCTATGTGCAGAATCTGTCGGTGCCCCCTCCTCTCTCTCTTGCTAGCAACATTCTATTTTTATGGCACTGCTAGTAGACTCTAGCACTGTACTAAACTATAACAACTCCCACCAAGTACATGTAATCTGCAGCTGGTTCAATAAAGATGACAATGAGCCCAGTATACACTAGTGGCCTCCACGTCACCGAATCTTAGAGCACCCTTGGAATATGATGGAATGGATGGATGCTTAGCTGATGGGATACGGTCACTTGGCATACAACAACTAGGTCGACATGCATGAAGGTCGACATGACTGAAGGTCGACGTGGGGTTAGGTGAACATGGGGAAGGTCATGTCGACCTTCATGCACGTTGACCTATTGGTTTCAACCTAGTCACTTTCTATCCAATGATCTATACCCCAGCTGACAAATCTGTAGTAGCTGTGTAATTCTATCATGATAATAAGGACCAGTAACTATAAGGAATGTTACCAGCACCTTGGTAAATCCATGACAATAATTATTGAAGCTGTGTGTGCACTACATAAATTGACCACTGATTGTGTTAGAAGTAACATAATCAGTGGCATAACTATAAATTTTGCTCCCCCTGGCCAAAAAAATGATGGTGCCCCCCCACCTTCTTTAGTAAAACATGACAATGGTGCAGACTGGTTACCTGGGCCACTGTGCGCCGCCATGTGTAGAGCTGTAGCTCCCCAGGAGTGATGTGTAACGTCCACTGACATACTGTAGCCTTCCATCACCAAGGACTGATACCAGCGGCTAGAAGTGTGTGCAGGTAATGACACCAGCTGCCCCCAGGCGCAGAGGAGGCGAGGACATTGGGGAGGGTGTTAGGCTGTCACCTACGGTACGCAGCTACAGTACACAGCCACCGCCGCACACTACTAATTAGTGACAGAAAACTGTGTAACCATACAGGACAGCAGACATTTTTCAGTGTGCCCCGAGACCGCTGCCTCCCCCAAGGCACAGCTGGGGCTGCCACACTATAGTTAGGCCACTGAACATAATAGTAAAAAGAGGTATTGGATTAAATGTCATGAACCTAACTCAGGAAGCCATTTAAAAAAATATACAACCTGTTTCCCTGTATAATGCTCAGAACTAAAATCAAATATATAGTGAATCCAATCTAACCCTAAAACCCTAAAAAGTATTTATAGGAAAAGCAAATGCAAATGCAGAATCCCTGTAGCAAAAAAAAAAAAAAAAAATCGAAATTAGTTACATTAACCCCTTCAGTGGTGTTTTTTTTAAGGTAGTGCTCCTCACTGGCAGAGTTTTTTAGGGGGAGCGCTACTTAAACCCCACCACTGTGTCCCCCTGGGCTGGGCAGCACTGCTGAACATTATGCCAGCCGCTTCCCGGCCCTGCGCGCCGGCGTCACAGCCCTGCACCCGGCGATGCAGCGTGTCAGGAGCCGGTGCCGGAGACATCAATAGAAAAGCCAGAGGGGAGGGGGAGGAGGAGGCGCGGCATAGGAGAGGAAGCCGGCTCTAAACAGTGGCAATCCCGAGAATTTTCCAGGCTTGCCAGACTAGGCACTGAGGCACAGCCCGGAAAATTCTCGGGATTACCAATGAAGGGGTTAAAATGAAAATTGTACATGCATACAAAGTGCCACCAAGAGATTGAATAGGCCCCAGTATAAGAAAGGAATTGTGGGCGCATGGCTGCACCATGTTCTAAAAAATGTTTACAGTATCTCTGAAGAAGATCCAGGAAACCGCCTTGTAGAAGGACATGATCATGTGTAGTTACACTGCATTGGCAGGCCTAGATCACCAAATAAGTCCAGGCGCTCTGTGCCCCACCCCACTTAGCATTTCTGTGCCCAAATCCCCTCAATTTACATCTCACAATATCCTGTTTGGTGAAGAATTAACTGATATAATATGATCAGAACCAGGCAACAAAAAAAATGCAGACCATCATTCTTTGTGTCCAATTTAATAGAAATCATATAATATAAAGCAAAACCCAGAAAGTTAAAACAGTAATCTACAGGTCAAGAAAATAATATCCTTTTTATTCTTAATACTGTCCCTGTATTCTAATTTTATTTTCCTTTCATTTTTTAACCAATGTCAGCCCAGTTGCCATCTCTACTTCATTCTGAAAGAGTGAAGAATCATGATCAATGTAAAACTCAACAAGGACCTCCTGGAGTTCCAGGATTTCCTGGACCGGTTGGCCCTGAAGGTCCAAGAGGGCATCCTGGCTCACCGGGAAGAAATGGCTTTCCAGGAACTGTAGGACATCCTGGTCATCAAGGCATTCCAGGACCTAAAGGTATAGCAAAATAAGAGATATATACTGTATAATACTAAAATGGGTAATTTACTATAGGAATTTTATTTTCTATATTAATACATTAAGGGCCAGATGTATCAAGCTTCAAAAAGTTATAAAATGGAGAGTGATTACCAACCATCCAATAAGCTGCTGACTTTCATGTGTTACAGACTGGCTTTGAAAAATGACAGGTAGGAGCTGATTGGCTGGCTGTTTCACACTCTCCATTTTATCACTTTTTGAAGCTTGATGCATCTGGCCCTAAGGATGAGATGCATACAATCTTCAAGGTAGAAAAAGGTGAAGTTGCCCATAGCAGCCAGTTGGCTTCTACATTTAATTTCATAGACTGTGCTAGTTAAATTATTTAATTTCAATAAACTCATACCTCTTTACCCCAGTTTGCTGAAGTGCAAAGGCAAATTTATAGAGGTGAAGGCTCATAGCATAATACAGCTATAGGAGTTGGGGTAACATTACCATCCTGGACTTGATGAAATAGTGTTTTCACATCATTTGATTTGCTCCAGCATTAAAGTATTTTAATTCTAAACTGGTGTTGTCTTAGTTGGATCAACATAAGCAGGGCTGAAATATTAAATAAAACCCACAGTTTGGATTATAAATCTTGAAGAATACCACATATTTACACAGATACTTTACAACTTTCCCTAAATGGATGTGGCAACTGACTTGTCACAGTAATGCTGTGTACACACTTGTACAATCTGCATGAGATCCAGATGCGATTTAGACTATGTATACAATTTAGACTATCTGCATACATATAGTGCAGATCTGCACGATATAGTCTATGCAGCCAAGACTTTCTCCATGAGATCCAGATGAGATTTTGACTATATAGTCAAAATCTCATCTGGATCTCATGCAGATTGTACAAGTTTGTACACACCATAAGGCCTTTTACAATCAATGTTTACATAAATGTGTCATTACAATTTTGTTCTTTTATGGCTTCCCAGACTCCCACACTTGCTCCAATGCCCCACAGAGTGGGAGATTGTGGAGAGCATTTGGAAATCTCCTCTATAGATCCTTCTTTTGCCACTGGAAATCATTTCAAAATGCACATTATACCGAGGACAGATGTTGGTACTTGTGTATTATCACGGCGCCCCCGATATTAAGTCGCACGATTTTTCATCGCATGCCATCGCATGCCATACACCCGATGCACAGTGATGCAATTTAAGCCCCCTATACGATTTTAAATTGTATAAGCACCCTAATGGGTGCTTACAATGTTAAATGCACCCCCACGCCACCCTCAGTATGAACGTGAATCCGAAGCGTGACGAGCACAGCGAGCCCGTGAGGGGTGGCTCGACGCGTCCTCTGACTTTTTCATACCCCCACTATCCACGTCGGCGTGGAGTTGATTTTATATAGTGTGGCGAGCGCAGCAAGCCACCGAGCCCGAAGCGTGGTGAGCACAGCGAGCCCCGCAAGGGGACGCATATTACTTTACACGTATTCCGCGGCCCCTCGCGGGGCTCACTGCGCTCGCCACCCTTCGGGCTCGGTGGCTCGCTGCGCTTGCCATACTATATGAAATCAACTCCACGCCGACGTGGATAGTGGGGGTATGAAAAGGTCAGAGGACGCGTACCGCCGCCCCTCGCGGGTTCGCTGCGCTCGCCACGCTTCGGGTTCATGTTCATAGTGGGGGTGGCGTGGGGGTCCATTTAACATTGTAAGCTCCCATTAGGGTGCTTATACAATTTATAATCGCATCGCATTGTATGGCATATACAATGCCATACAATTTTAACATTGTATGACATCGGGGAACATCGCGGAACATCGCATTGCATCGCATACCATCGCATGCCTTATGGTCTGCCTTATGGTCTGATAATACACAAGTACCCAGATGTTTTATTGGTCTTTTTAAAAGATAATGCACATTATCTGTTAAATACAGATGTAGCGCCCCTCTTCCTTGCAGGGGCATGCCACCGGCCGTCAAAAGGGGGAGCACCTCGCGCACCCTGTTCCAATGTAGCTCCGTCCGCTGCCTCCCCTATTACCATTTCCGGTCTCCACCGCTCCCCGAACCCCCTGTAACCCTACTTGTCTCCCTGAAGCGGAGATGGGCAGGGTCACGCCGCCCAGCCGCCGAGTGACTGGGAAGCATGTGTGTGACACGCATGCGCGTCCCAGTCTGATGGAGTCCCTCTCACTCAGCGCTCCCCAGCGGGGAGGTTCTGGCGAGCGCTGAGTTAATGAGAGGGGCTCCATCTGTAAGTCTGTTTTTAAAACAAAAATAAACATAACAACAGTGGGTGGAAATTAAAATCATAGTTTTTGTATGATTGGGAAATTTGTTTTCACAATAGTTTTGACATTCAAAAAGTGCTACATTTGCCATTACTATTTATTAAATTTGGGATATGACAATCACATGTTAATAAGATTTGCTTCTGTGTAACATCCTCTTGGGCAGCAAAGCAGATAATCTAAATGTAACAGTCCCAGATGGACAGAGTTCCTACAAGAAAGGGAGTGGGGTCATACCAATCTGCTCAAAAAAAGCTGCCTGTATTTCTTATTCAAGTGACAAGGCCCACCTGGACCTTTTAAAAGACTCTAAAGGGTGAAAATATCTTGAAAATTGAAATATGGGCGCTAAGCATCGATAAAAGGAAAAAACTTTCAATAAAAAGAGGCTAATACTCCCCTGTTGATGTCCTCTTTTTGTCTTCCTTTCAATATCTCATCCCGCATTCATATATGAAAAGACAAAAAAGAGGGAGGTAGAGGGCAGTTTCCCTTGTGTAATACTGTTTTGACCAGTTTGTCAGATACACAGTTTCATTAGAGAAAATATATATGAAAGATATGTGGGGGTTATATCCCCCTTCCAAATGCACTCACACGATATAAAATTCATATGGCTTATAATATACCAAAAATGATCAATCTGGAACTTAAACCGGATGATAATAAGTTGGGGGTAGGTCCCCCTACCCAATTTACTCACTCAGAGTTAGATTATAATTCACGTATCAGAATATTCCTTGATCCTTGCGTCCTCTGTTCTGGATTCAATGTATATAAGTTTCCAAAGCAGAGAAAGGAAAATGACACTATGGATACTGTATATGATAAAAACAGTTATACCTTTATTTAAATTACAGTGTCATTTAAAACAAAAACATCAAAAAAAGTTTCACTCTGGAGCCACTTGTACTACTAAGGACCGGTGAGACCTGAAGCTTCTAGTTCTTAAAGAAGTGGACAGGATAAGTGGGGCCCTGTTTTACCTGACCACTTGAAGCTTCTGGTGTTTCTGTCCTGTAGACAGTAGGCATCCAAGAGTTAAAATGTATCAGAGAGGATCGTCCACCGACGCGTTTCGATCTGGAGGGGATCTTTATCAAGGTGTATCCTCTCTCTGTGGCTTACTGGTTTAAATAGCAGTCTAAATGGTACTAATTGGGGCGGGTCCTTTCAAATTCCCGCCATAATTTGCAGAGCTGTTTGGTCAATAAAGTTCCCATCCCATCCTAAATAATGTTATGTATTATACAGGTTTCCCCGGATAGTTTCAGGTCACTTCCGGGCTCTTCTTTGTACCACGTGACCTCCTGTGGTTATTCCCTATGTGTGTCCGGCGGCGTTCGTTCAGCACTTCTGCCGCATCAGACTCCTCCATTTCCGGCCGGCCCGGACAGCGTCTAGCCGTCACATCCGGCTACTGCTTGGTCCGTGCGTGTCACGTCCTGCCATCACGGCTGTTCCCTCTGGCTTCCGGCTTTTTTTCTCCTCCTTCCTTTCTCGATGACTGCTTCCGGTACTAGCTCCTTCTTGCGTTCCATCTTCTCTTTCCTGTTTGCGTTTCATTTTGGATTCTCTCAGTATCTTCCCCGCACAACTGTATCATTGTATCATAGTTCCGGATCAATCTGATTTTTTTCGTAAAGAATTAAATTATGTTTAGCAGCATTGTCATGTCCTTATATTATAGTTATTATAAAATAACAGAAAAAGAGGGGGATTTTCTAAAAACATTTCATTAGCAGCTTAATTAGGAAAAAACGATGTGACTAGTAATAAAATTATGATACAATGATACAGTTGTGCGGGGAAGATACTAACAGTATCCATAGTGTTATTTTACTTTCTCTGCTTTGGAAACTCATATGCATTGAATCCAGAACAGAGGACGCAAGGATCAAGGAATATTCTGATACGCGAATTATACTCTAACTCTGAGTGAGTAAATTGGGTAGGGGGACCTACCCCCAACTTATTATCATCCGGTTTAAGTTCCAGATTGATCACATAAGTATATTTCAATTTTATATCGTGTGAGTGCATTTGGAAGGGGGATATAACCCCCACATATCTTTCATATACATTTTCTCTAATGAAACTGTGTATCTGACAAACTGGTCAAAACAGTATTACACAAGGGAAACTGCCCTCTATCTCCCTCTTTTTTGTCTTTTCATATATGAATGCGGGATGAGATATTGAAAGGAAGACAAAAAGAGGACATCAGCAGGGGAGTATTAGCCTCTTTTTATTGAAACTTTTTCCTTTTCTCGATGCTTAGCGCCCATATTTAAATTTTCAAGATATTTTCACCCTTTAGAGTTCCTACAAGAAATATTTAGTATGGAAAATCGATATACAGTATGTAATAACACACTGATGGTTTGTGGAATGGTCATACTCAGTTCTTACTAACATTGTTTGATTCTTACTTATTACTTTGCAAAATATATTCAGTTTTATATTTGCTGAAAGATTAAATTCCTAAAAAGGATGCCCACAATGCTTTCCTTGTGCTGAAACTATTTCCTTGTTCTGAAACTATCTATATATTCTATAAGGTGCACCTGTTGGTACACTCTTTTACTATATCTTGATTGGCTATTTCACCTGTCAGTCACTGATATCGCTTAGGTATACAGTATGTTTGCCTTGAAAATACAAATAAATTACTTCAATGCATAATATGTAATTTCTTGTTTCGGGTCGTAATAACAGTTTTCATTTACACTGCTCAAAAAAATAAAGGGAACACTAACATAACACATCCTAGATCTGAATTAATGAAATATTCTTATTAAATACTTTGTTCTTTACATTGTTGAATGTGCTGACAACAAAATCACACAATAATTATCAATGGAAATCAAATTTATTAACCCATGGAGGTCTGGATTTGGAGTCACACTCAAAACGAAAGTGAAAAAACATACTTCAAGCTGATCCAACTCTGATGTAATGTCCTTAAAACAAGTCAAAATGAGGCTCAGTAGTGTGTATGGCCTCCACGTGCCTTTATGACCTCCCTACAATGCCTGGGCATGCTCCTGATGAGGTGGCGGATGGTCTCCTGAGGGATCTCCTCCCAGACCTGGACCAAAGCATCCACCAACTCCTGGACAGTCTATGGTGCAATGTGGTGTTGGTGGATGGAGCGACATGATGTCCCAGATGTGCTCAATTGGATTCAGGTCTGGGGAACGGGCGTGCCAGTCCATAGCAGCAATGCCTTCATCTTGCAGGAACTGCTGACACACTCCAGCCACATGAGGTCTAGCATTGTCTTGCATTAGGAGGAACCCAGGGCCAACCGCACCAGCATGTGGTTTCACAAGGGGTCTGAGGATCTCATCTCGGTACCTAATGGCAGTCAGGTTACCTCTGGTGAGCACATGGAGGTCTGTGCGGCCCCCCAAAGAAATGCCACCCCACACCATTACTGACCCACTGCCAAACTGGTCATGCTGGAGGATGTTGCAGGCAGCAGAACATTCTCCTTGGCGTCTCCAGCCAGTGGCGAATTTGCCAATCTTGGTGTTCTCTGGCACATGCACAGTATTGGGCTGCGAGCACAACCCCTGCTTGTGGACCACGGGCCCTCATACCACCCTCATGTTTCTGACCGTTTGAGTAGACACATGCACAATTGTGGCCTGCTGGAGGTCATTTTGCAGGGCTCTGGCAGTGCTCCTCCTGTTCCTCCTTGCACAAAGGCAGAGGTAGCGGTCCTGCTGCTTGGTTGTTGCCCTCCTATGGCCTTCTCCACATCTCCTGATGTACTGGCCTGTCTCCTGGTAACGCCTCCATGCTCTGGACACTACGCTGACAGACACAGCAAACCTTCTTGCCACAGCTCGCATTGATGTGCCATCCTGGATGAGCTGCACTACCTGAGCCACTTGTGTGGATTGTAGACTCCGTCTCATGCTACCACTAGAGTGAAAACTGTCAGCTTTCAAAAGTGACCAAAACATCAGCCAGAAAGCATAGGAGCTGAGAAGTGGTCTGTGGTCACCACCTGCAGAACAACTCCTTTATTGGGATGGTCTTGCTAATTTTCCTATAATTTCCACCTGTTGTCTATTCCATTTGCACAACAGCATGTGAAATTGATTGTCAATCAGTATTGCTTCCTAAGTGGACAGTTTGATGTCACAGAAGTGTGATTGACTTGGCGTTACATTGTGTTGTTTAAGTGTTCCCTTTAATTTTTTGAGCAGTGTATATTGGAATGTAATCTGATCCAGAAATTGTTGTTAATCACAGAGAAATATTCCTAAATCCAAATAGTGACTTTCAGAATTTGCTGTTTATTGAATCCATATAGGGCCACCTGGAAAACCTGGATTAAAAGGACAAAAAGGAGAAATGGAATATGGAATACAGGGACCCCCAGGGATTCCAGGTATATTTATATGTGGTTGACTATTTATTTTCAATAACATACAGTAGACATAGGGCCTCGATCTTTCGCACGGACCAGAATATTCCCAATGGCTCCGATGGTGGGCTTATGCACATGTGCAGGGTCATTTCAGAGCATGTGCATGCATTGGTTGTGTGCGGACAGGGTGATCACTGGGCGACGCACTTAAGTGTGCGGGCGGGGGGCTCGGAGGGGTGAGGGGCAGTGGCCCGGGCCATTTGCATATGGGAACACGCAGCGTTTCATAAGTTTTCCCATGAGAACTCTGGGCATTCTCATGCAAATGCCCCGATGATGTGGGGGCTGGCAGCTGATGGGAAGTCAGCTGCCCGCCCACTTCCTCTTGAGCATTCACGCATATGTACAGGATTTGTATGAAAAGTTATGATACCTATTTTTTCTGATGCAACTGTATGTCGCAGCGCGCATGCTCCAGGCGGATTTGATGGAGGGGGAAGTCAGCTTCAACATGCACTAAGCGTCAGTCACCTACGAGCTTCCGTGCGGTCTGTATCTGTTTTTAGTGGACCCCTGTCCATAGGCTTGGTTGAAGCTTAAAAATGCAACGTTCTATTGAACTGCCTACGCCATCAGATTCTATGTGGTACTCGGAAAATCAGCTATGGAGACGTTAGCCATGACCCAGAAAGTGCTCGGGAGTGAAAGCCTATCAAAAGCTGCTGTTTCATGACAATGCAGCAAACCACACCAGCTTTGTAGTCAATGACTACCTGGCCCAGAACGGCATTGCAATGCTTCCCCAGCCCCCATACAGTCCCAATCTGCCCCTGGATGACTTTTTCCTGTTCCCCTGAGAGAAAACAGCCCTCAAAGGACACCGCCATGTTACCGTAGCAGAGTTCAAAGCGGCTTCGACACAGTGCTTAAAGGACGTCCCGGAAAAGGACTTCCCTACCTTCCAATGCCCTACCTTCCAGTCATGGACAACTCTTTAGCAGAAGTGTGTTGATGGACAAGGGTCTTATTTTTAAGAATTTTTATTGTTTGCAGTGATATCTTCAATAAATATTTTTTTTTATGAATTTGGTCTTATTGCTTTTTATACAAACCCTGTAAGTGGCTTCAGAGTCACTTTTATATGCGTGCACCTTCGCCAACATTCGAGTGAGTGGATCCCACTAGGCTGCAAATGGATGTTAATGTACAACATCCATTCAAAGGCCCTGTGAGGGAATCACCCTTGCGAATGGGTGACGACCAGGCCACCATTCGCAAGCCAGGGTGGTGGAATTGCAAGGCTGTGAATTCACAGCCTTGTGAATCCACCAGAACTCCCCATAATGTAATCCCAATGTAATATTCTGCAGTAAGCACTTTTATTATTGTGTCCATCTATTTATGTCACTGTTGATAGTAAATGGCAGATAAAACCTGTTTTCCATAAAAATAATTGAATAAATAATTATTAGAGGTCTTTACTAAATTGCCATGCATATGACCAGGTATTATTAATTGTGAAAATTGTCCATGTCACAAAATGCATAAGATACCTTCAGCCACAGACTGCAATAGCTGCCTACACTGTCCTTGGGTTTCCAGTGTGTTGCTTTCGTCATACTGCTAACACAGCTCTTGTGGTCTCTGTCCAACGGTGTCTAAGTGTTGTTGAGGTGGACATCTCCTATTCAGCAACTCCCCCTGGCACCAGATGCTAAGGGCTGCCATGTTGGTCTGAGTCAGGTGATCATAGTACCTCCAATGTGACTCCAGTTTTGGTCATCTGTCACCAGCAAAAATCCACACCAGCAGCTGCTATATAGGGCTAGCTGGTTGCCAGTGCAACGTTGCCCACAGCCTGTTTTGTGACCAGTCCCTCTGAGCTTCTCAGTCTGTAATTTCTGAGAAATGTATTATGAATGCAAGTTCCTATTCTGTATCCACTAACAACTCCAGTTCCAGCCCTTTTCCAAGCAATTCCAATCCAGCCCAGGTGACAGCAATTCCAACCCCAGATCGGTTTGCAGCCAATCTAGATCCTCTCAGCAGCCTATTTACACTCTAAGCCATGACTCTTTTCTAGCTATATGCTACCCAAGTCACTAAGCTCTAGTACTACTAGCTCTAGCCAGTTCTCCAAAAAAAGATTCCAGACCATGTGTAGAAACTTTCTTAAGCCATCAAGCATCCTCTCAGCCACTTCCTACCCCAGATACCAGTCAGGGAACACAAACTACTATAGTTGTGTCTTTTAATTACTGAACTTAATGTTATATTTTGCTTTTGTAGGACCCATGGGCCCGCCAGGAATGAGCAAAGAAGGTCAATCTGGATTACCTGGTCCTCCTGGTAGAGATGGAGAACGAGGACCTCCAGGAACACAGGGGTCTCCGGGACAACCTGGAATGTGTGACCCATCTGTTTGTTTTAGCGCAATTGTCGGCAGAGATCCATTTAGAAAAGGACCAAACTATTAACAGAGGTTTTTAGGAAGTAGCATAGTAATAATGTTCACCTTCTTTCGTCTTTCATGTCTCAGGAAGATTCTAGTGGTCAACTTCATAAGAACACAAGTACCTCTTTTATTGTTAATTTGTGTCTTCAGAAAAGACAAACAAGTAAATTGATGATTATAAATCTGAACGTGGTGGCATATATCTGAAGTAAGCTCTACTTATAATGTATATTTATCTATCTGTAAGGTATGCAGATATAAAACTGTGAAATAGTTTCACATAATGTTACATAAAATGTGTAATTAGAATATTGTGATATATTTTGTGCAACAAAGGTAAAAATCTACATTTTATGTTAAAAGAATATGAAAAACTAGTGCATCTTATTTAAAACAAGAGTATATTTCTAGAAAGTCTGCTTTATATGCTAAATAATGTTCCATACATGAAAGACATGACTCATCTTTTAGGACCAGAATTATTATTTGTTAACAGGTATGTAAATTGTTTTGCTTTGGTCTTGATGTATTATTATACAGTATATATTGGAAACTGATATTACTTTTTGATTACAGTACTGAAATAAGCGAATGTATATTAGGAAAGAAAAATATTATTGCTCTGTTATAACATTTTACTTTTTAAATGACAGATATTTAGATATTCCAAAGACGAAATAACTATATTTATTTTTTATCTTAGGCTATATTAACAGTACTTCCAATGGTAATGCTAACGCATTGCTACAGATCAAAATGAGCAAAATATTCACCTTGTTCTGCTTTTGGATGTGAAATGTAAAATATTTCAGTAGCAATATATTTTTAGTTCTACCCCAACATCAGTGCAAAAGCTTATTAATTGGCTGTCATCAACCCAGTGCTATTCATTCATAAAATTCGAAAAACAAATACAACTTTGCAATAAAAGAATGTATCTGTGGGACTAATTTGGGCAAAATGTTGCTATTTTACTTATTATTAATTCCCAAACCTCCCCTACTGCACCCTACCACAGAACTAGCTACATGTATAGCAGTGGTTCCAAAACCTTTTTGAATCATAGCACCCTAGTGCATGGGCCAGAGAACTTTTTACATTTTACACCAAAATATATTTAGATACGCCAATGTTACCGCCTTGATTTGAAAGGAAGGAAATTATATATTTGTAATACACACTGTACCCCCAGAAATTGATGATATATCCTGCTAGTGCATACACAGCCTGGCAGCCATTGATAATGACCATGTATGGCTGTGTGTGCTACAAAATTTGTAGCACACACAGCCATATATGGTCATCATCATCATCATCATCATCATCATTATCAATGGCTGTGTGTGGTATAGCAATTGATAATGTGACGTCCAAGCAACTATTAGTGTCAGAATTTCAAGTTGATATACAGTCTGTGCAAATATTTTCCCCTAGACTAAAGATGGGTATACCTTGACAGGAGCCTTTAACCAGGCAAAGAAACTTGGTGACGCAGCGGAGTACAGACTGCGTGCTGCCAAGATGGCGCAGAAACTAGTCAACTCTACTGAAGAAGCTGGTGGACAGGCGGGGCCCGGGGCATCACTCAGGAAAGTGTGTTACACAAAAGGGCCTGACGCACTGCACTGTGTCAGGTCCTTGTACACTACAATACTGTAACACACACAGCCGGGCATGCATATAGAATCTATATATAGATTCTGTAGGCAATGAAATTAAATTCCTGGGGGTAATGTATGGTCGCACTGCCGAGACACAGCCGGGCATATAGATGCATATAGATTCATATGCATTCCCAGCTGTGTGTCGGCAGCGCCACATTCCATTGCCCCCAGGAATTTCCTTTTTACCCCATTTGGGGTAATTTACCCCTGTTCCCTAACCACTGCCCTATAGTATCAAAATCCTTTTCACAACACCCCTAGGCCAAACGTTTGTTATTGAGAATTTGAAGACAATTATATAGGGGGTTATTCCATCTCGGGTCACGACTGTTGGGACATCCCGACCGTCATGACTCTGGCCCGCTCTCAGCCCACTCGACTGATATTCATCAGGCAGGGATTCAATGTCCCGCCTGCCGAATGATGAAAATGCGGTGTGGACTTGAGAAACGGCCATGTGTAGTCGAGATACGGGCGTGGTCACGACAATCCATGGCCGTTCTTGGCAAAACGGCCAGACTACTGTTAAAGTCAGGTCCGTTCTGCCGAGAGGCATGTTCAATTGTGTCGGGAACGACAGCATTGAATAGGCACACACCGGGAAAATAGCGGCGGAGGATTGAATACCCCCCTAAGGGGTAAATGTACGAAGCTTGGAGAAGTGAAATGTATCCCCATAAAGAGTGTTATGTGCAAGGTGATAATGCTTTAGCCAATCAGCTTCTGTTAATTTACATATTGGAGCTGATTGGCGGGTGCATTTTCATTTTGCACATAACGTTTTTTTGTTGGGATTGATACCATTGATTCAAGCTTCAAACATTTACCCCTAAATGAGGTAAATTGTGTTTGTACTGTATGTCATCCTTATGTTTAGTTCAGGATTTGCTTCTGTATGTCCACCTAGTTTATGATTAGATAGTTTTGCCTATTACATTAACCAAAAGTAATTTGAATTGGTCCTAGACCACCAAAGCAACCAATTTGGGAATCACTGAGCTATAGTTATCACAGACAACCCTATTCATTGATTATATGAAATGGAAATTTACAATTAAATGCAGAATAACACTGTATAGAACAGTAATGCACAACTGAAACCAGATATAGGTACCGGTGGAACTTTAAAACACTGCAAAATGTGAAATTTTGCTGCAGTTTCTCTTATCTCTAATTACAGTACAATCATACAAGAGAATAGCTGGATGCGAGGGATAAATTGCCATGGAGAGGCACACAAACACAGTTATATCTGTTTGTATAAGTCATTTTTTATCATATGCTGCAAGTTACCACTAACTACTTAAGGTGTGACAGCAAAGTCAGCGAAGGAATACAGCAATATAATCACTGTGCAGCCACATCAGGATTATGGCATATTAAGAGGCTGTACATTTCTTGTGTTATCTGAGGATAAATTCCAGGAACCTCATGCTGTCTATCTCTGTACTACAGTATAAGACCTTACCATGCATTGACTCATTCTTAATGATAAATAAGAAATATAAATGTAATTTTATTAATAAATATAATATTTTTCACTATTTTTTTGGTATTGCATCATTAACTCTCTCATGTCTAGCTCTGTACTTATCACTCAATTCTGTCATTTGCCTACTGGCAACATATTGTTAAACCTTTGAGTGCCAAGTGAATTTGTCAAAATAGGTGTGAAAATTGCCAAGCAAACATTTTTATTCATCATAATGACCTGTAATGTTTACCTTATATAGGAAATAAAATCTTTTTTTTGCCCCACATTTTTTTATTTGAATCTATATAACAAATGTGAGCGACGCTGGCATTTCTAGCAGGTATTTTGTGTATCTCTCACAGAGATGTTGGCAAACAAAGGGTCAATATGCATAGTTTCCTGGGCATTATAAGATGAGCATTTAGACCAATGTTGAGCACTTACTGTACTCAGTATGAATTGTCCATAAATTAGGGATCATTGATCCCATTGGTATATGTGAACTCACATGCACATCAGAAACCTTGATGAATGTATCTCTTCGAGAATAATCGTGAGTACCGGTACGCCAACTAAAGATTCCTTGATACGAAAGTTATAGCATGTTTATATGTAAGTGAGGTACACCAAACAACAGAAACCTCTGAACCAATTGAATATTAAAGAAACCCAGATAGGCTTCACCTCGCTACATAAATGTGTAAGTGAGGTACACATTTATGTAGCGATTACTCACGTATGTAATAAGATACGCAATTAGTATGGCAAAGGGAAGATGTTCCCCGATAAGAGCTGCCCTTTATTATAGACAATGGTCACTGAGCTTTCCGACTTATGACATGGGAGTCCATCTATTCATGCGCTTAATGAAATGGTTGCTGCAGGAGGTGTTGGGGGGATTCCATTGGACCCCCCTAACAGCACAGATGTGCAAAGAAGCCGATAGGCTTCTATATGGTAATACCAAAACTAGTATTACCCTCTACACCAACGTGCCAGTGTCCAGAGCTTAGTTCAGGGGTAGCCAACTCCAGTCCTCAAGAGCTACCAACAGTTCACGTTTTCCAGCTCACTCCGCAGATACACAGGTGCAATCATTACTGACTGACACATTTTAAAAGATCCACATGTGGAGCTAAATACTTCACTTGTGATTCTGTGAGGAGACCTGGAAAACGTTAACTGTTGGTAGCTTGATGGTGGTTTTGCAAAACCAAAGCATGAGGATGAATTAAGAACCCAATCCGTCACAAGAAGGTCCATGCACATGTCTATAATATTGTCATGTGGACAAACATTGCCTAGCTGAAAAATGTTCATTTGTAGATAAAAGGAGGTTTGCTGCACTCCAGTTGGACCTGCAAATTTTATTCAAACAGGTACTGTATATACTCGAGTATAAGCCGAGTTTTTCAGCCTTTTTTTGCTGAAAGGGCCCCCTCGTCTTATACTTGAATCAGTGGCTTTAATAATGTAGCCGCGGCTTAGGGAGCATGGCCGTGGCCACGGGAACATGGTCGCTGGCCTCATGCACTGATGACATGTCTAGAGCAGAAGCCTGGCCACTACAGAGCAGAACATGGCATTGGTGGATGCAGCAGGAGGTCAGCGGTGGCTGCGCACACCCCCTCCCCCTCCTTCCCGTTGAGCCAGTCAGCAGTGCCCTCCTCCATACCACCCTGGAGCAGTTCACCTCCATGGAGCAGGGCAGTGGCGGACACAGGTGGAGCTCAGCGGCTGCTGTGCACCCCCACCCCCCATGGGGTCGGACAGCGGCGCCCCCCTCACTCCTAGGAGCAGTTCAACGGCAGCCGCAAACTCCCCAGTATAGCAGATGCAAGAGGAGGCCAGTAACCGCCTGTGGTGTCCTATGCCTGTGGTGTCCTATGCTTGTGGTGTCCTATGCATGGGAAGCAGCCTGTGGTGTCCTATGCAAGGGGAGCAGCCTGTGGTGTCCTATGCAAGGGGAGCTGCCTGTGGTATCCTGTGCAGGAGGAGCAGCTTGTGGTGTCCTATGCAGGGGGAGCAGCCTGTGATGTCCTGTTGTTATGCAGGGGGGAGCATCTTGTCGTGTCCTGGTATTATTATACAGGGAAATTTACCAGTAGCTTCTGCATTTCCCACCCTAGGCTTATACTGGAGTCAATACATTTTCCCAGTTTTTTGTGATCGGGTCGATTTATACTCGAGTATATACGGTAACTTGTAGTCCAGACTGCACCCTACATGCAGAGCTGCAGACCAATTGAATTGGGGAAATGCCAGACCCGAGGTCATTCATCATGTGAAAATTCATGTTTTCATGGAATTATTTTTTACTGTTATACTGAGAAATGCTTTGGAGCTGTCTTCAGAAGTTCATCTTAGGACAAGGGGCAGATATTTCAGTTGAGGGATTTCCAGGATGTCCTACCAATTCATGAATATGCCGAGAGCCAATGCAATCTTTCATGGTCCATTAGATTTTTAAAATCAGGTCATTGCCTAGACAGTCATTTCTAATAGAACTGACTACTTTAAGCCATATTTCAATGCAAAATATCTATACAATTTAAATGTAACCTTTTATGTTCTATTTTGAACTGAATGTAAATAAAATACGAGACTGCTTATTATAAATGTTCTATTTGCTAGTCTGAATACATACTGTCATTGCCAGGGAGCTGGATCAGACTCTACATGGCACGATACGGGTTGTCTCTGAGTGAGTCACCAGATGGGACACAGATGTTTTTCACATGTGCAGCACTTGTTTCCTATATTTGATGAATTTAACTACCAGGAATAGTGATGCAAAATACAAAAGATATACAAGGTGGATTTCTAATGTTATACATGTAAAGAAAAAGGTTGTTGATATTTTATTTCTTATGGCAATTATATCATGGAGAAACTAATGTATGTGGTAATCTACATAATTACTTTATGGCCCATTTAACCTTCAAAGTCTATAGATAAATATTTAGGTAATGCCAGGCTCCAACTGATTGGTATTTATTCATGGCAACCACGTCAATGCCTATAATTTTCCAAAAATGTCAGAGTTCCCTCCTTTTTTTAACACACAAGGCTGCCAACAATAATATCTTATACTTCACACTCGCCTCTGTTCAAGACCAATGACTCCTAGGAATGTTTTTCCGACTAACTACTACAATTTTAGATAATTGAATTTATTATAAAAAAAAGAGTTTGCTCAATTGACCTTCTACATGTGTTTTTTAATGACTGTGAACTTTAAAGTAAAAAAAAAAATTCCACAGTTTAGTTTTGTATTTGGCTGTTGCTACAAAATGTTATGTTTTATATAATATCCAATACTAAAATACAGGGAGAAACAGCCCCTACCCACCCATTATTGAGAAAAATGTAAAACACTTCATGACATGCCACTCTCATGGTCCCCCACACACTCTGATTGGTGGATAGTTCAAGCCATCCACTATTGTCAGACATTTACTATGGTTGCAGGCTGGGAGGCAAGCAGAGATTGCTGCAATCTGATTGATGGATAACACCAGCTTTTCACCAGTCAGCAGGATGACAGCTATTCACTGCCTGGCTGCAGTCAGGCAAGCAGGAACAGAATGCCGACTGGCCACTCTGATATTCCCTACTGCCCCCCAAGTAAGCTCCAGAGACAGATGCTCACAGCCCAGTCTGCCCCTGCTTGAAGGCCCCTAGAATTAGGGGCACTTTGGCAGCTGCCCATTAGCCCATATTTTAAGATGACCTTTAACACATACTAAGGTTACATTTTTCAGAAGATGTAACTACAGTATCGGTATGTTTTGGACTGCAAAAACCCACACATAGTAAAACTCACATGTACTTTAGGGCCTGCTCCAATTTGATTCCATATCCCTGTAAGGCAGGGGTGGGCAATAATTGGCCCTCCAGCTGTTAATGAACTACACATCCCAGCATGCCTTGCATCAGTTTCAGCATGGCCATATAGTAAATCTAAGGCAAGGCATACTGGGATGTGTAGTTCCTCAACAGCTTGAGAGCCGCTTATTGCCCACCCCTGCTGTAAGGTATCAATGAAGTTATGCGATTGCAATGTGATCACAATACTTAAGAACAGATATAGCCCCTCTCATTCAGCCTACCTATGGCGATTGTACCGCCAGCTTTAGCGGAAGAAACCATATTGCGTGTGCTTGCTTGCATGTTGTATGCCTGAGTTGGATTCATAAAGGGACAATTTTTTTTTGTTCAACACATTTATGTATTCTGTATTCACCAGGATGGGCTGCTCTCAGAGCCCATGTCCCAGCAACTCACTAATGGTATATCTGAGAGAGAATATTGCAGCAACAGAAAATCTTTATTTTTGGATTCTGCCCTTCAAATGAACAATTAATGAACCACCTGCTCTCTTTTAATTATACAAGGCAGAAACTAGAATGTATATCACCCAGGGCAAGGCAGCAATCCCTTCTTTCACATTAAGATAGTCAGCGAAGGGGTGTTGGGAGAAAGTGACGTCTTAATGGGACATAACCTATAAATGAGGTGAGAAAGGTCCAGTCCTGCTGAAGGGTGCCGGACGGGGTCCCGATACGCATTCACCCGATGTCGGGATCCTGACTGTCAAAACACTGACAGCCGGGTTCCCGACGGCCACCCGTTATTTTCCCTCGTGGGGGTCCACGACCCCCATAGAGGGAGAATAGAATAGGTGGCTCGCGTAGCGTGCTACCGTGCCTGCAAGGGGCTTAGTTGCGCTCACCATGCTGTCTGGGTCCGGCCAGTCGGGATCCCGATGTTGGGATAATGATTGTCGGGATCCCGACTGTCGGACCGCTATACCACACCCCTGCTGAAGTAGTGCTGTCATGTACTGTACCTAACATTGGGAATATCTATATACATAATAAATTATAATGATGTGTGTTACTGCAGCTGTGACCCAGGACAGACTAGCTCGTAGAAATGGCTGAAGTACCACAACACCCAGCACATCCAGCCTCCTGGAAGGTGCCTGTCTGGCTGCTCTGCTGACTTCATGACATCACCCTTGGTAATCATAGTGCAGCAGACAGTGACAGGTGGGATGCATGAGCCCGGACAGTGGGTGTGCTGTGTCCCCGCAGAGCAACTTTTCAACTAAACCCCCTGCTTCTCATACATCAGGGCACCCAGTGACCACTGGACATCTCACCCTAGTGCCCATGTCCCTGGCTCAATACTGAGCCCATCACAACTACAGCGGTTCCACAAACCCGGTCAGACACCCAGGTTTGCCCATTGCAGTCTCTAAGCATATAGGCTATGTCCCATCCCATGCATCAAAGCTCTGGGAGCCTCCAGATAGGACATTCGCAGCACAGCACCTGGCTCTTCTGTTTGGCACATATAACATCTTCACTAGTGGTTGTGGCCTTGTATTATATGAGGAATAACAGCAGAGCTGTAGCTCACTATATAACATACTTGCTGACTTTTCTGTTGTCCTCTCCGGGAGAAGCCCGGAGAGGTGACCCGATAATGGTATGTCTGGGGGGGCGAGGAGAGGTTGACGTCACCAAGCCCCGCCCCCATGGCAGTCAAAGAAAGCAAATTGCATGTCCGCAAATAGGGGGAGGGGCTACAATGACGCAAACGCAATGCGGGAGGATTGCCCACCCTTCCAGGGGGCCAGGAGTGGGACCAGATTTCCGGGAGCCTCCCGGCAATTCCGGGAGGGTAGGCAAGCCTGCTATATAAACACTGTAACTGTGTCCCACTCTATTTTGGTTGATATAATGTACAGGATGTTTATAATGTCTGTGGGTGAAGATCTCTTCTCCTGCCATGTGAGGCCAGGGAGGGGCATTGTTTGCAACTTTTAATTTTGATAAATAGGTAACTGCAAAGTGTTTACAAATAATATAGTTGTTATATAACTGTGTACACATTCTGTGTGAGGAGACTCACTTAGCAGTCACTGCAGCAAGACCTTTTGAACTCCCTGCACATTCCATTACTCTTCAACTGAAGGTACTGCTGGGGCTCCGCCAAGGGGGCTTGTGGCCAAGGACATCAGTCAGCAGTCACGGCCTCAAATCTCTATAAAATGTATATGTATATATATATATATATATATATCTACCGTATATACTCGAGTATAAGTCGACACAAATATAAGCCGAGGCACCTAATTTTACAACAAAAAACTGGGAAAACTTATTGACTCAAGTGGGACCCTCACTAGAGTATAAGCCGAGGGGGGTCTTTTTCAGCATAAAAAATGTTCTGAATGAGTAGGCTTATACTCGAGTATATATGGTACATATATACAGTATGTATATATTTGTGTAGGAAAGTAGCCCTCTCAAAACTCAGTAGGTGCTTGCTGAGGTGTCCATAAGCTCAAGTTCCAATGTTCCCATAGGGACCAATAATATCAAATATATAATAAGGAGCGCACTCACCAGTCTTTTTCAAAGGTCCTCTTAAAAATCAAGATGTTAGTCTAACATTTTAAGGATGAATTATTAAAGTCTTGCTTTTTAAGAGGACCTGTGAAAAAGACTGGTGAGTGCGCTCCTTATTATCTATTGGATATATATATATAAAAAAAGCACTTACCCCCCCTTGGTTGCAGAAGGATAGGAACCGGCACACAGGTGGATGGTGAAAAAAAAGGTGATTTATTGTACAAACATGATTGCACACAACGACAGCTGTACACCTGACAGCTGTTTCAACCGCAATGAACTTTCTGATGCAAGTGCGAGTGCAGGCTTTGTGGATCTGTATATATATATATATATATTTATGGATAGCAGTTGTGAGTTGGCGCCCTTTTTTATGCCTTTAAGTACTGGGTCTCTATTAGCCTTTGATGAATAATAACGTGGATAAGAGTAAAGTCCAAAACTTTGAAAATATTTATTAAAAGGTCTTTAAAACCACTTAGTAGTGGTGAATATTCCAGATCATAAAAAGTTTTTCACATTAGCAAACAGATGTTCCCAACGCGTTTCGTCCCTGCAAGGGACTTCATCAGGGGTTTGCTATAAACATAGAAATAAACACTTTGAATAGATGACTGTGCATACATTTTTACAATAATATAACATCAATGGACTCCACTTTTAAACAATCATGATTAAAAATAGACTGGCAAGGTCAACTAAGTAAAACGATTAGTATTTAAAAAGTTTACACGAATAGGGAGGAACAGGTGAAGAACAAATAGGTGAAAGGAAAAAATATATAAATATTGCGATGTTCATCGTGTGTTATAAGTAACACAAAGGTGACGTACCGAACTTATTAGAAACAATTTCCCCGAATCTCGTATGTGGGATAAAACACCAACCAGGAATGGATAGATACCTGATGGGGATAATACACTATTATTAGAATATTATTACACTGTGCATTTGTTTAGTTAGTCCAGATTGTTTAAGGGGACAATTCTTTTCATTATGGTGAATTTCAATGGGGCCCCTCTACCACTGAACTTACACTCTTATTGGAAAGCTCTCATCCAGTGGTCAATATTGGATCAAGAACTCGTAGTTTCTTGTAAAGGTTATATCGGTGAATTTGCAGCCTGGTAGCTGTGGACATATAAAGATTCAATGACTGTAGATAATTTTAGTGTAATCGCCTTTATAAAGGCCTAGCTACAAACTTATCAAATTTAATTAGAAATATACCTTTAAGGGTTTGGGTGGTTGGAGAGTTCCTCCTATATGATTATCTCCAGTGTGGAATTGGTTGAACTAGTAAGACATATTTTCAGTGGAAATTAACTGTCTGTATAAGTAAACAGTCGATTAGAACATAAAAAATGTATGGATGACCCCTATTAACCTATAATCTCTGAAATAGATTTTTATTTAGCGGTCCGCCTAAGCGTTTAAAATAAATAGGTTAATTTTTTCAACTACTATCGGTATCATACTATGTGCCAGATGAATACAATTTTTACCAAGATTCCGGGATTTGATATTTGTGTTTAGAATTTAATGGTCCCCTTATCGAGGGATAGCCCCTATTCTCCAGAATACCGGGTAATCGACTCACGAGGTGTCTCCCTTAATTAGACCTGTCAGGTCCCAACAGAGAAAAGTTCCAAGATGACATACATACCAATAAAATCAATTATAACCCGCATACAAATTGCAGTTTTTTGTTCCGCAAATGGTTCTCACTGTTTGGTAGAGAAATAAATCATCTTAGATCATTTTATAATTTAAATACATTGAACATGACTTGTCAACAATTACAGTCTTAAATCTCCAAAAATAGCGTGAGAAAAAAAAAAAAAAAAGTTCTTTTTTTTTTTTTTAATAATACATATACATCAAGTCTAAGTGTTTACCCCTTAGAAGCATTTTGATAGCTATAGCAAAGTTCAGCCCATTAAATACAAATTTCATCAAATAGCAGTTTAACTTACCCTTTTGGAGGTGTGTACCGGTGAAAGGCTCAGTGGGAATGGTGCTGCCATATCATCCAGCTTAGGTATATATAGGGCAACACCATGACATCACTTCCTGTGATATTCACTAATTATTTAATTAATTGGTGTAAGGGTTATCTGGTTCATGGAGTTAATTTTCACATCTAGGTAACCTCTAATAATCCCTGTCATTATATGGTCCCAATGTTTGATGAATACTAGTAATGTTTGCTGTGTTTGAATGTTTTTTTTTTTTGTTTTTTTTGTGGTCATTATCAGTGTTACTTATAACATCTATGTTTTAGTGCTTCAAATTGATTGATAGGTCCTTATTATAGACGTGAGGCTATTACGATGTATATAGTCATACTTAATTTTATAATGGACTTGTGATAAATATCTAATACATAGTGTTATTCTTAATTGATGGACTATATTCCCTCCTACTTAAAAGTGCTTAATATGTGTACCATTATATCTTTAATTGATATTGAAACTTAGTGTTATGATCCATGATTATAATTAGTGCATTTTTTTTTTTTTTTTTAGTGCATTATAATTATAATAATTAGTGCATTATTTTTTTTTTTTTTTTTTTTTTTTTTAATATATACTAAGTGCTATTCTGTGACTGTATTATAGTAGCTATTTCACTCATCAATTTATTGATTGAGATAAGGACTCTTGTCCTGTGTCTAAATTTATAGTTAATTAAAGTGGAAATTTAAGTATTGGAGTTTACAGAACTAGACTCAATTGGGGAAAGGTTAATGTGTCGAACTTTGCGTTTGCATTAACAAATTATGCTCCTGTACAATCTAAATCATCATATTTGTCAGGCTACCTATACTCTGTTAATAAATTCCAATTCACAATTTTATAATTCATAACAAGAAACCCACTATGACATCAATCACCTCTCCAGGTAGAGGCCTAAAGAAACGAAACTATGTCAATATTTTCATTCAAGCCTTTAGGGCTTAAGGTATCCAATTGGAATATCCAAAAGGACTCCCTTCTTGATAGGAAGAGATCTCTATCACCTCCCCTGTCGTCTGGTTTAATATGTTCCAAGACCATGAATCTCAAACTTTCGACTCTAGAGTTGTGTTTCAATTGGAAATGTCGGGGGAGGCTGTGATTCTGTAGGAAGGGAGTCCTTTTGGATATTCCAATTTTTTATGTTCTAATCGACTGTTTACTTATACAGACAGTTAATTTCCACTGAAAATATGTCTTACTAGTTCAACCAATTCCACACTGGAGATAATCATATAGGAGGAACTCTCCAACCACCCAAACCCTTAAAGGTATATTTCTAATTAAATTTGATAAGTTTGTAGCTAGGCCTTTATAAAGGCGATTACACTAAAATTATCTACAGTCATTGAATCTTTATATGTCCACAGCTACCAGGCTGCAAATTCACCGATATAACCTTTACAAGAAACTACGAGTTCTTGATCCAATATTGACCACTGGATGAGAGCTTTCCAATAAGAGTGTAAGTTCAGTGGTAGAGGGGCCCCATTGAAATTCACCATAATGAAAAGAATTGTCCCCTTAAACAATCTGGACTAACAAAACAAATGCACAGTGTAATAATATTCTAATAATAGTGTATTATCCCCATCAGGTATCTATCCATTCCTGGTTGGTGTTTTATCCCACATACGAGATTCGGGGAAATTGTTTCTAATAAGTTCGGTACGTCACCTTTGTGTTACTTATAACACACGATGAACATCGCAATATTTATATATTTTTTCCTTTCACCTATTTGTTCTTCACCTGTTCCTCCCTATTCGTGTAAACTTTTTAAATACTAATCGTTTTACTTAGTTGACCTTGCCAGTCTATTTTTAATCATGATTGTTTAAAAGTGGAGTCCATTGATGTTATATTATTGTAAAAATGTATGCACAGTCATCTATTCAAAGTGTTTATTTCTATGTTTATAGCAAACCCCTGATGAAGTCCCTTGCAGGGACGAAACGCGTTGGGAACATCTGTTTGCTAATGTGAAAAACTTTTTATGATCTGGAATATTCACCACTACTAAGTGGTTTTAAAGACCTTTTAATAAATATTTTCAAAGTTTTGGACTTTACTCTTATCCACGTTATTATTCATCAAAGGCTAATAGAGACCCAGTACTTAAAGGCATAAAAAAGGGCGCCAACTCACAACTGCTATCCATATTCTTCTTTCCCCCATCCAACAGGGGTTCTTGTGAGTACGGCAGCCAGAGTATAATATCAAACAAATAAGTGGCGCGAAACAAGAGTCTGTTCTCTATATATATATTTATATATAAATAATATAATAATTCATAATTCTATGATGTTCTAAATGTAGGAATTAACTGTTAATGGAATGCCGCAATACACATCAGACCAGAACAGCTCAGAGTGTAATAGTGATTCAGGGCCAGATGTATCAAGCTTCAAAAAGTGATTGGAGAGTGATAAACAACCAGCCAATCATCTCCTACCTGTTATTTTTCAAACCCAGCTTGTAACATGGCAGGTAGGAGCTGATTGGCTGGCGGCTATCACTCTCCATTTTATAACTCTTTTAATAATATTGGGCCAGATTTTATTTATTTATTAACAGTTTCTTGTATAGCGCACACATATTCTGCAGCCCTTTACAGAGAATAGTTGAACATTCACATCAGTCCCTGCCCCAGTGGAGCTTACAATCTATATTCCCTACCAGATGTACACGCACAGACATTCATTCTAGGGTTAATTTTGTTAACCTATCAGTATAGTTTTGGATTGTGGGAAGAAACCGGAGTACTCTGAGGAAACCGACGCGAGTACGGGGAGAATATACAAACTCCGCACAGTTAGGGCCATGGTGGGAATCGAACCCATGACCTCAGCGCTGTGAGGCAGTAATGCTAACCATTATACATCCCTACTGCAAGATACATTGAGCTCCAAAAGTGATAAAATGGAGAGTGATAAACAGCCAGCCAATCAGCTCCTACCTGCCATGTCACAGACTGTGACAAATGTGTTTGAAAAATGTCAGGCACGAGCTGATTGGCTGGTTGTTTATCACTATCCATTTTATCACTTTTGAAGCTTAGAGAATCTGTCTCTTCATATTTTTTTTTAAAAATTCAAGAATTTTTATTGATATTTGGTTGCACAAACAGCAAATAGAAAAGTAAACATCAAATAGAGGGAACAGACATTGGTCAGGGCATATACATAGACATCATATTGCACAACATCCCAAAGAACAATGAAGGGTACATCGAAGTTCACATAGTATAAATGCATAGAATTTCCTCCAGATTTGTTGGCTCCCGCTGACCAGGATACTGCAGTCGACCGACAGAGGATGATCATTATTACCGCCGTCCCCTCTACCAGGCCGGACTGGAGTCGGACTGCGGGTGGAAAGATCCAAGAAGGCATACTGAGGACAGGGAGCGTGGAGCACAGCAGGCCCAGCAAGCTGCCGATACCTCCACGGCCGTCCAGGAGAACCACGCCCGGTACAGGGGGTGCAGGACAGGTTCCGAGAACCGAGGAAGCAAGGGTAAGGTGTCCACAGTCCCTGGGGCAGGATATTATATCAGGATTGTTGCAGAGCGGATCTTCCCACGTCCGCTCTTGTTGCAGGTCAAGCCTTGCCCCCCCTGGCCCTTTGTATTTTACAGGTCTTACAAGTCCCAACAAATCTGATCTGACATGCAGGTACATGTCAGGCCACAAGTGCCAGTATGCCTTGACATTAAGGGCCTGCTGGCACTTGTAGTCCTCCTGCTCCTCAGCCAATGAGTGATTTTCATTAATTTCAATGGAGAATAACTGATAGTGACCGTGGCTATCCAAGCAGCAGGTTTGTGAGACTTCTTGTTTTGCCAGTTACCAAGCTACTTGGACTAAAGTGGTTCCTGGATTTTGGGCCTTATTCTGGTTCACTCCTTCTGGCAAATTCCTTCTTGAATGAACAAAACCATGTGCACTGCAGGTGGGGTAGATGTTAGTTGTGCAGAGATAGTTAGATTTGGGTGGGGTTTTGCTTCAAAGTGAGATCTATATTGCAGTGTAAAAATAAAGCAGTCAGTATTTTCCCTGCACAGAAACAAAATAACTCACCCAAATCTAATTCTTGCTGCATAGTTTATATCTGCCCCCCTGCAGTGGGTGCCGGATGGCTCCCGAACAGTCGGGATTCCGACAGTCATTACTCCAACGTCGGAATCCCGACTGCTCCCTTGTGGGGGTCTACGACCCCCATAGAGGGAGAATAAAATAGGTCCCCACAGCGTGGCGAGCGTAGCAAGCCCGCAAGGGGCTTCATTGCGCTCCCCCCACTGTGCAGTCGGGACTCCGACATCTGAGTAATGACTGTCGGAATCCCGACTGTTGGTGAAATATACCACACCCCCTGCAGTGCACATGATTTTGTCCATCTATGAAGGAATTTGCCAGAAGGAGTGAAGCAGAATAAGGCCCTTTGTATTTCATTTAAGAAATAAGGCTGTGAGGGGGTTGAATGAATATAAGAAACATTTGCAGCCAAATGTAATAGCCTCTGAGCTTGGCGGTATTTTTAAAGGGGCAGTCATTTACAAGGCAAAAACCATGCCTTGTAAAGGATTGCCCCTTAAAAAAAAACTAAAAAAAAAACTCAAGAGTTTGTCTGGCATCCCACATGTGGAGCCTGGTGCTGGTTTTATAAATAATGAGGTCCCCATGTCTTGTTTACTATTTATTTTTTAATACAGGACCAGTCCAAGAACCCTATTCAAATTCTCCCTGTATTTTTAGAACCAGGACCTACTGTACTCAGAGAGCCTGGGACTGGATTTGCTTGTGGGGAGGGAACCCTGTGCCATTTTTTACCCTGATTTGTAAACATTTTGGTACTCTTTACCTAGAAGGGCGCCCGTCGCGGGCATCGCGGGTACATTTATGTGTGCCCGCGACGCGACCGACGCGATGACCGCGATTTCCCATTGAAACCCATGTTAAACATGGAAATCGTGTCGGTCGCGTCGCGGCCGGCCATAAATGTACCCGCGATGCCCACGACGCGATGCTCCCGATTTCCCATAGGAATCAATGTTAAAAGGCGCGATTGACCCGATTTTACTGTTAAATGGCTCAATGGACCCGATTTGGCCATAGGAATCAATGTTAAATGGGCCACAGAGCCCATTAACCCTTAAATGTCCCCCCCAATTTTTAACGCCACCCCACGATCCACGTGAACCTGAAGCGTGGCGAGCGCAGCGGTACGCGTCCTCCGACCTTTTCATGCCCTACTATCCACTAGGGCGTGGAGTGAGAATATAATAGTGTGGCGAGCGCAGCGAGCCACCGAGCCCGAAGCGTGGCGAGCGCAGCGAGCCCCGCGAGGGGACGCGGATACCTTCACAGTTATACGCGTCCCCTCGCGGGCTTCACAGGTGTCCGTGGCGACGCCGACACCTGTGAAGCCCGCGAGGGGACGCGTCTACCTGTGAAGGTATCCGCGTCCCCTCGCGGGGCTCGCTGCGCTCGCCACGCTTCGGGCTCGGTGGCTCGCTGCGCTCGCCACACTATTATATTCTCACTCCACGCCCTAGTGGATAGTAGGGCATGAAAAGGTCGGAGGACGCGTACCGCCGCCCCTCGCGGGCTCGCTGCGCTCGCCACGCTTCGGGTTCACGTGGATCGTGGGGTGGCGTTAAAAATTGGGGGGGACATTTAAGGGTTAATGGGCTCTGTGGCCCATTTAACATTGATTCCTATGGCCAAATCGGGTCCATTGAGCCATTTAACAGTAAAATCGCGGTCAATCAGCCTTTTTAACATTGTTCCCTATGGAAAAATCGCGGTCATCGCGGGCATCGCGGCCATCCCGATTTACCCGCGATGACCGCGATTTTTACCCCCGACGACCGCGATTTCAATCGCTGGCGCCCTTCTAGGTAAAGAGTACCAACATTTTATTTAATTTCCAAAGAGAATCACTGAATAGCTCTCACTGATTTGTACAGGCTTCTCATTTGGGACTGATTGGTTGCATGCAAACATAAACATGGCAGCCAGAAACACGTGCATTTAGTACATTACACAACTAAAACAGGGGTGTATTGTGAATTCCTGTGTTTAAATAAAAAAAAAAAAAAGCAGAAATGTACAATTGATAATACCCATGTTTATTCTCGGGCAAACACTTGATAAGATAGTAAATTTGGTAAATTGACCCCGTAGTTTCGGTAGATGCAATTTCCATTGTAAATAATGAAACTATACATCTGAAAGTTGTACGCTACAGCATTTCACTGCATTGCCCGTGTTTTTCATACACAAATATTCTAGCGAGATAAAACTCTTATATATTTAGCCAGATCTGTCACTCATGCCCTGTGTATATAACATTCCCGCCCAGCGGGCTACACCAACCCGCCCCCCCCTAGGGAAAAGACCAGTGTTCTATGTGTATAACGTTCCCACCCAGCATTATACACAAACCCACCCCCCCTAAGGAAAAGACCCACCCCCTTGACATCACCTCTCCCGCCCAGCCATTGCTACAGTACATGCCCACCATCCACCATTACTCCACAGCCACCATTGTTCTTGCACCCCCCGCTCTGCCAGCACCCCCTCAGACACCCTCGACCCCCTCCCGCGATTCACGGGCCCCCCGCAACCCCCCCGCGACTCCCTCCCGCGATTCGCAGGCCCCCGTGACCTCCTGCGATTCGCGGCACCCCCGCGACCCCCCCTCCCGCGATTCGCGGCACCCCCGCAACCCCCCTCCCGCGATTCACGGCACCCCCCACCCCCCTCCCGCGATTTGATCCCTCCTTCTTGCCCACATACCACTATTATACAGCCTCCTGCTCTCATGCACCCTCACTCCCTCCCAGTGGGAGGAGACACTCACCCACTACTGTCTGCATACTGTCCCCCACCCTCTTCCAGTTCTAGGGATGCCCATCGACCATCAATGATTTCAAATCATCAATGGTTTATGGCCGATGTTGAATACTTTTGCCATCGATGTGGGAGGACCAGATGGTTTCCCTACATCAATGGCAAAGGAGAACCGATCAAGTTTCACGTTTTTTTAAGTTGCCGGGACACCGAGCATAGCTCTGCACCCCCACATGCTGTATTGCCCACATACCCCTGTCATGCCTCATAGCCCAGCCTCCTGCTCTCATGCACCCTAACTCCCACCCAGTAGGAGGAGACACTGACTCAGGGTCACCGTCCTGTACTCCTGTGCTGCCACGCTGGACCCTCACCCACTGGCATAAGCTGCACAGTGTCCCCCACCCTCCTCTTTAGTCCCCCTTATGCCCACACACCCCTATCACTACCCAGCCTCCTGTTTTCCTGTGTCGTGACCTCCGCCAGTGGGGAGCCGCTGACCCAAAAACACCCTACTATACTATTGCACACACACACACACCTAAACAACTGCTTTTTAATTAAACAAAACAATACACACCCCCTTCCAAATCATATGTTCTCTATTTAACACATTTCACCTATAACTCAAGTTGCAATACAAGGCATCTTTCATACAATTCTAACCATATTTCTCACAATACAAACATTCACACAGCCCATTACGACAGTGTGAAGAGCGCCCGTAGGGCCCGATGAGTCACCTAGTGGGTATATAAATTGCATTGTGTTATCCTTTTGTAAATGTTACTAAAGTGGGCTCCTATAAGAAACCTCCTGCCAACTACTCAGTAAGGGGTAATGTGCAGTAATGACAGTATTTAGCCTCTAAGCCAGCACCGGGGATCGGCAGAATCTCCCCGCTGGTGATCACTGGCTTAGAGATGCTCCGTGTCCCTTACTGGGACACGCAAGCATCTCGCACGCATCCCAGTTTTCCAGCGGTGGGGGACAGGAACCCTGCCTGACTCCACTTCAGGGAGACAGGCAGGGTTAGGGAGGGGTGCTGGGAGGTGGCAGAGACCGATGTACAGTGACGGAGAGGAGCTCCGTTGGAAGGGGACAGGTGTGTGTCTTGTGCACACACGAGAGTGGCTCCATCTGTATCAACATAATCTGCGATTTTAATATCTGATGATCCTATCAAGTTATTTAGCCATCATTTTTCCACTCTTTTTGAGGTTTTACTTGAAATAACTATTTTTATACTGGAAGCAGATTTACTATGGATACGTGTGTTTGCATAAAACTTCCTGTATTTATCTTTCAGAATAAGGAAAATGTTGTTCACTGAGCCCATTCCATTAACAGATTGTTAGGTTACTATAGATACGCTGTACAGGTGTGTGGGCTAGACTTTTTGTTCTAATTTTGAAAACGGAAAAAAAAATTTAAAGCACAGATCCTGAATTTTGGCTAACCCTGTTTTAAATGCGTTGCTTCAGTGGAAACTAGTTCTCCCCCCCCCCCCCCCCCCCTAATATAATCATAGGATTAAATTCATATTGAGATCTAATTTATTTTAAAAATGTTAAAACTATTATAAAAAATAAAAATATATATGTATTTTTTAAATTTAAATTTGCGTTGCTTTTTTTTGGACCTCTGTAACCTTGTGTAGACTTTGTTTACTGTGCTTGATTATTTCAATACATTGTGTGCTGGCCTCCCTTCAGACCTCTTATGGACAAAACATATAATTTCCACATATGCTGTGAGTATTAGAAACACATGTAGTTTCCTTTTGTAAATCTGGCTGAAATAATGGCAGATCATCTTTAAATCATTGAAAATGCTATAGTCAGTATGTCTGTCATTATAGCTTTTCATTATTCCAGTAAAACTTTTCAACAGTTTCCATACTAATGTGATAAATGGACATTAAGCTTCTAAGATCAAGAGGCAAATATGGAGTAATTTACAGCAGTTCAGATAGATATAACAACTAATACACTGAATACATTAGACTTAACAATCTATCCGGCATACTGTGGGCTTTTCCTATGTTCTGGTTGTCACCAGAAATGATTGATGAACACAACTTTGTAGAAATATTTCTGATTTGGGCGCAGTGATTTTATGAAAATACCGCTACAAGCCCTTCTGCATGTCAAAGACTGAGGCGCCCACTTGGATTGACACTGCACCCAGGCTTAGAGCAATGGTCAGATGCAAGTATCGATCGCGTAACCAAAATCTGAACCAGCACCTTTCTAGAGATTCCGTATGAGTATTGCCTCCAATGTGTACAATTATGTGTCTGGGACCTCAACCATTTCAATGACACATTGGCTGGTGTTACCCTATAGAACCCAGTGGACTTCTTTCCGCATTGTGCTTTAAAGATCCGATCAGCTGATGCCCGGAAGTGTGGGCGTTGCAAATTACAGCTATTATTGAGAGAACTAACGTTTTCGATACTAATCACATATCCTCTATATATGTCTAGTCTCCGTGAGTCTCCGAAACACTGCCATCTGCTGGCAGAGTGAAGCATCACTTTCTCACACATGGACAAACACAGAAGGTAGCAGACTAGCTTTCGAAGCTTTTGCTTTGAGCATGTTTACCAGTGTTAGTACATATGCAGTTAGTGTCAATGAGTTATTTGCAGGATGTGGCCAGGGCCAGATTAAAGGAGGTGCACAGGGGGTCAGTACCCCTGGGCCCCCCTTTATCTTTGGGCCCCCTGTGGTTGGCATGTATTTAAAAAAATGTTTTTTTTTTTTAGCTAAAGGTTTTAGCTAAAGCTTATATATAAAAAGGATATATAGAGTGCGCCTATAAGTGTGCCACCACCAGAGAGCACTTGTAAGTGACACTACAACAATTGCCTGGATGCATTTTTAAACATTTTTAATTAAATCTTCTTTTAAAAGAACGGTACTTATGTAATATCTGGGCTCCCGTTTTTCTTATGAGACCGCGTCCCCTCGCGGGGCGCGCTGCGCTCGCCACGCTTCGGGCACGGTGGCTCGCTGCGCTCGCCACACTATATAAAATCAAATCCATGCATAGTTGGATAGTAGGGGTATGAAAAAATGGGGTGCATTTAACATGGGAGCCCAGATAATACATAAGTACCAAAAGAACAATCATACAAATTCATTTTGCAGCATAATTAGGTCCAGTGGTTCAGATATTATAATTTCATATAATGATCATCAGAAATCCCAACGCATTTCATCATCAGGGGTGAAAATCATTGTGGCAAAAAAGAAGGCCATAATATTGTTAGAAAATGGGGTTGTTATTCCATTTAATGGGATTTAGAAAAGATCTGAAGGTATACATACCAATAGTGTAGAAATAGTTGACTACCGTATTCAATAGAGCAAAAATGTGTGGGTCCTCTTGGACTTTTCATGGAATTGAAAACATTCACTGGTATCTGTGAATATTATTATACCATTATTAGAGGATGAGCATGATGAAAAGTGTCAGGAAATATTTTAAATATTTCCTGACACTTTTTATCATGCTCATCCTCTAATAATTTTTAATTCCTTGAGAAGTCCAAGGGGACCCACACATTTTTGCTCTATTAAATACGTTATTCAACCATTTCTACACTATTGGTATGTATACCGTAAGATCTTTTATAAATCCCATTAAAGGGAATAACAACCCCGTTTTCTAACAATATTATGGCCTTCTTTTTTGCCACATAGATTTTCATCCTAGATGACGAAACGTGTCGGGTTTTCTGATGATCAAACAAAAAATAAAATTATAATATGTGAACCACTGGACCTAATTATGCTGCAAAATGAATTCGTATGATTGTTCTTTTAAAAGAATATTTTATTAAAAATGTTTAAAAACGTATCCAGCCAATTGTTGTAGTGTCACTTACAAGTGCTCTCTAAGCTGGTGGTGGCACACTTATTGGCATGTATCTATCTTCTTCTTCCCCCACTAACAGGGGGGACTTATACGGGTGCAGCCTTCATATCCATAGCGCAGGGAAAGGGTTATTCTGTCTATATATATACATATATATATATATATATATATATATATATATATATATATATATATATATATATACACAGACACACACACAACTCCACTTCTGCCAGCACTCCAAATAATGAAACAACATTGGATATTTCAACTTATATTTTCAAATGGCAGGAGAACATTTCGGGGTATTTCAACTTATATTTTCAAATGGCAGGAGAACATTTCGGGGTATGAGCCCCGTCCTCAGCTCCAACCTACAGCAAACATACAATGTACACAACATACATTTATACTTACAAGTCGCGTGTCTGGCCCGGGAGCCGCAACAAGCACCATCCTTCCAGCCGGAAGTCGTCATCATCAGCATCCAGTGAGACTAGCAAGCTGCGTTGCCCGGCAACAAGGAGCATGCGTGTCAGCACCCGGAACACTAGATGACACGCATCTCTTGGCTGGTAGCGGACACATGCTGCAGCAGCCCCATGGCCAGCATTTCACAACTTCACTTATTAAAATACGGGGCACAGAAAAACAGCACCAGATAACAGATGTGGGTGCGGTACGGGGAAAAATTAAATAATGCATATAGGTAATGTACAAAACACTATCACATCATTAACGTAAATCTAAATTTACATAAGACTGTTCTAATTCAACTTGTCATTTAATCCATCTGGTCTTATAGTACCCAATTTGAAAATCCTCTCGAGTTCAAGGATTAACAACTTTTTGGCCCTATCACCTCCCCTCATGGTTTCCTTCACATGATCTATAATGAAATATTTTAAAGAAGAAATGGGGTGACTCATGGTTTTAAAATGGTGTGCAACTGGTTGGTCTATAAGCCTGCCCGAATTGGACAGGCCGATATCCGACCGGTGCATTGCCATACAGTCAAGGAAAGGACGCGTCGTCTGTCCAATGTAGTACAAACCACACAGGCAGATGATCACGTAAACCACATGAGATGACTTGCAAGTAAGTACAAATCTAATATCAAACATTTTGTCAGAGTGTGGAAGTTTGAATTGTCTACAGGACACCATATGTTTGCACGTGGCACAGGAGAAACAGCTGTAACATCCTGGAGATTTAAAATACGTGTTCACTGGCTTATGGATGCCCATCTCAGTTATGTCAGTTCTCACTAGACGATCCCTGAAATTTGCACCCCTCTTGAAAGCAGCCAAAGGTCTTATAGAGCTGAAGCCCAGTAGATCCGGGTCTGATTTTACAATAGGCCACAATACATTTGTGGCATGCCTGATCACCGGACTGCTGACAGAGAACACGCTAGACCATGGTAAAACAGCAGATTAATTCCGAACTTTAGGAGAAAATAACTGTGAGCTGGGCATACTGAGTACCTGTGTTTTTTGTATCTTTAGCAAGGCACGATCATAACCCCTACAGGCAAATTTGTCAACCAAGTCATTTAATCGGGATTCAATGCGAGTGACCTCACTCATAATTCTTGACACTCGTATCATCTGTGAGAGTGGTAACCCTCTTTTTAATGCTGGAGGATGATGGCTCAAGGCCATCAAAAATGTATTTCTATCTACATCTTTAAAAAACACATCTGTAGAGATCCTATTATCCCTAATGCTAATAGCAACATCAAGGAAATGACTGCTATCATGACTAACAGAAGCGGTATATTTAATCGTAGATTCTCCTGCATTAATTTCAGTAAGAAGCTCAGCCAACAGAGCTTGACCACCAGTCCATAGAATAAAGATATCATCTATGTAACGGGTGAATACCAGTAAATGACAACAAATTTCTGGCCTGTTGAGGAAAAGACGTTCCTCTTGCCCGAACATAAACACAAAGCAAAGGAAGGGGCCACAGCGGACCCCATGGCACATCCTCTCAGTTGAAGATAGTACGCTCCATCGAATAAAAATAAATTGCGCTTTAACGTAAGTGCCAACAATTGCAAAAATAATTCATGCTTGAGCAATGTAGGATCAAGGTGTTCACTAACAAAAATGCACATAGCCTCCAGACCTCCCCCATGCAGAATGGAGGTGTAGAGGTTATACACATCGAGGCATGCCATAAGAGTACCAGCCGATACCTCCTTAATACCACCTAATAATTGCAAGAAACTAGTGGTATCTTTCAAAAAAGATTTATTTCACACCAGTAAGGGTGGTAAAATAGCATCAAGCAGCTGCACAAACGGTTGATATAATGAGTCACGCGCTGCAATGATGGGCCTACCAGGGGGAGAAGATGCATTTTTGTGCAAAGAAAACAGCACTAACAACCATTCACTATAAACTGCCTTGAATACCTTAGACAAGATTTTACCATCTTTAACCGCTTGTGTCAGCAAGGTATGTAGTTCCTGCTGATACAGCGGTGTAGGATTACTAATTAGTTTTTCATAAACTTGGGTGTCTGCCAGCTGACTATACAGCCCACTTTGCTAATCTGCCAAATTTTGTACGATGATGGCTCCGTCTTTGTCGGCGGGCCGTATGACTGTCGTCATACTTAGACAGATTGCATAGAGCTGCAGGTTCTGCAGGAGTGAGATTTTTATTAATTTTAGAAGGAGCAGCTACAAATTTGGACACAGACTGGTCCAACAATCGTCCAAAAGTTCTAATTGATGCGTTAGATGACACCGGATCAAAGACTGACTTGGACTTGGTTTGTAGAAAGCCAGCTAGCGGGTCTGAAGAACTAATATCAGGATGGTGTTAAAAATGTTCTTCGAGACGTAATTTTTGCATAACATTTCCAAAGAAAAGGATCATGTCCATTTGTTGGAACATAAGAGAGGCCTTTATTAAGTACTCGCAACTCATCAGATGTTAACATGCGGTTGGATGAATTGATTACGGCTGTTTCTTGTTGGTCCACGGTGGGTTTCCCCTTATTTCTTTCTATTTCTATATGTATATATTAGTGCTGGGCGTTAATATTGCGTTAACGCGCTGGCACATTAACTGCGATTGAAATATTTAACGCAGTTAATGCGCGGGGGGGGGGTGCACGGGTGCACTAAGGAGGGGCGATGTGGCAGCAGGGAACAGTAAAACGGGGCTGACTGGCACGGGAAATGAATGGGAGATGGGGCTGCACCGCACGGGTGCAGAGCGCCCCTCCAAATATGGCCACCGCTGTGTAGGAGACAGACGCTGGAGGTGCTCCTTTACCTCTTGCGTCTGTCAGGGAAGCTTAGAGTGCACACACAGCGTTACCTGGTAGTGCAGATTCCGGGAGCGCTGTGGACCTGCAACCCCTGGCATGGAGCAAGTTAACCCCCCTGGCATGGAGCAAGTAAACACCCCCTGGCATGGAGCAAGTAAACCCCCCTGGCATGGAGCAAGTAAATATCCCCTGGCATGGAGTAAGTTACCCCCCTGGCATGGAGCAAGTAAACACCCCCTGGCATGGAGCAAGTAAACACCCCCTGGTTTGGAGCAAGAAAAAAAACCCCGGCATGGAGCAAGAAAACACCCCCTGGCATGGAGCAAGTAAACACCCCCTGGCATGGAGCAAGTAAACACCCCCTGGCATGGAGCAAGAAAACACCCCCTGGCATGGAGCAAGAAAACACCCACTGGCAACGAGCAAGAAACCCCCCATCTGGCAACGAGCAAGAAACGCCCCCCCCCCCCCCCTGGCAATGAGCAAGTAAACCTCCCTGGCAACGAGCAAGTAACCCTCCCCTGGCAACAAGCAGGGAACCCACTATGGCAACATGCATGCAATCCCCCTTGGCAACACGCATGTAATCCCACCTGGCAACGAGCACGGAACCCCTGGCAACAAGATTTTAGGTAAACAGCGCTTATGTGCCTATCAGTGCGATTAATCACAGTTTATCGCAAAAATTTCATGCAATTAATCACGATTAAAAATTTTAATCGTTGCCCACCACTAATATATATATATATATATATATATATATATATATATATATATATATATATATATATATATCTATATGTATGTTTATATTAATTCCCCCCCTGCAGTTACCCATTGACCAAATTTATACTGCCTTTTCTTCGCACAGTTAGAGCCATGGTAGGAATCAAACCCATGACCTCAGCACTGTGATTCAGTAATGCTAGCCATTACACCTTCTGTACTATCAATAACTGTGAGTCATAATAGTAGCAATAATAATATATGGTGATTATACAATGTACTGATGTTTTTTCATACACCCTTAGAAAAATAGAAAGATAAAGTTTGACAAGAGGTAAGATCTACTCTACTCTACATCTACTCTGCCCCTCTTTTAACCATATTGTTACCTCAAACCCTATTTGATCCTTATTTCTTTGTAAGGATGTCCTTATGTCTATCTCATGCATGGGTAATTGCTGTAAAGTCTTACAGCGGGATGTACTAAGGAAAAATGCGGTAAACCCCACTGTTTTAGGGGGGTTTGACTCATTTTCAAATGTACTAAGTCCTGGACACCACGTTTTTGCCACCCAGGGTATTTCCACCTTTGGATGGGGATACCCTATAGAAGCCTATGGGCTTCTTATCACCGACTGCCACAACCCAAAGCCTCTGCCGATCCCCGCCAGAGATGCTGTCCTCCCTCCAGCATACCTTCCTCCAGGATGCCTGGGCCCGGAAGGTAGACTCCACCTCACCCTAGCAATGCAGCCAGAGGTCCTTCTGGCTGCAGGGGGAGGCACTGGCTGGATTAACAATGGGCCTGATGGAGCTACAGCTCCAGGCCCACTTTCCAAATAGGCCCATTTTGTAGATGAGGACTGGGGATTTCCACGAGCTCAGCCCAGGGTCGCTAGCCACCCGGGAACTGGAGATACCGCCGGGCAAACCTGGAACATTTTCCCCATAGGAAAACATGGGACTCACCCAGTTTCGATGGCTACCAGTTCCCCCCTGGCATCACAGAAGCTCAAGGTTGATCGAATTCGAACCCAAATCGCTGGGCCTTCAATCTGATACCAGGCTGGTTCTTACGGGTTAATTGGTTCCAGAGATATTGCGGGTAAACCAATTTTTTTTTCTGAAATGTAATTTCATGGCTGTTCATGTTCTTTGAGGGCAGATTCTCTTGAACCAAATGGGCCAGTTTCATGGGACCAAAATCATTTGAAGCTTACTTAAAAGTTCTTCAATATGATACTGTCTCATGTAAATGGGTCAGTTGGTTTTGAAGTTATAGGCGGTAAAAAGGATATAGCCAGTTAAAGGGGGGGGGGGGTGATTTTCTCTCCCCCTTCCCACCAGGAAATGCAGGGACTAGGCTGATGTAAAAGGGGCCAGCCTGGGAATGTCCTTGCATGATCCTGGGACCATATTCCCAGGTAAATCCCTGCATGTATTGGTGCAAAAGGGGTATTATTTCAAATAGCCAGGACCTGCAGTGTTATGAATACAGCCGGGCAGCCCAGTCAGTGACAGTCAATGGCTGTCACTTCTGCCTGGGGGTGACTGTCCCCCAGTTACCGTGAGCATGTATTCCCCCTTGGCAATGATCTTGTAATCCCACATGGCAGCGAGCATGGAACCACTGGCAATGAGCATGGAACCCCTGGCAATGAGCACATACAGTAGGTAAGCAACACTTATGTAGCATCATTTTTAATTGGCATTATGGTGTTTGGCATAATACAAAATGGAAATTATGCTGTGTGGTTTAACATGTAATGGGCATTATAGTGTACATTTTTAATGCACACCTTTCACACACTATGTCCCTGTTTGTAAAGCATATTGTGAATTTTTGCTCCATCTGTTTGGTATAGTTTGTTTTTTGGCTCAATCCATGTGGCAAAATGTGAATTTTGCCTTAATCTGTGTGGCATAACGTGAATTTTGACTCAATCCGTGTGCCATAGTGTGAATTTTGGCTCAGTCGGTGTGAATTTTGGCTCATTCCATGTGGCATAATGTGTAAGAGGCAAGTACAGTATAAGGGGGTTACTATTGTGTTGCATGATTTGTATAAGGGTTTTATGGTGTTGTAAACTTAGGTGACCAAATAAAAGGTGCTGAAATGTTGTCTTCCAAGTTTTGGATTCCAGTATTTTTTTATGACTGGAATGCCACCTCACCCTGCAAGTATCTTAGGTCATCGGCATCCTGTGGGTGCACCTTTGGAGGGCACCCGGCAATATATATCCTGTGAGTGTCGTAATTTGTAATATATACTATATAAGCCTTTTCTTAATAAATTTGGAGCTTTGTGTGTGCCGCCTACTTTCCTTTGACCATATAGAATGGACTCACCCCTAAGGGGGTAACCCAGATTTGGGACACCAGACACTGGTACACTGGAGTGCCGGTGACCCCCTGGCAATGATTATAGAACCCCCTAGCAACAAGCATGAAAATTATGAAAATATATATATATTTTGCATATATTAAAAAAATACACGCACAGTATATACAGTATATGCAGGGGAAGATTGCTTTGAGTTGGACCGTGAAGGGGCTAGAGGGGTGATTTGAGGTAGAAAGTGAAATGCCGGGGCCACTTGATTTCACTTGTCCCCCAGAATAAAAGCTGGCAACGGACTTGTTCGTGAGGACCAGGATATTAGGTAACATTCCGGAACCCTCAACATCGGAGGCGACTCTGGGACCCTCAACATCGGAGGCAAACTCCAGGACCCTCAACATAGGAGGCAACTCGGGGACCTTCTTCATCAGAGTCAACTTCGGGACCCTCAACATCGGGGATGATGTTACTAAAAATCCCAGCTGAAACTATCGCCTGGGATTTCCCCTTTAGGGTTACGCCTTTTGAGGCCCCTTTGGGAGTAATGGCTTCTAAGACCACCTCTGGGGTTAAGCCCCTTGAGGCCCCCTCTAGGGTAATGACTTCTAAGACCCTTCTGGGGTTAAACCATTTGACAATAGACAATACATTTTAGAGGGTTCTCTTGTAAAAATAAATTTATTACCTATAATAATATATAATATAAAAAGGGTACTTGTGTAGTTTCACGGCGCCAGTGTTTGTTTATTAATCCAGACAGCTGTGTTTACATTTTCTTAGAAAATTGGCAGCCTGCCAGAGTCCGTCTGTGATTACTTGAACTCTGAAACTTGGCTGGTTTCCAGACTCCTACACTGTAGCGCGCAGGCAAGTCAGTGTGTAGTTAAAGTATGAAACTTGGCAGCTTTTCAGAGTTCTATACTGTACAAAGGTAGCGCGCGCTCACTGTAATAAGCTACGTTACCAGTTTGTCAGTGAAATAGCATTATTTGTTTTGCACTGTAGTAGCGTCTCAGTCACCAACTGTGCCTGTAGCCGCTAATAGTGCCTCATTGGCCGCAACAAGAGGTTGCTTTCCATGCAGCGGCGGGCTGGGCCCGGGGGGCAGTGTGCTATGTGCCCCCCAGGCCGCTCTATCAGGAGGTCTGCGGGCCACGTCGTGGCCGCCTTACCTATTCATCCACTGCCGGCGGCCATGTTCCTGTAGTCTTTTAAAATATGTCTGCGACTACAGGAACATGGCCGCCGGCCTCCACGGCTACGTGGGGGAGGTCCCGGCTGCCTGTTCCCTCTGCTGTCTGGCAGTAACAGACGCTGGGTGTGGACATCATGACGATGACGCCGCCCGCCCATGCGTCTGTATAGAGGAAGTAGCAGGCAGGGGACTGTGGCCGCATCAAGCAGCTTAGCAGCAAGCAGTGTACAAAAGCTGGGAGCCGCAGCAGCAGGACAGAGAATCATACAGTAAGTGAGCATCAAACTCACAAATTAAAAAAAAAACTATTTCTGCTGTTTCCTGAGTTGTGCCCCAGTATAATACTAATAAAAATTATAATAATAATGCCATGACACCACAGGCTGCTCCCCCTGTATAATAATTTGTGTCATGGCATTACTTTTATTATATTATACAGGTTGAGCAGCCTGTGGTGTCATAGCATTATGATCCGGGGGAGCAGCCTGTGGTGTCATGGCATTACTTTTATATTATACAGGGGGAGCAAGCTCTCGCCACACTATATAAAATAAACTCCACGCTGACGCTTCGGGCTGGCGTGGAAAGTGTGTTTGTGACTGGAACGCAACTGTGACTGGGACTCAAATTCTGACTGCGGTCAACTAGACGCAGTTTGTGAGTACAGCTGAGTACAGCCGCTGTTTGTGACGCTGTTTGTGATGCTACTGCGACCGTCAGAGGTAGAGACAAGAAGAGATCTGGCTACCTGGTGCTGTCTGGGAGTAACAAACTGCCTAGTGGCATCAGGCCAAGGATGGGGAGACACCAGACACAACAGAACCGGGGTGCCTCCAAGCTACAACACGCCAAAGCAAACAATGATAACACAAACATATGGTACCCCAAAACAAGCATATACCCACTACCGTGGGTCTCTCCACACCTGGAAGAGCCGGACCAAGGGAAAATATAAAGTATCAAAGGAAACATGGCTGCTTGCCCACAAGTGAATAACAAAAGGAATATGGCAGCTTGCCAAAACTTTATAAATAAATAAAGAACTGAATTAGTCTCCACTGGAGCACTGACATGACCTGAACTGGACACACAGCAACAGGACCACAACATCCAGCTGCACCAGATGGAAGAGTGCAGGCTGGGAATGACTGGCAGGACTGGAAAAGACAGGTACTCTGACCAGGACAGAACTAGGACTGGACCAAGACAGGACTAGGACAGGACTAGAACAGGACCAGGACACACTGCAAGAAGCAATGAACTCCCTGCAACAGGAACAGGAAAACAGAAAACTATCACTGGCAAGGCAGTGCTGGGGAGAATGCCTTAAGAAGGGCTCAGGTGATTAAAACACCTGTGACAGATCCATCCCAACTCCCAAGCTGGTATAACGAGGTCAGGCTTGTGCATAAATCAGCTCACAGAAGACTGAGCTGTAATGGCACAGACTCCCCAATGGAGCCCACCAGAGAGTCAAATACCAAAAACAGACTGAAACAGAACACAGAACTGACATGACAGACATGACATAATTAATGGCTCCTAACAGGGAACATGGCATTTGGTTTTCTTCTAAAGTCCACCACCATCTTGATTGTTTTGAAGGGTTTAGGGTTAGGTTGTTCCTGCCACACCACTGTGTTAGCCGGACCACTTTGCATCGATATGCAGACTCATCTTCATCCTTGATTAGGTCAATGACGGTGGTGTCTTCTGCAAATGTTATGATTATGACTGATTGCTCAGCTGAGGTGCAGTTGTTAGTGTATAGGGAGAACAGCAAGGGTGAGAGGACACATTCTTGAGGGTCACCTGTACTGGTTGTGCGCATGCTCACATCCTAGAGGGCACCTGTACTAGTTGTGCGCATGCTGGATGAGAATGACCTGACTTTCACCACTTTGCTTCCTCACAGTCAGAAAATCAATGATCCAAGAACATATTGATTCTGGGACGCCCAAGGAGAGAAGTTTGGGCTGCGGGATGCAAGGGATGATTGTGTTGAATGCGGAGCTGACAGTCCAGGTGCTGCAGAATGTGGTGCAGCCCTAGGTTGACTGCATCCTCAACACTTTTGTTCACTCAGTAGGCGACTGTAAAGGGTCCAAATGAGTGTTAGTCACTTCTCACAGGTAGTTCAGCACCAGTCACTCAAATGCTTTCATAATTACTGATGTTAGTGCTATAGGCCTGTAGTTGTTCAGGTCTTTAGCGGTAGAATTCTTGAGAACCGGGACAATTGTTGAGCATTTGAAGCAGGAAGGAACATTGCTTGTCTCCAGTGAGGTGTTAAAGATGGTAAAGATGGGGGTCAAGCTAAATAGAGTAGATCTTTAAGGCAGATGGCAACACTCTGTCTGGGCCTGCAGCTTTCCTAGGTTTGACCCTTTTGAACATAACTTCTACCTCACCGTGGTCAACCCACTGTGCTCCCCCACTGGTTCTATTCACCCTCTATGGGGGCAGTGACTGCGATGTAGATCTGCTGACCCTAGGATTTCCGACTGCCAGAAGGTCATCCGGCACCCAATACTGCATGGAATTAACTCTTCTGTTCTTATTATTAATGTAGATGTAAAATCTTTATTAAATAATGTTGCTGACTGTCAGATAAGTGCAGGGGGTCCTTTTGCATGTGCTCTTGTAAAGCTGTTTTAGCATCCGTAGTCTGGATTGATATCCAATGTGTTATTTTACTGCTTTTAAGAATACATGTAAAATGATTGTTATTACAGGTGACAGCTGTATGGGAATTTATGTTCTATTTCTCCAAAGGTTTCTTCCATAGCTAAGATGCGAGTGTCACCTGGTTAAGTTAATGGTGGTAGCACACTTTTATGATCATTTAACTCCCCATGGTTTTGAAGAAATAGCCTCAAGTATTGGAATATTTGATCTTTTCTGATCTCCCAGTACTGCTGACAATGGGTGATGTGGAAAAGAAAAATCAAAACATATCTTTATAATTTATGTTTAGTTATTTTACTGCACTTATGGGACTCTACTGAATTTGAAACATTTACAATTTTTTAACCATGTGGATATAATAAAAATGTGAACATTGTTATAAAATATGCTTTTTTTTTTGGAAATAAAAGTTGGTACTTGTGTACAATCACAGCTCCCACGATGTCCATCGCATAGCAAAAAATCGCATGGGATCGCATCGCATGCGATCGCATGCGATTTTTAACAGAAATGCATCCAAATGCATTGAAATTAGTATCAAACATGTTCAATGGCCCTTTTCATACCCTCACTATCCACGTCGGCGTGGAGTTGAGAATAGAAAGTGTGGCGAGCGCAGCGAGCCACCGCGCCCGAAGCGTGCCGAGCCCCGCGAGGGGACACGGATACCTTCACAGGTATACGCGTCCCCTCGCGGGCTTCACAGGTGCTTCACAACTCCATGCCGACGTGGATAGTGGGGGTATGAAAAGGTCGTAGGACGCGTACCGCCGCCCCTCGCAGGCTCACTGCGCTCACCACGCTTCAGGTTCGCGGTGATAGTGGGGGTGGTACAGCCTCAAAAATGACATTTGGGGGCCATTAAACATGTTTGATACTAATTTCAATGCATTTGGATGCATTTCTGTTAAAAATCGCATGCGATCGCATGCAATTTAAAAAAAAAATGCTTAAAACTGCAAAAATCGCTTCCCATCGCATGCCACTACATATGGCATGCAATGGCATGCGATGGGAGCCGTGAAAGTACACAAGTACCTAAAAGGTTTTTTTTACATCAGGTACGCACAGCAGCTCAATATCGCTGCAGCACTGTATTCTGTGACACTTATAATATAATTCTACAGTAAAAGCAGGATTGTTATGTGCAGTAACAGCAGTTCTGTGGGCAAGGGGAGGGATCTGAAAAGATCCCTTGCTCAATGAGAAACTGAGGAAGCCCTTGTCTAAAAGGGTTCTTAAGATTTCCTTGGTTTAAAAATGCTCCTTCTGAAAAAAAAAAAAATCACAGCAAATGTGGGTGACAGCATAAGAAAGCAGTAGAATAATTCCTCGAGATACTTGAAGATAATAAAAATCATGCTAATTGGTTTTGGATATTTTAGTGTATAATTGAATAATAAACTGTATTTACAATTGCTGTTTTTTATATTGATAATATACTGAGATTTTCCTTGGGGAGAGGACACTGGGATGTAGAGGTGGATTTAGACCCCATGGGGCCCAAGGCAAGTTACTGGTTTGGGGCCCCCCTCCCTTCAATACTCCATAGCACTATATTTTTGCTACTGATTGCAGTCAGCATTGATAAAGTAAACTGGTGCATGCACAGTCTACCGATAAATGCGTAACTGTGTGCACATCGGCATTGTGTACAAATTTGTATCAATCTCTAGGTATTTTGGAAGGAGGCTTAATACCTGTGTCACAGTTAAAGTAAAACTGACTGCATTTAGCTGAGGAAAACATTTTGTGTATACAATCATTTTTTATCCTATCAAAGAACATCAAAGGGACTTTGGGAGTGTGGGCATGTCGAATACCCCTTACATACCAGCCTAAATTGAGTCCGGGAATAACCCGGTACTAGCACTGGTGTGAAAGGTTCCCGGGACAAATTACCGGGCTAATTTGCCGGCATTCCAACCCTGCTAGGTAGCAGGGTTGTTCCCGGGTTCAACCCGGGGACCTTAGCTGGTGTGAATGAGTTAGGGTATATTTACCCGGGTTGACGGCCCTCGGTGTCCTGTCCGGCCAGGAATCCACGCAGGTGGCGTGCGCAAATGACAGGACAGGCGGTGGATGATGATGACGCAGCTCTCTGGCGGCAGTGAGGGCTCCTGAGAGCTGCGTCATCTTCATCCGCCGCTTGTCTCGTCATTTGTGCCGCTGCCTGCGTGGATCCCCGGCCTGCACAGAGGTCAAGAAACCGGGGTGAGTATTCTCACCACTTCCTGCCCACCTCCGCCGCCATCCCGCCGACTGCCCAACGCCATCCCGCTGACTGCTCGCCTCCTCCCCAACTCCTTCCCGCCCCCTTCACACACCAGAAAATGCAAGGACTTTTCTGGTGTAAAGGGGCCAACCCAGGAATGGCCCAGCATGATTCCTGGGCCATATTTCCAGGTGGGTCCCTGCATTTTCTGGTGTGAAAGGGGTATCAGTATGCCTAGGTTGCTTTGTGGAAGATCTGCCTTTGCTGGGATGGCATAAAGACATATAAGGAGGGGGATCTCTGTTCTGATGGCATATGATTTGCATGTCATGGGGATATAATCATTAACATATAAAGACATTCTATATATATATATATATATATATATATATATATATATATATATATATATATATATATATATATACAAATTTTCAGCAGGTGTCACTCACCAGTCTTGCAGCTTAAAATTTATTTAATCAGGCAGCATGGCAGACAATTGTGTGGTCGATGTTTCGGTCCACCTCTAGGACCTTTGTCCTAGAGGTGGACAAAGGTCCTAGAGGTGGACCGAAACGTCGACCACACAATTGTCTGCCGTGCTGCCTGATTAAATACATTTTAAGCTGCAAGACTAGTGAGTGACTCCTGCTGAAAATTTGTATACTTATACTGAACCATATTTTGGCCCTTAATGGAATGTCACCCTAGCAACAATTCCATTTGAACATGAGCGTGCCAGCCAACTGATGAATCTTTTGTGACTACTTTATTTCGTAAGCCCACTGATAAAAATACATTATTATTGGCTTCAAGCTTCCACCCACAACCTCTAAAACAGGGGCTGCCATATTCCCAACTATTAAGGGCTGTCCGCATTACATCCAAGAAAGAGGAATTAACAAAGACCCTTGACATTATGTGTGATAACTTTGTTGAACGTGGCTATAGCCCTAAGGAAGTGCGAGATGCTAAAAATCGTTGTTTGAAATTAAAGTGGGAAGATTTATTACTTCCAAAAGAGTCAAGTGCCACTGAGGACAGTATGCTCTTTTCAAGCACCTATTCTACAGCTTCCAGTCATATTCGTGCCTCCATCAACCATCATTGGCATATATTGCAAACGGACCCGATTCTGGGACCAAGTTGCCACAGGCCTCCGTTGTTTTGCTACAAGCGTAACCATAACTTAAAACAGAAATTGACATTCAATGATGTGAGTCCGATTTACACCAAGAATAGAGGCTGGCTATCTAAACCCACGGGTTCATTCAAATGCACTGGATGTGTAAATTGCCAGCACATTATTATAGCAGACAGTTTTGAACATCTGGTCACTGGCAAAAAATACTATCTTAAACATCATATGACATGCGAGTCGAAATACATCATTTACATGATCAAGTGCCCTTGCCAAAAAATATATATTGGCAAAACCATAAGGATGCTAAAAGAAGGTGTGGGAATGCATTGATCTTCGATCAAAAAAGCTTTGTGCAAAGTGGAAGCCACCATGCCACCAGCAGCACGACACTATGCCTCCTGAAAACATAACATGTCAGACTTTCCATTTATGCCAATTGAACATGTGCCGGACCCTAGACGTGGAGGCGACAGGCATAAAATGCTTTTGCAAAAGGAGTGTTTTTGGATTTACGAACTTAATGCTATGAGTCCTGTGGGGCTTAATGAAGAATTTTCATTTACACCGTTTCTCTAGCTATGTGTATTGATTGCCCCATTGATATGATTGGTCGAGCATCTGTCCGTACTCATCCCCCTTTAATGTACAATATAATATATTATATATTGCATCACTCTTTGATATGTATATCTATATGCCGTTTTTGTACATTATTTGCTTTTTTCATATGTTTTCTGCATTTTTCTATTTGTTTAGATGTTTCTATGGCAATCCACGTGTGTCATTTCCGGTACCTGGGAACCATTCTCAAGTCCCCGCAGACAGGCTGGGGCGCATTGGTTCCATGCACTGAGGTCACTTAAGGTGCGCCGAACGTGTGTGCGGCGGCTTGCGGAGAGGAGTGTTTGCCCGGGAGACGTGATAACCCACAGGTGAAGGTAAGTATGTTTTTTCTTTATATAGCAGGCATCCAGCATGTTTTCTTTTAATGGCTGTACTCTGTTGAAAAAGGTGTTGGCACACCGAAACGGCTGCCGTCCAAGAGGACCAGTTTAAGTATCTTGATTTGCCATGTGACCCAATGCTATGTTTGCTATCTGCTACTGAAGCCTGCTAGCTTCATTAAATTCTGATGTTTTTTCTACAAAGACTGGTGCTGGTTGTCCTCATTGTTTGGCTTGCTGGATATGAGGATATCATTGCTGTAATATTTATAACCCGGCACAGTTGATCATTGAATTGGAAGGTGTTGTGCGTTCAACTCTGCGCTATTATATATATAGATAGATAGTCATAAGAGATCTCATACAGGTTGAGTATCCCGTATCCGAGTATCCGTTATCCGAATTATTCCGAAAACCATACATTCCAGAAAGTGAAAAAAAAATTTTTTTTTTGCTAAAAACTCACTGGGGACATTTGTAACAACACTACTGGTGACAAGATATGTAACTGGCACTATATATGTGCAAGACAATGATTGCTTGGCATTCAAATTCAATATCTGAGATAGTACACAAATTTTGTTTCATGTTTTGAAACCTTGTTTTTTGAACAAATAAAATATATTTGTGTGTATTTTATGTGGTAATAAAATATATTTGTGTGTATTTTATGTGTTTATACAGCATACATGCAAGATACTTCAAAATACATAATTGAAATATTAAAATATTCCGAAATACGGAATAATCCGTTATCCAAAATTCTCCTGGTCCCGAGCATTTTGGATACGGGATACTCAACCTGTACCATATTAGAGGGATCTAAAGTGACATAAAGGGACGTAAAGGTGCTCTATAATACAAAGGTGCTCTAGAATACAACGGGGCATGTGTTTATTAAAGTGTTTTAGAAAATTAATCGATTTTGGGCGAGACTAAAAATCACCCGTAATGGCTCCTTATTGCTCATAATCACTGGAACAAAACCTGCACATTTACCAACAAACATTTTCCCTTGCGTCTATACCTTATGATAGCATATTTAGTCGAATTAGGGGGTGAGATTTAATAGGATGAGAGATTCAGAAAGTGAGAGATTTGGTGAGAAATCTCCAGTTCTTTTAAAGCGGCATTCATTTACACTGCTAAACCAGTTTGATTTTGCAGTGTAAATGATTGCCACTTTAAAAACCTGGAGATTTCTCACCAAATCTCTCACTTTTTGAATCTCTCATCCTATTAAATCTCACCCAGGGTGTTTGCGTTTCATTTCACATGGGAAGTTTTACTGTAGGTGAATTTACTGTGAAAATCACACTTCAATGCCTCAGATGTTGCATGCCAACACAAACCATATCATGCCTCAATTTGCACCAAAAGTTTGTTAATCGAGAAAAGTCCCCCAACATTCAGCTGGTATAGGTCACCTAAAATGACTGCCTGGATGTATGCTACACCAAAGGTCGTTGAAAGAGAGTGCTGCAAGTAACTTGGTAGGCTTTTATTTGCATTCTGATTGATTTAGTCTTAATTATAATGGTTTACACCTGTTGCTCTTTAGGAGCTGTACAGAGCCGGCCCTAGCCTAAATGACTCCCTAGGCAAGATTTTGGCTGGTGCCCCCTAGCACCGTCACTAGTTCCGCCTCTGACCCTACTCCCCTTTCCCAGCACCATCAACCCTCATCATAGCAGTCATCATTTTGGTGCTCCTACCCGCAATATTTTAAATAGAAACAGTACACACATTCGGTGCGCAGCCCAAACAGGGGTGTGTTCTTGCTGGGAAGGGGCATGGCCACACAATAGTACCCCCAATTCAAATTATGCCACACAGTAGTGCAACTTTATTCACATTATATCGTGCGATGGTGTCCCTTATTCACATTACATCACACAGTAGTACCACTTTACCTTATGTACATTGCTCCTCACGTTATTCACATTATACCCTTAGAAAAAAATCCTGAGAAAATATTGTATTTTAAGCACCTCCATGGCCACACTGCAACCCAGCACAAAGCAGTGCGTGCTGGGCAGAGGAGAAGAGCTGCAGCTGCTGCTATCACTTAAGGGGAGGGGGCCCGGGGGCCCCCACTGGACCCTTCCATCAGACTTTGGCCTGGGTAATTTGTACCCCCTACCCCTTTCTCTCGGCACCCCTGATAATACCACACAGTAATTTCCTTATAACCATAATGCCCCTTACACATTATGCCAACCTTTATTAATGCCCTTCATACACATAATGACACACATATTGCCCCTTACACATATGTTGCACATTATTAATGCCCTTATACACATGACACACATAATGCCTGTTACACATGTCGCACATTATTAGTGCATTTATACATGACACACATAATGCCCCTTACACATATGCCGAACACTATTGCACAACCAACCCACCCACAGACAGCACTCGCACAGCCGCTAACACTGTGACCTCTGCCTCTGCTTGGATACAGATGTTTCCTCATACATCTTGACTCAATAGGCCATGCAGCTCCTGGCCAGTTCTGCTAAGGTTGGGTGCCTTTTTTTGCTGAGAATTTGTCTTATTTGCATTGTTATGTGACCGGGACACACAAGGAGCTTCCGATGATTAAAATGATATGTGGCATGAATATACAGTATTCTGTGTGCGACTGTGGCTGTACCTGCATACGGAATGCTATGTTACAGTGATTTCCATGAATACACTATTTCATATGCAGATACAGCCTCACTCACACACAGAATATAGGCATGCTGCATATCATTTGAATCAGCAGAAGCTGGTGATGCCCCTAGGCATTCCATATGCCCTAGGCAATTGCCTAGTTTGCCTATGCCTAAGGTTGGCTCTGGAGCTGTATATTGTGGTGTTATATTTGTGCCATATAGGGTGTGCGTGAATGGGTCTTAAGCAAACAATGGTTCACATATGTGAATACGTTCAAACATCCCATTGCACTGATTTAATGCATTAATGTTTGACTTCAATGCAAACGAATCCTTAGTAAATACAAGATTTGGAAAATTCCCCCCCCTGTTTTTAGCAATACCAGATTTGCAGGGCATGTGCTTTATAATTTAAATTGGTTTAACTTTCAAGTAAAATGTTTTCCTAGAGTTCTGTTCAACAGTTAGAGATTTTTTTCAACTGCAAATTAGTGTTCAAGCGCCATCCAGTGGTGACTCAGTAACTTGCATGGTGCATAAAGTAATGTATCCAAGTAATCAGAGAACATTTGATGTAGATACTAGTACCATTGTTAAACAAAAAAAAAACATAAAATAAATGAGTGAAAAAGTGCTAAACAGTGAATTAAATTCTAAACTTATATGCATGAAAACATTAATTCCTGTAGTAGCATCCTTAACAAAACACCTCTTGTAAATGTAAACTGTGGAAGTATGACTCTATGGGCTTGGTGCAATACTGCACAACTAAAATGCTAATGCAGCAAGAGTTATCTGTAGGAAAGATACCTCCTGCCAGCGAGTGCTTTATCTGAAGATGCAACATCGGATCACCATCACAACCATCATGAGTGGGTCCTGCACATGCACAGTGTACCTACCATTGGATTTGTACTTAAACCTTTGGGCTCACATGAAAATCATATTTATGCCCTTTGAGTACACAGAGTCAGAGCTGCTGGGAAACATTATCTATTGGCCTGCAGCCAAAAAGTGAATGGCTATAAGCATGCTAATTGCTGGATGGTTGATAGGAGGTAGAGAAGCACCGCAGGAAGTTATCATTTTTTTTTAAAACTGTAGTAGGAGCCACAGTGCACATTGCTTTGCCTAGGACCCACAATACCATTAAGTCAGCCCTGCTAGGCTTCAGCACCCCTCTGAAAACTATAAATTTGTGCTCTCGTACAAAATGTAATGTGCAAGGGTGACAGAAGGGTGCTGGCCAGGGCCATGTTATCAGCAGTGTGGGCACCTGGGCAAGCAATAACTGATTTATAATGGGGTACAGTGTGTGCAGTGCCCCCAAGTTCACAATATGAATCTTCCATGTTTTAACACCCCCACCCCTTTAATTCCACCAGCCCAGCCATGTGGAAATTCACAAAAAGAGAGTCTGGACCCTCTAGTGCTGCACCACTGCTGCTGGCAAAGAGAAGAGGGCCTGAAGGGAGGAGGCTGCACAATAATCTTCAGTGACGTGCAGTGAGGTCAGTGGCTGGTGAGGCACTGGCTTGTAAGCAGTGGTGCAAGCAGCATTTTTTTTTATTACGTGGTACCAAATATGGTCGTGGTCAAGTGTCATAAGAGGGTGTCATCACACGCAACTGTGGGAGTGGGTACATAACAATAGAGACATGGCCACATTATGCCACAACCCATAATGTCCATTACATATTATACCATGCTATGCAATGCCCATTAAATATTACACCACACACTGTAATTCCCATTGCATAATATGCCACACTGTAATGCCAATGACACAATATGCCACACACCATAATGCCAATGACACCACACACTGTAATGCCCATTTGCACATTATGCCACACACAGTTACGCTGCTGACACCTTTTTATGTCCCACACACAAAAATGCCCCTTGCAAATTATGCCCCACAGTAAGGCTTCTAATTACTTTCTGCCAGTGGTTTCTTGGCAAAGAGAGAGGGGTGGTGCCATTTGCACAAGACATGATGGGTGAGATTTAATAGGAGTCGATTTGTGATTTTTGGTGATATTTTCACAACAAAATGGCGATTTCACATTTTTTCCCCAAATCGCACATTTAATAAGGTGCGCAACGGCACGTTTTTCGCATTTTTTTGGCGATAATTCACACTTTCTAAAAGTGTGCAAAAAAAACAGTATTTAATTTGCATTCAGATGTTTTCGCACAGAAAAGTATACAAAACGCATATTTTATGGGATGCGCAAACTGAAATCGCACTTTTATCAGACAAGGGTCTGATGTGCGAATTGGTGCACAGATTATTGTGATTGGTGCAGGTTTCTGGTGTTAAAATAGTTTAAAAAAAATGTGAAAAAAACGGCGTGAGGTCCCCCCTCCTAAGCATAGGGGTCCCCTGGATTTTATAAAACCAGCACCAGGCTCAAGGGCTGGTCCTGGTTCCCAAAATACGGGGGACAAAATGAATAGGGGTCCCCTGTAATTCAGGAACCCGCACCGGGCCCAACCAGCCAGCAGGGTAATGCCACAGCCGGGGGGAGACTTTTTTATACAAGTCCCCCGGCCAAAGTATTCATCCCCCTGACCAGTCAGCATGGGCAGGGATCCTGGGGGAGTGGGGAACCACCCAAAGAAGGGGTCTCCCCCTCCAGAACTTACCTATAAGTTTTGAAATGTGCACATTTTCATGACTGAAAATGCGCACATTTTCATGACTGAAAATGCGCACATTTCCATGACTTAAAATTGCCACAAATCGCACCATATCGCACTTTTTCCCTGCTAATTCTCATTTCATTAAATATGCGGATTACAAGGGAAAACTGCGGGAAAAACCGTGCGATATGGTGCGATTTTAAAAAGCGAGAAAAACTCTTATTCCATTGTCACCCGTCATGTCATTACAGAGGATGTCCTATTTGTTGCACATGCCTATAAGGTCATTATCATGCGGAGGTGTGATAGCACTAGGCACAAATTATTCAGAGAAGGTATAGAAGAAGAAAAGCTGTCCTGTGCAAGGCGCACCTATTACAATAGAATAAAACTGTGAAGTACTGTATATAAAAGAAAACAATAGTGACTTACAAATAGAAATGAAAAAATAAATAAGTTGTGTTAAAAATTGGTGGCAAATAGGCAGTGCACTGTAATCAGTGTGTATCCCCTTATTCTAATAAAGTCTGACACTATCATCTTATTCATATCTTACTGTGAGTCTTTATATATAAAGTGCTATGACGTTATATACTGTACTTTAATTATTAGTAATTATTATTAATGTGTCAGAAGTCTCACATAGAGCACTACACAGGCTTATCACAGGAAACTTTGTTGCAGTCGTTAGTTATAGAATTTCACCTCAGATCGATTTATAGTTTGTACCGTATATACTCAAGTATAAGTCCACCCGAATATAAGCCAAGGCACCTAATTTTACAACAAAAAACTGGGAAAACTTATTGACTCAAGTGGGACCCTCACTCGAGTATAAGCCGAGGGGGCTTTTTCAGCATAAAAAATGTTCTGAAAATTAGGCTTATACTCGAGTATATATGGTATCTTATTAAAATGGTAACAGTACCACCTATGTGTGGGAACTGTTGAACATAATAGGGTTGTGGAGCCACAATTGGTATATTATGGATTCATGTGGTCCTAATCAGTGGTCGAAGTGGAAATTTTGAAGTGGGGGTATGGAAATTTTTAAGTGGGGGTATGGAAAAGTAAAGAGTGAATATAGTGCGCACCTTCGGACACCCCCTGTCCATCAACGTCCCCTGCCAGACTGCCCCGTTGTACAGGGGTATTACAAAAGCACAATATGTGCTGCTGAGTGATCAGAGAGCATCCTGAGTGGGAAAAAAAACTTTTTTTTTTTATCTTCAGATTAAAGTGGGGGTATGCCATACCCCCGTATACCGCCCCACTTCGACCACTGGTCCTAATACCAGAAAGATATGTTATATACGACTCGGTTGTGGCACAATATTATAATCTATACATCTGATAAATTATTTAGGTCATTTATACTGTATATCAGATATGTCAGATAATATAGAAACACCATATTCTCCTGAAAAAATCCCACATTTAGTGGAGAGCTGCGGTCATAGAGGTATAACTGTTTCATATAAGTGCCTGGCAGCCACGTGTTTATCAAGCAGGCAGCTGGGACTAGATGTTGTAATACACACCCTATATAAGTATAGGCACTGTGCAGTAAACGTCTGGTAACAGTTAAGCCCCAAACACATGGGCCGATGGTGCCAGAATGCTGAGCAACATTCTTCAGCACGATCGCTCAGCACACATCGCAGTACACCTTTCAGAAGGGAGAACTACAGGTTGAGTATCCCTTATCCAAAATGCTCGGGACCAGGAGAATTTTGGATAACGGATTATTCTGTATTTCGGAATATTTTAATATTTCAATGATGTATTTTGAAGTATCTTGCATTTATGCTGTATAAACACATAAAATACACACAAATATATTTTATTACCACATAAAATACACACAAATATATTTTATTTGTTCAAAAAACAAGGTTTCAAAACATGAAACAAAATGTGTGTACTATCTCAGCACTGAATTTGAATGCCAAGCAATCATTGTCTTGTACATATATAGTGCCAGTTACATATCATGGCCTCAGTAGTGCTGTTACAAATGACCCCAGTGAGTTTTTATCAAAAAAAAAATTTTTATTTCACTTTCTGGAATGTCTGGTTTTCGGAATAATTCGGATAACGGATATTCGGATACGGGATACTCGACCTGTATTACTATCATCCCATGTAAGTGAGTAACCATAACTCAACTATTAGTGGTATACAGTGGCGGTTTGAATTTAATTTATGGAATCAATTTTATGCTAATGCTGAACTGAACTTTGAGACCACAATTGTGGTTTGCACTGCATTTAGGGTGCACACAACCTTGATATATCAAGTGTCATTCTGATCCATTGTCTGTTTTATTTTTATTGTATTTTTATTTTTACTTTTATTTCTATCTGAATTGTATGTTTTAATAAAATTGCTTTTATTTTATATAATTGTTTCATCATATGCACTTAAAGCGTCAAATGGTATTGTTCTATGTTTCACCTGCTGGTGCTGCCCGCCTGAGCTGAGATCATTGGGCAGCCAGCGCACACAGCTCACACAGCTGTGCACCTTTCCTCAAGCGATCCCTGAGCATGCCACTGGGGAGCAGGTGACCCGCCAATGCTGGTGAGCAGACCTGCCTCCTCTGCCCACTCTCTCTTCTCTCTCCGTCCCCTCACACCCCCATGTCACCTTACCCCCTTCCCTCTCTTTCCCCCATCACCTCACTCCCCCTCTGTCGCTCCACCACCTCACCCCTCTTATGTCCCCACACCACCCTCTCTGTTGCCCTGTCACCTACTAGGGGGGGGGGGGGGTAGCTCAAAAGACTATTATGTGGTGGGACCCAGAAAGAGTTCAGTAGGACCCCAAATTTATAAAGTGAGGCGTCCCTGGAATGCCCACATTTTTGACGTGTGTCAGCACGGTGGTGGACAGATGGAAGAGTTCACTAGGGGGCGCCAGTGAAAATCTTACCTAGGGCACCAGATTGGCTAAGGCCGGCTCTGAGCACAGGTAACCATTTGCAGCACAATTCCTTAGCACACAATACAGCTGAGATTTCCGCATGCTTCCAGGGGTAGGTTGTCATTGGTATAAACACAGGTGAGAAGCTTCTCTGGTGGTCCACTTCTACTCTCTTTTCACTGCTTGATACATTGGGCCACATGCACTAAGTGATAAAATAGAGAGTGATAAATAACCAGCCAATCAGCTCCTAAAAGGTATATGTTGTTAGTTCGACAGCATTATGGTCATCCTAATGACATGTCGACCTTTCCATGTGTCATCCTTGGCTCATGTTGACCATGTGACACTTTCTACCTCTCTCCCTAACACTGTCTCCCTCAATCCTGCTTGCACCCTTACCAGTGCAGTGCACATTTATCTCTCCTTATCACCCTTGAATTTATCTCTTGTTAAAGCTTAATACATCTGCCCCACTGTGCCATGACAGAGTAGTGTGCTTTGAGCTGTTCTCAAGTTTGCCCCCAGATCTAGAGATGTCCACCCAAGTTTACAGCCACCATCACCTGTTCATCTGTTATTCATTAGTCTCTTCCTACTCCAGTCCTGACTCTGTATCCTTGGGATATGATACCACCCCTTTCTGACTTCAGTGGGTCCAGATCTGGCTGCTGGCCCCTCCTCCTCTTGTCATTCACTAATCATCATGAGCAACATTAGATCAAAATAGTACCTTACTGTCAGAGATGGCATCAAAAATGGGTACCCCAATTGTTCACTTTGGACAAGTGAAATCTAATGGGTACCTCCTTAGTTTGGATCCTCCTTGGGTCCTCATGTGTCAGCCAAAAAGCAGAATATATATATATATATATACTAGACCCTGAGTGCCGGGACCATTGCACCCCTATTACAGCCGTTCTGACCGGCTCCACGGGCACCTGGGCACATTAAACCTCCTGCGGAGGTTCACAGGCAGAGTGCCGGCAGCTTCACACTGTATATATATATATATATATACACTGGCTGTCGGCCGGCACTCTGATAATTGTAGCGATGCTGGGGTCCGGAGCTCAGTCTTCCCTAGCAGGGATACATACACGCACCAATCGACGGCTGCACGGACTCGCTTGTAATGAAACTCTCAACACACGGCTTTACTTTCAGCAACGTTTCAATGTGCGTTACATTGTCATCAGGCTTAACAAGTAATAACAAGTTCATACCTTATATACACCATGTCTCCTTAGTGCAAACAGCATTTCCGGGCGACGGGACTGCACTCCCGGCCCGCCAACGCGAATGTGACGTCATCAGGCGATACCCGTTGTCAGGGACGCATAACGACGCACCGCAGTGACATAAAACATAGCAACCACCACCACCAATAAAGAGACTGCATCTGGAATAACAAGAAGAAGATAGCGCTGTAAAGAAATACATAATGCAGCTACAATCAAAGCATACAATAAATATTATACATCAAACATTATGATTAGTATAAATAACTGATTTTTAAGTATATCATATTAAAAACAGCTTAAAGTTAATTGATCATTGAGGCCGTGGGGAGCCAAAGATTTTAATCTATGGATCCACTCGCTCTCTTTTCTGAGCAGTGCAGATCCTCTGTCACCACCTCGCCTCAATGGGGGGACATAATCAATCATGCGATACCTGATAGATGTTAACGCATGTTTCCTAAGCACAAAGTGACGGGCGACAGGCTGATCACTGTCACCCGTTTCCAAGGCCAGTCTGATGGCAGATCTGTGGGCATTCATACGCTCGCGGAACGTACGTTCCGTTTTACCCACGTATGTCATGCCACACGGACAAATGATCTGGTACACTAGGTACCGCATTTTGCAAGTGAGGTGGTATCTAATATCATAAACTTTTCCAGATAAAGGATGGGGGAATTTGTCGCCCTTTATCAAAAAGCCACATGTGGTGCAACCACACGGGAAACATCCATTCTTGGGTTGCAAAAAATGTTGTGATTTGATGGATTTGGACATATCAGTATGCACCAAATAGTCACGAAGATTCCTGCTACGTTTATAGCAATTAAGGAATCTGGTGTCACCGAGACCCAATGTCTCATCAGTGCTCACCATCGGCCAGTTACGTTTAATTACCGCACCTGTGCTCTTACTACTGGGATTAAACACTGTGACCCATGGGAAAAATTTTTTCTGTACCTTTGTTTGTTTTTTTAAAAGATCGTTTCTGTCAAGGAGCAATGCTTTGTTTTTTGCCTCCAAAAGTAATTGTCTGGGATAGCCACGTTGTTCAAATTTGCTCACCATTACATCAATTTGTTTTCTAGCAGTTATACGGTCACTGTTAATTCTCATCACCCGTAAAAACTGGGAGTAAGGCAATCCAGCCTTCAAAGGGGCAGGGTGAAAACTGCTATATAACAATAAGTTATTACGATCTGTTTCTTTAGAAAAAAGTGTGGTCGACACTGTGTCGCCACTTTTCACAATTTTTACATCCAAATAAGACACCTCTTCCTTGCTCATGTGGAAGGTGAATTTTATGGGGCTAGAGCTCTCGTTATGTGTGCCCAATAATTCTCTGAACTCCATTTCAGACCCCCTCCACATGATCAGCAGATCATCAATGAACCTCTTGTAGAAAAAAAATTTTGAGGTTACATCTGGATTCGAAAAGAATAATGCTTCTTCCACCATAAACATAAAAATATTAGCGTACGATGGGGCCACAGGGGACCCCATCGCACACCCACTGACCTGTAGGAAAAATTTTTTTGAGTAAGCAAAGTAATTTTTACAGAGGATCATCTCCAATAATTCAAGAATCAAATTTATATCAGGACCAACATATAAAGGATGGTCGGTAAGGAACCTTCTAACAGCCTGTACACCTGCCCCATGAGGGATCGAGGTGTACAGGCTGCTAACATCCACCGTGCACATCCATACATCATCTGGAATGGGAGGGAGCTGTAATAATTGTGATAACAAATCTGTAGTGTCCAACAAGTAATTCTTGTGTGCTTGTACACACGGTTGGAACAGTTCATCTAAATACGTCGAGACCAATTGGAATAAAGACCCACGGGCCGCTATAATTGGTCGACCTGGGGGTTTCAAAGGGTTCTTGTGAATTTTGGGAATTAAATAGATTAGAGGGACCTTGGGAAAATCTGGAATTAAAGCTTTAGCCAATTTCTTGTGGATGGTATTATTTGACACCGCTGCGTCTAATGTAACCTTGAGTTCTTTTGTGAACTTGGTGGTTGGATCGCTTGGTAACATGCGATAAGTCTTTTCATCATTTAATTGGCTCTCCATTTCAACCTCATATATATATATATAATCAGGGCTATTTTTTCAGTAGGCTCCAACAGGAACTGAGGCCCTTATTCTAGTTCACTCTTTCTGACACAATATTTCTAAGATGGACAAAACCATGTGCACTGCAGGTGAGGCAGGTGTTACTTGTGCAGAGATAATTAGATTTGGGTGGGGTTTTACACCTGCCTCACCTGCAGTGCACATGGTTTTGTCCATCTAAGAAATATTCTGTCAGAAAGAGTGAACTAGAATAAGGGCCTCAGTTCCTGCTGGAGCCTACTGAAAAATAGCCCTGTATATAATAATGGAGAAGGATGACATGATCATGGAGAAGGATGACTACAAGGCTGAGATTCAGGGCCAACTGGCTGATAATGAAGTTTATGCCAAATTAGCACGGGATCTGACCAGTGAATATCAGCAAGAGTTGTTTGGGATTCTGGATGAAGCGTTGAGGGACAATAAAATTCCAAAGCGGGTCTGGGAAGCTTTTAGAGTATTACACCCTATGGTCCTGGTCCTATATACCCTCCCAAAGCTTCATTAGAATCCTACCAAGCCGCCGGATAGGTCCATTATTTTAGCCTGTAATTCCTTACTGTGACCAACGTCTCAGTTATTGGACATAATCCTTCAACTGCTAGCGATATTACAAGCAACCTTTTTGAAGAACACAACTACTTTTTTTGCAGAAATTAACCCCTTCCCGACGCAGCATGTTTTTGCCTTCCTGACAGAGGCCTTTTTTTCAAATCTGACATGTATCACTTAAGTGGGGATAACTTTTTTTTGCTTTTACTTATCCCAGTGATTTTGAGATTGTTTTCCCGTGACACATTGTACTTTAAATTAGTGGTAAATTTTGGTCGATACAGTTTTTTTTTTTTGTGAAAAATACCAAAATGTCGTAAAAAAATGGAACATTTTGCTATTTGCAAAATGTAAAATGTTCTGCTTGTGAGACAAATAATCATACCACTCAAAATAGTTAATAACTAACATAGACCATATCTATACATTATTTTTAAATCATTATTTCAACCGCCTTTAATTTTTTTGGACACTAGGGGGCAGCAGAGTCTAAATTTTACACATCATACAGTTTAACTGTAGACGCGGTGGCACTTTCAAGTCATGACGTACATGTACGTCATGTGTCGGGAAGTACATCCCGGCCATGACGTACATGTACGTCAAATGTCGGGAAGGGGTTAAGGGAGTTGGAGAGTGTCCCTCTGGGAGCCCTCCTCTGCTGTCTAGATGTGTGCAGTTTGTATACATCTATTCCGCATGAGGGGGGCTTAGGGCCATGCAGATGTTTTTGGCGAGACACTTGGATCCAACTGGTTTTGATCATGAGTTTTTACTTAAACTCCTTGGGCTAACTTTGTGTCGTAACTATTTTTTGTTAATGGTGAATTTTTTTTGCAATTAAGAGGGTGTGCAATAGGCTCTTCAGTGGCCCCCTCTTATACTAATATTTTTATGTTTTTCCAGGAATATGACTTCTTCTTCAATGAGCCCAGTATCAGTGAGCATGTACATTCGTTACATTGACGATGTGTTCCTGGTATGGACGGGTGGTGAGGCGTTGTCTCTCAAAACTATGGCTTCCATTAACAAGTCTAGCCCCCATATCAAATTCATCTTCTCACATAGTTTCACACAGGCCAATTTTTTGGATGTATTAGTGACTGTGCAGGATGGAAAATTTTTGACAAGGGTTATTTACTAAGAGTACGGATAGAAACACTTTGTTAAGAGCCTCCAGTCACCACCCTCCACCATTAAAAAATGGTTTACCATTTTCGCAAATGTTGCCCGGATTACAAGCAATGGTAATTGCTTGTCACAAGAATTAGAAAAAATGGTGGACAAATTCTGTGTTAGGTGGTTAGACCGTAAGAATTTGTTAAAACTGAAGCAAAAGGTGTTAAATATGACTAGGGAGGAGCTGTTTACATCTAGAAAATCTACAAATAAAAATATACTACCCTGGGTAAATGAATTATCACTCAGCAGTCCCATCATTCGTTGAGCTACAAAGGCACTCTGGCCAATTGTAGCCACAGATAAGGAACTTCCATCACTGTGCAATCAAAGGCCGATGTTGGCCTATACGAGAGGTAGAAATCTTCGGGACAGGTTGGTTAGGATAGATGTAACTGAAAAAAGCCCCCGGTGTTGCCCAATGATTATGTTAAGCCACCTGGCTGCTACAGTTGTTACAACTGTGCAACCTGTAAGTTAATGATACCCTGAAAATCGTTCAAACATCCCCATTGTGAAAAACTACATGACATCCGGCATGTATTGATATGCTCTACTACGTTTGTAGTATATGTCGTTGTTTGTCCCTGTGGCCTTTTTTATGTGGGCCAAACCACTAGAAAATTAAAGAGAGGATGGTGGCCCACAGATCAGCTATTTGTCAGACTTTTAAGGGTAAAAGTGGGGACCAACCTGTCCCAAGACATTTTTTTGGAAGTGGGCCATTCCCCTGATTCTCTTCAGTATTTCATCATTGACCTCATTCCGGTGAATTTGAGGGGGGGGGGGGGGGGGTGATCGGGCTAAGTCCCTGTTACTGAGGGAATCTCAGTGGATAGTTAGACTCAAAACCATGAAACAATTTGGAGTGAAAGACAAGATCAATAGGAAGAGCCTAGTATGAGGGTTCACGTAGTTGTCCTTATGCATTATTTATTATCTTTTTCATTGGTACATTAGAGCTTATTCCATTAGATAGGATGGTGCTGGATTATTTTGTACAGAAAGTAACTCCCATGTATTATGTTTTTATCCTTATATTTTATCATATTTTTTGTTATGTGTTATTGTTATTATTTGTACATGTTTTGCCCATAGAGGTTCTGATAAGTTTAGCTGTTTCCCAAACAGGGGCTGGAGCTAGAATGAGGCGGAGAGTAAGAAGAGCCCAACGTCCGGGTGGAACGTGGTAGTGGGTACCTGTGGAACGCATTAGTGATGCGGATGGACCCCCTGCATCGTGTGATCGGAAGTTTGGGTCTGACACTCTTCCGAAAGTGGACTGGACTGCTTACACTCTTAGACAACCTTTCTGACTTATGATGAATGCACTTCAGGTGATGTATATGGGAGGATTTTTGTAGGTGTAAGCATTCTTACCCCTACTTATTATGCTTTATATAGTCTACATTTGGTAAGAGAGTTTTTATCCGGATTTGGGTAGAAATAATTCCAGACCGAAGAGGTGGATTTTTTGGTCTTCTACCCAGACATGACATTGGGCTTTTTCATCCCATGGCCAACAACTATCTCCACCTGCGTCTTATTTATACAAACCACATCACCATCAGAATCCTCCCCGTCAGCTTCCACCTCAGTGCCAGCTACATCAATATCTTCATCCTGGTGTACATCTACAGTGACATCTTCAATGTCAATATCAGCAACTGGACTGGTGGTGCTCCTCCCATCACTCACAGAGGACGTGCAAATGGTGAAAGGAACCTCCTCTTCCCATCCAGTGTGGAGTAGGTCAGGCCTAGATATCACAACCGCCAACACACTTGGACTCTCTTTGGGGATTTGGGATATCTCTGTAGTTGTTTCCTATGCTGTAGCTAGCTTAATGTTTTACATGTTTTGAGAGGGAGGAGGGCTTCTATCTGCATGAGAACCACTAGTCATGAACATAGGCCAAGGCCTAAGCCATTCTTTGCCACTTTGTGTCATGAATGGCATGTTGCCAATTTACATTTCTCAGTTTAATAAAATTGGGTAATTCATTTTAGCTTCTTACATGCCCTCTATTACATTGGGCATCAGCCTTAGCAGACGACTTTGATGGAATTGCTCTGTCAATGTCATGACTAGTGACAGCAGCTTCAGCACTAGGATGTGGCTCCTGATCTTTAAATTGTGTGTTCTCCTCCATTTTCAATTTCTGTATCAACATGCATTTATACTGCAGTATAGGGCGTCACTGCCAGACTTATATACAGCACCCCTAACAGCACAGGACAACAACACCCTTTTAAATCATGGGACAGCACCCCTTTACCGCACAAGACAGTGTCCCTTTATTTACTCAGCAAACAGGGCAGCGCCACATTTTTTAGGACACGGCAGCACCATTTTATTTTTACAGCATGCAGGACAAAGCCCCTTTATTTTTACAGCAGAGAGGGTAGTGCCCATTTACAGCAACAGCACAGAGGACAGCAGCCCTGTATTATTACTTCTACAGCACACACAGGACAGCGCTCCTTTATTTACTCAGCACACAGGGCATATCTGCTTTAATTTTTCAGGACAGGGCAGCTCCCCTTTATTTTTACAGCACACAGGACAGCTACCCTTTATTTACTCAGCACACAGGACAGTGCTACGATGTTTCTTCAGGAAAGGGCAGCCCCCCTTCATTTTTACAGCACACAGGACAGTGCCCCTTTAATCACTCAGCAAAGAGGGCAGCACCACTTTGTTTCTGCAGGACAGGGCAGTGGCCCTTTAATTTTATAGCACACGGAACAGAGCCCATTTATTTTTAAAGCACACAGGGTAGCACCCCTTTATAGCAATAGCACAGAAGATCAACCCATTATTATTATTTCTATGGTGCACACAGGATAGCGTACCTTTATGTTTACAGTGCACAGGACACCCCCTCAGTATAGCACAGGACAATACACAAGGATAGCAGCGCCCTGTACAGCACAGCACAACATCCCTAAACACAGCACCGGCCAGCACAGTATAACAGTAGCACCCTCAAGGCCGGTGCTAGGGTATCCGGTCTAGGGTGTCCGGCGCCCTCCTGCAAACCATAAAATTTGCGCCCCTTTCACATTGGGAAAAATGGTTTTAGGTGATATTGTCTGCACACTATTTGAGCTGAGCAGTCACCTTGCTGTCCTCTGCTGACCAAAGAGAAGAGAAACACCCACTCTTATGGCATTCACAGAAAGGAACAAGTGTTAGGTCTGCAGAGACGGCGCATGGGATTCTCAGCTGATATAAAACAATCTGGACCCTTTTTAGGGAATTTAATAACCAGATAAACAATTTTATTACATATAAAAATAAACAGTATTTTATATTGACTGTTTATTTTTATATGTAATAAAATTGTTTTTCTGGTTATTAAATTCCCTAAAACAGGTCCAGATTGTTTTATATCAGCTGAGAATCCCATGCGCCGTCTCTGCAGACCTAACATTTGCGCCCTTTCACATTGCCATTGCAACAAGCTGCAGCCCGATTGTGGGAGCATATGCAACATGCGATCCTATGGAGGATCTCAGGTGCATACACATGTATGCATACACCATCTCAGTGCTGTGTCTGCAAAATGTTGCAGGCACTAAAGGTGCCCATACACGCTGCGAGAATCCCATATGTTAAGGGCTAGATCGCATCACTCGGCATGCATGCAATGTGTGTGCAATGCGATCTGAAAGCAGTACAAAAAGTATGTGCGGCGCATACTTTTTGCACTGTGCGATCGCATCGCATGCTGCTATTGCAGCATGTATGGCCACCTTTAGGCACATAACCCAGCCCATTATTTAAATATATATATATATATATCTGCGTAGGCAGGACGCTGAGGACGCCATTACAACCCTCTCGTGACTGAGGGGGAGAGGAGGGGAGAGAATGAGGAGATGGAAGAAGAGGGGAGGAGATAGAGGGGGCGGAGTGTTGAGGACTGGCAGTGACTGGCACAGCTCACTGAGAAGAGGGAAGGAAGGGGAGGCGGCGCTGCTGCCTGTTCGTCATTTGATTGACAGCTGACAGGGAGCAATGGGTAGGGGGCGGATCCGGACATGACATGTCATCCAGGCATTCACAGACACCGCTACATGCCTCAGCGAAAGTGTCTGTGAGTAAGAGGGGGCAGGCAGGTCGCAGGAGGAGGACAGTGTGTGCACGGTGCAGGGAGCTGCTCAGCTTCTCCATACTGCCGCCCACTGTCAGACAGGCACTGCAAACGGCATGCAGTAGTGACAGTGTGGGCTGAGGTAGCTTTAGCAGAGCAGGGAGGGAGACAGCATCTTTTCAGCATGGCACCTCCCTGCTGAGTGGGTAGCGCCGGCCCTGAGCACCCTGTACAGAACAGGAAAGCACAGTGCCAGTGCAAGGCACCGGATCGCCCCAGGCGGGGGGCGCCCCGGCGCTCACCCGCTCCACCAGGGGGAGGGGGGATACGGCCGCCGCGCGGCTCGGGGGAAGGGATGCGATGCGGCCGGCACGCTAATCCAGGGGGGGAGGTGGCATAGAGGGATACGGCCACCGTGCTGCTCTGGGGGGGGGTTAGTGACCACCGCTCACCTCCATCCGGGGGGTCGCCCACTCCACGGGGAGGAGGAATACAGCCGCCGTACTGCTCCGGGGGCTGGGGGAGTGTGATGCGGCTGGCGTGCTGCTCCAGGGGGAGGTGCAATGTGGTCGGCACGCTGACCCCCACTCACCTCCATCCGGAGTCCCTGCTCCCAACTACCACCCCCCAGTGGCCGGCGCCCTAGGCAGGCAGATGCCTAACACTGCCTAGTGGGGGATCTGGCCCTGGGAAAGCACCTCAAGACTTTACCCCAATATAGCATTCCAACACAGCACGCAGCATCCGCCCCACACCACCTGCAGACAGCCAGCCAGAGGTCCACCGTCTACCCCCTCCAATGCTAGAGTGAAGATGGCACCGATTGGTGAGGTCTTATATAGGGTTCAAAACCCTGTGAGAATTTGACATTGGGATGATGAATTTTTGCCTCGATCTGAGATCCAAGTCTGGTGGGAAAACCTGAAATACTGTTTTGATTGGGAAGTTCGGAGGGCTTGGATCTCAGAGATCTGAACCCACTCATCCTTTATATATACTGTATAGAATTTTTATTATTCTTATTTTATCTTATTAGTCAAAATGGCTCCAACAGCTATTATGGGTTAGGTAATGTAGTACAGGCATTTATACTTACCTTTGAATTAAGGTATTTACCAAAAACTTATTGACAATAGTGACACGTTCTTTCATCTACAGTGAAATTTATGTAATCACAGGGTGCATTTTAATATTTGAACTCTTTATCATTTTAATCTTTCATCTAGTGCAGGGGTGTCAAACTCTGTTGGGGAACTACACATCCCAGCATGCCCTGCCACAGTTCTAGCAATCCATTATAAATCTGTGGCAGGGCATGCTGGAAAGTGTAGTTCCACAACAGCTGGAGGGCCATGCATTTGACACCACTGATCTACATTTGCATTAATGTCAAATTTTGTTCTAAATCATATTAATTAGATATTACCTTTAATAATACAACATCCTGAAGACAGATTAAAGTCATTGCTGCTTTTTACACTTTGGTTTAAATAAGCGCTTAAATACAATATCAGTATTTAAGCCGTAGATAACACAAATATAAAATACATTTGGTTAATAATTCACGTACAAGATGAGGAATCAGATATCTCACTAGGTGGCAGTAAAACAACATGTTCTTTTTGTTTCTAAAATATAAATATATAATGTATGTATATTTTTATTTTCTTGTATTTTGTAATTGAATTTTCACTTTCATCATCTCTGCATCTGACTTGTTCATAATTTCAGGATTTCATATCTGTTATAAAAAAAAAAATTATTCCAAACTGTGATAGGAAAAGTAAAAATAACTATGTGTACTGTATGTTAATAATTGCAGCTCTATTTTCGTCAGTATTGAGTATATGTCAAAAAAAGGTAGTTACAAAGACAGTATAATTGTATAAAATGTTTTCTCAAGGATCTGTATATACAAGGGCATATACAGTGAGGGCTCATCACACATGTACTGAAATAGAACTAAAATGTAGCTAACACTTTTATTTTGTTATCTATGTAACACAACATAGATTAACCCATATTGAACTTTGCAATAGAATTCTGCTATACAGGTTGAGTATCCCGTATCCGAATATATCGAAAACTGAAATATTCCAAAAACTGTGGTTTTTTTAAAATCTTTTTTGCCCCCCCCGCTTTTGTCATACTAACCACATCCCCCGGCGTCCACAGCTGGCTTCAGGATCCTCTTTAGTGACATCTCTAGTCCCAGGGGTGCATTGCCTGACTCAGCAGCTCCAGGATCTCACCTTGAGGGTGGAGTCACAAGAGGAGGTTAGGAGTGTCTCTGGCCGTGCCGGACCCGGTCAAAGAACCCAAGATGAATTTACCTGATCGCATTTCTGGAGACAGGGCTCAGTTTTTCAACTTGAGGACGAGTTGTAAATTATATTTCTACCTGAGACCCCTGTCTTCTAGCGCTGAGTCCCAGAGGGTCGGTCTTGTAATCTCCCTCCTGCAGGGGGATCCACAGACCTGGGCGTTTGGCCTTAACGCCGACAGTCCTGCCCTTCGGTCAGTGGATTCCTTCATCCAGGCCATGGGTGTCATTTACGATGACCTAGACAAAGCAGCCTCAGCCAAGGCCCACCTCAGAGCTCTCAAGCAGGGTCGACGTACGGCTGAGGCTTATTGCTCTGAGTTTCGGCGATATGCCAATGACACTGCTTGGAATGACCCGGCTTTACGAAGTCATTTCTGTCAAGGTCTTGCCGATCAAATTAAGGATTTCTTAGTACAATATCCAGCTCCTACATGAGCTTATGCAGCTGGTAATCTGTATCAACAGGCATGTGCGGAAGAGGTGGTCTGAGCGGGATTCCCCACCTGCCCTAGTACTTCTGTTGATGTTGGAGTAGATTATGAATAACCCATGCAAATTGGGGTCACTCATTTGTCTACATAGGAAAAGGCTCGTCGGTGCTCACAGGGCCTCTGACTTTATTGCAGGGGCAGGGGACATATGGTGAATGCCTGCCCAGTGTGGTCGGTAAACGCCAAGGCCTAAGGATGCAGGGAGACATCCTCTCAGACCTGTCATTACTATCTCCCAACAACTCTTTATTACTGCTGGTTTCCTTAGGTTTTGGGGTGGCTAAGTGGGACTGCCAAGCTTTTGTGGACAGTGGGGCTGCGGGGAATTTTTTGGATCTCCAGGTCAGCCGAGATCATGAAATTCCTCTTGAGCATCTAGGATCTGGAATATCAGTGTACGGCTTAGATGGTAATCTTTTGCCTAAGAGACACATTACACACCGTACTGTTCCAGTAGATCTCTGCGTTGGTGCCACTCATTCAGAGAAACTATCCTTTTTTGTAGTTCATAGTCCTTTGGCCTCAGTAGTCCTCGGCCTTCACTGATTCAGAAGGCATAATCCTTCTTTTGATTGTCAGACAGGGGAATTACGTTTGTGGGGGAAACAATGTTTGACTGACTGTTTCATACTCCCTGTCCGTATGACTGTGTACAATTCTTCTCTTCTTCCTCCACAGTATTCCTCTTTTCATGATGTGTTTTCTAAAAAAGAGGCTGACACTCTCAAAAAGGGGTTCATTAGGCCTTCCAAGTCTCTTGTTGGAGCTGGATTTTTCTTTGTGGTAAAAAAGGACGGCTCATTGCATCCATGTATTGATTATCGACAATTTAATCTCATCACAGTAAAGAATTCTTATCCCTTGCCTCTCATTTCAGTCTTGTTTGATCAGTTGCATACAGCATCCATTTTTTCCAAGATTGACTTACGTGGAGCCTATAATTTGATTAGAATTAAGGCTGGAGATGATTGGAAGACAGCATTTAACACTGACACTAGGCATTATGAATACCTTGTTATGCCCTTCGGCCTAGCCAATGCCCCTGCTGTTTTCCAGGAACTCATTAATGATGTGTTAAGAGATTTTTTGTGGTAGTTTATCTTGATAACATCCTCATCTTCTCTTTATCATTGGAACAACATCGATGCAGTCTTACAGAAGTTGTGAGGAAATAACCTCTTTGCCAAGATAGAGAAATGTGAGTTTAAGGTTGAAAGTATTTCTTTTTTGGGGTATATTATTTCTACTAAGGGTTTTCAGATTTACCCAGTGAAAGTACAGGCAATTGTTGACTGGTTTCAACCATCTAATCTCAAGGCCATACAGAGACTTTTAGGTTTCTCCAACTATTACATGAGATTTATACCTTCATTCTCTGCTATTGTTGCTCCCATTGTTGCACTTACCAAGAAAGGGGCATATACTGCTGTTTGGCTTGTTGCTGCCATCGAAGCCTTCAAAAGGTTAAAGATTGCTTTCACCTCAGCTCAGGTTTTACGTCATCCCATTCCTGATCTTCCTTTCATTCTTGAGGTGTATGCTTCCGAGATTGGCATTGGAGCAGTCCTCTCTCAGGTGGACAAGGTGGATGGTTTTTCTCATCCTTGTGCCTTATTTTCTAGGAAGTTCTCGGCTGCCGAATGCAATTATGATGTCGGCAACAGGAACATTTTGCCATTAAATCTGCCCTTGAGGAGTGGTGACATTGGTTGGAAGGGGCAAAGTTTCAGCTCACTATATTTACCGATCACAAGAATCTTTCATATTTGCAGTCAGCCAAGAGGGTCAATGCTAGGCAGGCAAGGTGCACTTTGTTTTTTGCCCATTTTAATTTTGTTTTCACTTTTAGGACGGGGTCTAAGAATACATTGGCGGACGCTCTTTCTAGCAACTTCTCTGCAGTCCAGGAGCACCATGCTTGTCTTGAACCCATAATTCCCTCTTTTCACCTTTTAGTGGGGCTTACACAAAGTTTAATGGATCAGGTTTTGCTCGCCCAAGTCTTGGCTTCCGATTCTATTCCTTTCAGGAGATTTTTTGTGCCTCCTAATCTCAGAGGATTTTTTTTTTGAGTTTCTTTCTTGTAGGTCTGCTGGTCATCCCGGTCTTTCCAAGACTATTAAGTTACTCTCTCTGATTGTTTGGTGGCCCTCCTTAAGAAAGGATGTGGAGAAGTTTATCTCTGCTTGTGACATTTGTGCCAGGAATAAATCTTCCCCTTTGGTCAGCTGGTTCCCTTGTCTGTGCCTAAGAGACCCATTTCTATGGATTTTGTTGTTGATCTACCGCAATCTGCTGGACAAGATACCATTTACGTAATAGTGGACAGTTTTAGTAAGAAGGCGCACTTTGTTGCTCTTTGTGGGTTACCTTCCGCCCAAAGGTTGGCTTCTTTGTTTCTTTCCCATGTGTTTCGTTTTCATGGGTTTCTTGTGGATTCGAGCATATGCGAGTGGCTATACCTGGGATATGCATTGAGTTTTAATTAGTTTTGTATTTGTACCTCATTAATACTTGAGTCTTATTATTATTGGTAATTAAAATAAATATATACAATAAATATTTTAAAATATTTATATAGCTTATTAACAGTGCACATCCTTTTTTCTTTTTTAATTTTTAGGCCTTTGTCATATCTGCAAGAACAGTAAAGAGGTATGTTCTGCTTCATACTGCATTCATGTTTGTATGCTATTGTGGCAGTGTGGATCTCAGGGTAAAACCTGCTGTTGCTCAGGGAGGGACCACAGCCTTTCCATAATTGAAACCATCTAAGGTTTACAAACCTGCTTAGATGAATCAGCCAGTGGGATTGTGAGGGAGAGGTTGCACCTTCGGCAGCACTCTCTATGCTGGACAACTTAACTCTGACTGTGCTGTGAATACTCTGCTCATTTGTACTGCTGACTCAGGTAAGTTTAATTATTGTACCTGAACTTTGGTTTGCACCCCATGTAAAAAGTTATTACATTGGTTCTGCTGTTCAGCCTGATATTATAGCTTACTTGTTTGAAACATCTCAGTTTCCTAATATTGTTCTGAAATGCCCCCACTGCAGCAATGCATATGCAGCTGTATATTTTTCTACATTAAAGAACTGCTAATCATCCCAATTGAGGATAGACTAGGGTTACCACCTGTCCAGGATTACTCCGGACTGTCCGGCGTACCCAAACTATACATTGTCTAGTCTGAGAACACCACCCCTCTGGATTTCTGTCTTAATTACCAGACTCTCCAGAGTAATCAAGGACGGGTGGTGGTAAGCCTAAAATAGATGCCCACCAGATCCATTGTACAGTCCTCCGCAATTGTGTACTCATAAGCAGCACTGATGCAATAAAAAGGACGGTACTCTTTACCTAGAACGGCGCCCACGATTGAAATCGCGGGATCGCGGATAAAATCGCGGCAATCGCGGTAATCGCGGGTAAATCGCGGGTACATCAAAATCGGGTACCCGCGATTACCGCGATTTTCCCATAGGGAACAATGTTAAAAAGGCAGATTGACCGCGATTTTAGCGTTAAATGCCTCAATGCCCGCGATTTTTACATAGGAAACAATGTTAAATGGGCCACAGAGCCCTAATAGTCCCCCTGAATTGTTAAATGGCCCCCACAATTTTTAACGCCACCCCACGATCAACGTGAACCCGAAGCGTGGCGAGCGCAGCGAGCCCGCGAGGGGCGGCGGTACGCGTCCTACGACCTTTTCATGCCCTACTATCCACGTCGGCGTGGAGTTGAGAATAGAATAGTGTGGCGAGCGCAGCGAGCCACCGAGCCCGAAGCGTGGCGAGCGCAGCGAGCCCCGCGAGGGGACGCGGATACCTTCACAGGTAAACGCGTCCCTTCGCGGGCTTCACAGGTGTCCGCGTCGCCACGGACACCTGTGAAGCCCGCGAGGGGACGCGTTTACCTGTGAAGGTATCCGCGTCCCCTCGCGGGGCTCGCTGCGCTCGCCACGCTTCGGGCTCGGTGGCTCGCTGCGCTCGCCACACTATTCTATTCTCAACTCCACGCCGACGTGGATAGTAGGGCATGAAAAGGTCGTAGGACGCGTACCGCCGCCCCTCGCGGGGCTCGCTGCGCTCGCCACGCTTCGGGTTCACGTTGATCGTGGGGTGGCGTTAAAAATTTTGGGGGCCATTTAAGACTTCAGGGGGACTATTTGGGCTCTGTGGCCCATTTAACATTGTTTCCTATGTCAAAATCGCGGTCATTGAGGCATTTAACGGTAAAATCGCGGTCAATCTGCCTTTTAACATTGTTCCCTATGGGAAATCGCGGGCATCGCGTCGCGGGCATCGCGGGTACATTTATGGCCGGCCGCGACGCGACCGACGCGATTTTTCAGGTTTAACATGGTTTTCAATGGGAAAATCGCGGGCATCGCGTCGGTCGCGTCGCGGGTAGCCATAAATGTACCCGCGATGCCCGCGACGGGCGCCGTTCTAGGTAAAGAGTACCAAAAGGACTTCTGGGGTTGACATATGGCTGTGCAGACTGGCCGCAGCAGTAGTGATGCTGTTGCCATGTTTCTCTGTGTACATGATCACAGCTGAAGACAGATACATGCTTTGTAATGGCCTATGTTTTTGACACCACACCTACATAACTCCCCCAACAGTCCCTTCCTTTCAATCACTGTGTGTGCAAAATGTCAGTGCGAGCAGGATTGGAAAGGTTCCTTGGCTCGTGTACAGTACAATCATGGCACATGCACAGTCTACTGATAATGACTCTGTTGTGACCTCTTCAGCATTGCATACAAACATGACTTAAACCCACTGTACTAAGACTGTTTCCCTGGTGTAGAGAGGTTCAGTATACCAAACCTAATTGCCTGGTTGTTCTAATTAAGATACTTTGCAAATCAGGCATTTCAAAGGGAGCCAATAGCTTATGTAAATTATAAATCTATTAAACCCCCATCTGTGTCTTATTGTTTTGTTTTTTAAATAAAAGTATATTTTTTTTAATGTGTTTTGACATTTATTAAGAATAGCCCAAACCTGTGTCCATCATCCCACTCTGAAAGGAGATGCAAATGATGCATTTTGAGTATCCATAGTCTAATTTGAGTGGCATTTAAGGTGAGGCAGAGAATGATAAATTGGACTAATACAGTAGCTGCAAAATGGAAGAAATGCATTCACTGCTATGCAAAGTTGGTTCCAAAACACATATCTAGATTAAAGGAATTTTCCATATGGACATTTCCTTCAGCTTCACAGGAAATGTTTGGAAAGGGATATGTTTAAGGAAGCAGCTAAAGAACCTTGCACACATTTATTCACAGGGGGTATCCTGCGAGTGGCACTTTGTCAACGTGGCAGGGAATAAGATGTAAATCCAGATGTTATGGTGTTTCTAAAAGATTTATCAAGGGAAGAGAACAAGGTCCATTTAGTTTTCAATGTCTCGCTCGTGGCAGGAGTTGCATCCTATTCCTGTTTTAGCATTTACCACACATTTCATATGGGCTTAGTTTCTATACTGCATGTGTTTGTAACGGACAATTAATAAAAAAATGTCTTCAGTAGTTTTTATAGTAGGACACAGTCTACTGTTTTATAGCAACACCAGAGGCAGAACTCTGGGAGGCAATGGAGTCATCTGCCGCTGGGCTCCTGCTCCCAAGGGGGCACCTCTCCTCCTCTGCAAGTTTAAATCAGTTATTTAAAAGCCAAAGATATTGCTTATATGGCTGAGTTCTGAAAGATATATGTGTTTATCTATCTATCGATCTATCTATATTTCTTAACAAAATTATATATTTTATTTAAGGTTATATAGGCTTGTGCGTGCGTGCGTGCGTGCGTGCGTGCGTGCGTGCGTGCGTGCGTGGGGGGGCACCAATATATATCTTGCCTCCGGGCAACTCGAAAGAACTTACGCCACTGAGCAACACTGATTCACTCCAATGAAATATGGACATGTTTTACAGTTATTTACATACATTTAATACTACAGCTAACAATAGCTGTACTAGAATAAAAAAAAAATATATAGCTTATTGCCTAAAATCCTACAAATATATAAACTGTGTGTTCATTAAGAGAGCTCACTATAATTCTCTGTTAAAGGTGGGTGGTAGCCAAAAAAATGGAATAGAAAAGCTGATAATAGCAGCCAAACTTACCCCCCTCTCAGACCGATCTCACCTCTGTGTGTCAGTGCATGGAGACTTACCTCTGGCACGTATCACAACGCTCTTCCCGCTGGCCTCCTGGTATGGTCGGAGCGCCATGTAGCAGGGACACGCAGGAGACAGGGTGCAGGGTTCAGGTCTCAGCAGCTGCAGTCGCCATTGCGGTGACATGCTGAGAGGGAATGGAACTGGCACTGGGGTTGTGGCTGTTGGAAGTGGGCCTGGGTCTCACAGGTGTATCCTACATGGGGGCAGCCATGTTGGAGACCAAGTTTGCTCCAATCCCCCTCTAGGGGTTTTCTTTAGCCAATCCAGTGTGTTCTGTCCTCCTAAAAGGGGGCTCGGCCTATTGCTCCCTGCCAGTGCGTCAAGTTACCTTCTGGTGTCAGGTTCTCTGGCTAGTTGCTCCTGAGTTAACCCTTGCTTCTCTGCAGTAGTTCCTGACCGGTTATCCTGTTGTGGTTCAGTGCTCCCATCACACCAACTAGGTTCCTGCAGAGGTTTGCCCAGCCCACTGCGGGGTATAGTCCTGTGCTTGTCAGCACTCCATACAGTGTTCTTTAGCATCGTCTTCAAATCACAGTCACAGAGTTTCACAGAGTTATTCAGTATCCTTTTCAAATCACAGTCACAGAGTTACACAGAGTTATTCAGCATCATTTTCAAATCACAGCCACAAGACTTCACAGTGTTCTTCAGCATCATCTTTCAACCACAGTTGCTCAGTCTTACAGAGTTCTTCAGCAACATTTATAATTCACAGTTACAATTCTTTACAGAAGTTCTTCAGCATTGTTTTCACAGTCACAAATCTTTAGAATTTACATTTCTTCAACATTTTTTATAATTCAGTCACAAGTCTTTACTGAGTTCCTCAGCATCATTTATAAACCATAATTACAAGTCTTCCCAGAGTTCTTCAGCATCGTTTATAATTCATAGGGCTCTTTTGAAAAAGCTGCCCAGCGTGCGGCAAAAATGCGTTTAAGGTACATGATACAATAAACAGCTGACTGTATTCTGGAATGTGGCTTGATATGAGTTAGCTGTGAGTGCTGTGCAATGCTTAAAGCGGGTTAAATAAACTGCACCAACTTTAGTCATAAAATTTGAATTACTTTTTAATATGCATTAATTAATGATGAGCACCTTTTTTTTCCTGTGACCTGAATTATTCATTTATAATTAGCCACAAGCATTACATTAACTAGTTTCTTGATTTATTTGAGTGCGTATGTTAAATAAATATTAATTCACTTAATTAAATAATATGAATAAGTGATATTTTTCTTTATTAATACAATTTGTTTGAGCTTTATAAGTAGCAATTGTGTCTATTGCTGATAGCCTTCATTACATTCAGGCCATATGCTGGAAAAATTGCTGGACATTACTGGGTCAAAATAATTTTCAATACTTTTTAAGTGGAGATGATTTAGTGTTTTTTTTTCATATATAAGTTTATTAGATGTAATTACGGTCAGAATGGCCCACAGATGTACAAGGAAAATCCCTTCAAATTATTTTAGATTGTTACCCTATAAGATGGTCAGTTACCAAGTGGTTCATGACCGCAGATGAACATTGGTGTATAATTTGCTTCTATAGAAACTACATCAAACTCATCGTATTAAGCGAGCAGTCACAACCCAACCTTGTTAACGCTTCTTTTTTTTGTTTTTTGGCAAAATTATTTAACAGCTTTGATGGTTGAATATATTTACAGTGACAGCATATTTTACCTCTACTATTTATTATTTATTTACAGTTTCTTATATAGTGCAGCAGATTCCATTGCGCTTTACAATTGTAGACAGTGATAAAACAAACTGGGTAACAACAGACAGACTTGGGGGTTAGAGGGCCCTGCTGAAAGCTTACAGTCTATAGGGACAAATGAGGGACACACAAGGACAGGCACCAGTAATAGCATAGCTTGTAGGTCATGAAGGGAAGCTATATAATACATAAGTGCCTCAGAGGGTTATGCGTGTAGAACTTAACTATGATAGGCTTGCCTGAAGAGGTGAGTTTTCAGGGATCGCTTGAAAGTTTGGAGGCTAGTGGAGAGTATTACTGTGCATGGAAGGGCATTCCATAGGATGGGAGCAGCCCTATGAAAGTCCTGTAATAATGAATGGCAGCTGGTGATCCGTACAGAAGAGAGATGCAGATCTTGTGCAGAGCGGAGTGGTCCAGATGGGAGATATTTTGAGATAAGTAAAGAGATATAAGTTGGTGCAGTATGGTTAATAGCTTTATATGCTAGTAGAAGGGTTTTATATTGAATACGGTAAGTTACAGGCATACAAAGAAAAGACTGGCAGAGTGGATCAGCAGACGATTAGCGTCTTGCTAGGAAGATCAGCCTAGCAGCAGCATTTAGAATGGATTGCAGCGGCGAGAGTCTGTTCTTGGGAAGACCAGTTAGGAGACTATTGCAATAATCAATGCGGGATATAATGAGTGCATGGATAAGAGATTTTGTAGTGTCTTGTGTGAGATAGGGTCGTATTTTGAATATGTCTTTTTAGATGTATGTAACATGATTTGGTGACAGATTGAATGTGGGGAACAAACGACAGTTCAGAGTTGAGCATGACCCCTAGGTAACGAGCTTGTGGAGTAGGGTAGATTGTCGAGTTGTCAACAGTGCTGGAGATAATATAGTTCTCATTGTGTTTTAGACTCTGGTTGGTCATTACCGGGTGCCTCTGATGACCACAGCCTTTAAACATAGGTTCCTACCATTACATTCTCCCAGCCCTTCAAGATTTAGTACAACACTTGATCTAAAGTGAATCATTATTTTATGTTCTTGTAAAGAGATGAGTTTACCCGCTGCGCTGGCTGCATTGCCTAATATAGAGCTCTGGTCAGTGTAATCAAAGAACTCTACCATATATGCCTAGTAACCCTAGCATCCACCACTTGCTAAGCAGACTACCCTTCACCATCCTAGCACCCACCCCTAGAGGGCCTAGAACCCATATCTTGGAACCCAGGACTCATTCACCCCTTTCAGTTTATTTTTTATTAATCCATAATAACATGTTTAACTGTTGACATTCTGATTGATGATATTTTGTACCACATTAACATTTTGATTGTCAATTTGTATCATATAATTTTGATTGTCCAAATCATGTTGTTATTTGCTCAACATTTTAACATCAACAATTTGTACTAGTGATCTATCTATCTATCTATCGGTGCGTACACACGGTTCGATTCCGTTTTCGATTACATTTTTATTAGATATGGACTATTTGACCTGCTCTAAAGTTTTTTCGACTCCTTTTCAATTTCCACTATTTTCTATTCGGTTTTTCATTCGATGTGCATTCAATTTGCTATTAGATCAACACTGGCTTTAGGCAGGAGATGGACATCGAATTGAATGCTGCAGTGATTTTCTATTCGATTTATCTTGCTTCTATAAGCAAAATTTAATAGAAAAATAGGGCATATCTCACGTGTATATGCGCTATAACTATTTGTATGTTTGGGTATTAAGTGTACATATGTTTTTATTATATAGTGATATGGATATGTAGATTGCTGCCGCCTTTGTATAGATACATGTGTTTAAATAACATAATCACTACAATTGTATCACCCAAGTACAAGAAACTGGATCTAATCCATGAATTTAGTATCCCCAGATTTTGGGTGGGTTTGGGCGATGTTATTATTTGAAACACCCTCAGTTAAAATAATTGTTTTTGTAAGGTAACATACTTTATATAATATGTACAGATTTAAAATGACTGTACTGTAACTAATAATCAAAATAACATTATTGCCAGTTTGTGCAAGAAAGTTTCAGACCATGAACAAGGCCCAGAGGAAGAGCTGTCAAGTGCAAAATTATCTAATCTCATTTTATATCTAATGAACATATTGGTCATTTTGTAAAACATGTAGTAGAAAATAAATCAAGTATTTTCTTAACATCCCTCAAAGGACAGCAGCTTCACTGGCAGAAAAAATGCTTTAAGAGTAACCATAGTGAATACATATCATCAAAGCTGTTATTTTAGCTTGTTACCATGACTTAAAAAATGTTTTGCCTTTGAATAAAAACACATGGCAACAATTACACTGTAAAGATTTTTTTGCTGAAACTATGGAATCACTTCAAAATTGAATACAAAAATTGCATTGTATATATTCAATACAATAAAAAACACTATACAGCAATGGTAAAAATATACAAAACCTGAAAACACTTAAAGTATTATGTGAAACATAATGATAAGGTAATCATCTTAAAATGTAGCAAAAATAAATGTATAAAAAATGTACAACATGTTGTAATAATTCGCCATTACATTACATATTGTAAGGTTAATATTTTAGAATAATATATTGCTATAATTTAAAATAATTGTTCTTATTATGAAATTATGACTGTCTAAAACTTATTTCCAAACTTTTTTTTTCGAACAAATACTAACATCTGCAGCTATATAAATATTTTCAGAAGTTTTATTTTCATTACTCGTTCTTAGTATAGTTTTTTCCTGGTTTTTTTTTGTTTCAAAACAAATGTTTTAAATATTTATTAAGCTCCTTAAGTGCAATTTTTTTAAATATATTTGTATAATTTATAAGTGAGAATTATAATTGGTGATATTTGTTTTTATTAGACAAGTACAATTCAAAGGCAGAAAATGTCAGTTATGAAACACAGTATGTACAGGTGTGCAATACATTTTTTGGTTGTACAAATATGCCTAATTATTCACCTTGCACATAGCTAAGAGCGCAGACACATTTGGAAAAGATCTCATAAATATGTTCTACATAATCATATGCATGTCTGCTTTGCCAGGTAGAAATACATATGGTGAAAAGGAATACAAAGGGATACGGTCGGTTGTTCGACCTAAAGATGGTCGACAAACATTACGTTGACACCACTAGGTCGACAAACTGCAGGGTCACAATGGGTCTAGGTCGACATGGGACAAGGTCGACAGGTCATTAGGTCGACACAAGCACTAGGTCGACAGTCACAAGGTCGACATGGGTTTTTTCACTGTTTTTTGAGCCAACGTGTGCCTACAGGTGGTATTTCATGCCCTACCATCCACTAGGGCGTGGTGGGAGAATAAAATAGTATGGTGAGCGCAACTTGCCATGCGGGTGGACGCAGTGCACTTAATCCTGTCTCCATGTCGACTGTGTTGACATTTAAGTAAGAAACAGTGAAAAAACCCAGGTTGACCTTTGGACTGTCGACCTAGACCATGTCGACATAATGCTTGTCGCGACCTAATGACTTGTCGACCTTGTCCCATGTCGACCTAGACCCATGTTGACCTAGTCGTGTCGACCTAATGACTGTCGACCATCTTTAGGTCGACCGTATGATCCATACCCTTTTCAAAGACCAGTGCTCAACTTTTTTATAACTAGTACTTTTAAATATTCTTTTTATACTGCTTAGCTTCACCTTATTCATTCCTTAAAATATGACAATATGGTTGCATTAAAATGTATAGTATGTATTAACAATTGTATATGTGTTGTCCATTTACAGTAAGTGCTTTTTTTGCATTCTTAAATACTTAACAGGAGATTTATAAAAGCTTGGGGATAGAGGAGAGATATAAAGTAGCGGCTTCTGTCATATTTTCTAAACACACGCTGTAAAGTGGCAGTTAGAAGCTGATTGGCTAGTACTGTATATCTATCCAACATTTTCTATACTATAAACTATTAGTTCACTTAAAAAGGAAATATTATAATTATAAATTATCATATTATTGAATGTTCTTGTATAAAAGATTTACACTTTGATTTTAGAAGTTTGATTTTGCTCAAATAATGTTGCACTGTCTAATCCAGTGGTTCCCAAACTTTTTTGAATCACGGCACCCTAGAGCATCAAAACATTTTCAAGGCACCCCTAGGCCAAATGCTTTTTATCGATAAATTCAGAAAAAAATATTAAATTAAGTGCATTGAGTTTATATGTCACAGTTATCTGGTGAGGGACAGGATTTGCTTCTATTTGTGCACATATGTTATGATTGGCAGCCACCAGCACTGGTTTTGCCTGTTACATTGACCATTCATAATATAAATTGATCCTGGTCCACCAACTGCAAGTGTCCTGAGGCACCCCAGGGTGCCTAGGCACACAGTTTGGGAACCACTGGTCTAATCATTAATATCGTCAGTAGTAGTAGAATATCAGACCAGAGACTTTGCAAAGTTATTAATATTAGATACAGACTTTGGGGTGTATTCAATGCAGCAGGTGAGGGACTTTTTATGGCGAGGATGGCTTGTTTTCAGGGAGAATCTCCGAAAACAAGCCATCCTCGCTGTTTAAACCCCGCTCTAGTTACAGAGGTGTAACTAGAACTTTGTGGGCCCCATAGCAAAATTTGTAATGGGGCCCCCCTGGCAATGCCCATTACACATTATGTGAACACACTGTAATGCCCCTTTCAGAAAATGCTACACACCATAATACCCTTTGTTAATGGCGATTAAATATGACCGGAGAGACAATAAGTGAAAAGCGCAGGTTACGTAATAAGTCCGCAACCTGCGTACCCTTTATACCTAACTACGTGCGAACAAAACGTAGCGCAGCGTAGCGTACCTTTTATTGTATGTTATACACCAAGAACCAATACCTTAATAAGAGATCCCTTCGCAGTACTTTGTCTCTAATCTGCGAATATACCTTAAAGGACAGTGTCCGTAATGTACCTTATCGCTATTATGCAAATAAAAACAGACACGACCACTGTATAGGAATAAGGAGATAAGAACTCCGCAAAAAGTTGTATTTAAGTCCCTAATGGACAAAAGGGGGTTACAGAAATAAGAATAAACAGGTATAACAAGTGATACAATATACTAACAATGAATACTAAACAGGCTCTGCTAGGGGGAAAGAATACAGATACAAGACACAACCAGCCAACAATACAATAAGAATAAATACCGTGAATGCAACCGTTTACCGTCTCATCAAATATGCGAAGCGCAGTCCGGTCAGAGCTCACTATCGTTCAGGGCTGAACTATAGTCCGGTAGAAAGTCAGGGAAAGGTAGATGTGCCGAAGTGCCTGTGACTGCTCTGGGTTGCCTATCTTATAGGGTCAGAAGGGGGAGGTCAAAGGCCATTTCCATTGGTCAGAGATCGTATGTCAGGTCCACTGTGATTGGGGGGTTAGATGATACAACTGGTTTGACTAGGTGCAGGGGGGTGAACTTTAAGAGTCCTTTGTTTGATGGTTTCGGCGTCAGCAGTGATAAGAACCAGTTTCATCCAGATTCCTTTGTTACATACTTTCAACAGAAACTGTCCCTGGAATATGGATTATGTCCATAACTATCGAGCCGTGTATATTGCGAAATATTCGCAATGACCGGAATACTTCGCACAATGAACGGAACGGAACGGTACTAAACATGATACAGTCAGATGTATGCAGGGCTAACTAAGCTATGTGTGGCGTTCTAAACCTTTAACTATATTTTATTTAGTGTCAGTATGTTATTATGAATTTATGTGTGATAGTATGGCTACTCTTCTGGTCCACTTTGTCACACATACTCGGGTATGGAAACTTTATTTGCGCAACTCTGCGAACCAAAATGGCGGCCATACTATCCTAAAATGGCGTGTGTGTAACTAGACTTCCACAGTCCACCCTTTAACAGTAAATATAAAACTGTTACAATACAAAACATTTTACACAGCAATACAGAAATTCATAATCCTAACAGAGAAATTGGGATACATGAATTAAACATATAAGGGGAGTAAACCATCTGCTCTCGGCCGATCCAGGATCATGGATAAACGATGGGCCGCATTTATCGAACAATCTACTCAGGGTCTCGAAGGATAATGTACAATTTTGGGATAAAAATAAAAACAGGGGTGGTTACAACATATACACGTTCACAAAATATGGTTTCTTTAAAGGGAGGTGGTTTCCAATCTAGGGTCATATACCAAACCCTGGTCTTCCTCTGTATCTCTCGTTCTTACACTCAAGATTTCGGTACGTTTTGCCTTTCCCCGGGTCACCACCTTTAAACATTTGAACAATAGCACAAAGACTATGATGGCACCACCGATACAGAGAAGGAGTTTTCCTATGCTAGCTATGATCCCTTGCGCCCATTCTCCTAAACCAGAGAACCAGTGCATTGGATTCAACCAGGAGGTCCATTCACTAACTTTGTTACCTATTTCTGCCAGACTGATATTATGTTCCCTTCTAAATTCCCATTTAAGCTGAAGAATCTCATCCATCAGATGATCGATGATTTCTTCTGGGTCTTCAGTATTGTTGGTGATATATGTACAACATTTCACCCCAAACTGTGTAGAGAGGGTGACACAATATCCTCCTGTCATAGCTGTCAGATAGTTCAGCACCATCCGATGTTGGACTAGCTCTCTTTTATATGCTTGCAACTCCTTCCCAGTGTATCTAAAGGTGTCATCATAAATCTCAGTGATGTTATCTACCAAGCTGGCTAATGCTTGTATATATTTAAAATTTATGACTCCTCTGGCGGTATGGGTGATATCTAAAGCAATGAGGAGTTGGATACCGAACGACTCGTGTATCATTTCAGAAGCTAGGGGTTTTTTCTTGATTGTTAAATCCCTTTTATGATTTGGTCATAATGGGTATGAGTGTAAGGAGGAGAAATACCTCTGTGTATGCTCATCATCTCATCATGTGTGAGGGTCATCATTTCAGGTAACACTCTGCCTAAATAACAAATACCAACGTAGTTCATGGAGAGCCATTTGTACGCCCTCCTACCACAAATATAATAAACATCGTCAGGGAGAAAATAAGGGACAGAGTATTTCATGATCTTGTCACACATTATCCATAAGAACATCCCCGTCCCCTGTTCCCTGACTTGTTCCTCACAGATCTCTGGCTGTAGGGTTACATTACAGTAGCCGGCTGATACTCTGCCGGCCATCATTTTACTTTTCTTCACCGTGTAAACATATTTATAATGTCTCCCACTGGTTCGGATCTTTAACAACAATTCCTTATCAATAGGCTCTCCATCTGGACGCTGGGAGTAAGTTATTGTCTGGTTATGTCATGTCACTTCCCAAGTACCAATCGCTCTGGAACTCGAGAAGTTCATACATACCAGGGATTTATCCACTTGGTATGGGTGTAATCTAAGACTAGGGGACCTGGTATACAGGTATCTCTTATCCAATGGCCTCCCCTTATTTAATACGCTTATCTCTGAAATATTAAGCGGATATGGGACTAGGCCTACATTACTCCTTTTGTGTAGCACTTGTGAACACACCCAGCATTCTGTTTGGTTTAAAATCTTACCCACTAGTGAGTGGTAATCACTCAAGGGATGTCGGCCGGTAGTTGCCTTACTTGTCGACTGACATCGCTGGATGCATTCTTCTTCCATTTTAGGTTGACAATATCTACAGACACAGTACTCACCAGACAATAACTCATCACATAGCCCTTGAACTACGTTTTCCTCATACCTTTTACCTTCTCCTGTCATGGGCAAAGTGTCAAGCTGGTTTAGGGATTCTACCTCACCCATATCTGGGTTCATTATTACACTGTCAGAACTCCGCTCCGATCGCTCTAGAATGTGGCAGCCACCGAGTATCTTTGGATGAGGAAAAGAACACAGAAAGAAAACAAAGACATATATGCATAACTGTGAACCTTTTGCTTGGAGTCCTTCCATCATCTCTACCAGGGGACTTTTATTTTGCTCTGCTCTTAGACCTTTGTTCGCTCAGGTTGCTCGACCTTGGCTGCTTCTCAGTGTTCCCGAAACAATGCTTCTAGCGACACTTCTTCTCTCTCGCTCTCTGCACACTGGGACTCGGGGTTACTGGCTTTCTTGCAGTGGGACGAATGTATCCAAGTCTCTCTCTCTGCGACTTTAATTGATGTAGTGCTGGTCAACAAAACTTGGTACGGTCCTTCCCAATGGTCTATCAAACAACCTGAGCGTAAAAAATTTCGGATCATAACAAAGTCTCCTGGTTTAAGATTATGACAATTCTCGGTAGGCATATCAGGGTTCAGTAAATTCAGCTGCTTTTGTTGCTCCCTTAGCTGTTTGTTTAGCTTTAGGATATACTGTACAGTTAGCTCATTATTACATTTGAGATCATCCTGTGGGTCTATCATGATGTGTGGCTGCCGACCAAACAATATCTCGAAGGGGGACAAGTTGAGCGGAGTCCTGGGAGTAGTCCTAATGCTATACAACACAATAGGCAGTGCCTCTGGCCATAACAACCCTGTTTCAGCCATAACTTTACCCAATTTGTTCTTAATAGTACCATTCATTCTCTCAACTTTGGCGCTCGCCTGGGGACGATATGGAGTATGAAATTTACTATTAATCCCCAGGAGTTTACACATGATTTGGAAGACCTCTCCTGTGAAATGAGTGCCTCTGTCACTCTCAATGACCTTTGGGATACCATATCTACAGACAAACTCCTGACATATTTTCTTTGCTGTAAAGGTAGCAGTGTTGGAGGCAGCGGGGAAAGCCTCCACCCAGCTGGAAAACATGTCAACACAAACCAATACATATTTCAAATTTCTACAGGGTGGTAACTGTATGAAGTCGATTTGTATTACCTGGAAAGGGCCTTCTGTAGGAGGGATGTGGGATGGCTCTGTTAGGATGGCTTTTCCAACGTTCTTCCTCAAACAGGTGAGGCATGACATTGCCACTCTACCTGCTTGAGAAGCGAACCCTGGTGCACACCAGTAGGCCTTTACCAGCTTGCACATACCTTCCTTCCCAAGATGTGTCAGCCCATGGGCCGCCTCGGCTAGACTAGGAAGGTATGCCTTGGGGGCCACTGGTTTCCCGTGTCCATCTCTCCAAAGTCCGGTGGACTCTTGGCCACATCCCTTCGACTTCCATACTGCTCTTTCCTGTGGGGAATACAAATTCTGCATGTCTATCAGTTTGGATGTGGATACCATGTTCAGTGTACAAAGGTTGGTAGGATGGGTGAAAATATTTACAGGGCATGCGGCCCTTTTCGCTGCCTCATCAGCGCGGCTGTTACCAAGTGACACCGGGTCCTTCTCTGATGTGTGAGCTTTGCACTTGATAACAGCCACTCTGTCTGGAAGCTGAATAGCTCCCAGAAGTCTCCTAATATATGTCGCATGCGCCACTGGTGTGCCAGCCGCCGTCATGAAATTTCGGAGGCGCCATAGGGCTCCAAAATCATGGACTACTCCGAAAGCATATCTGGAGTCGGTATATATGTTGACTGATTTTCCTTGGGCCAGTTCACATGCTCTGGTCAGTGCCACCAGTTCCGCTACTTGTGCTGAGTGAGGTGGTCCCAAGGGTTCAGCTTCCACAATACCTTCTCCATCTACTACTGCGTAGCCTGTGCACAGCTCTCCCGTGTCCGTCTGTCTATGACAGCTACCATCTGTGAATAAGGTTATGTCTACCTCACTTAATGGGCTGTCGCTTATGTCAGGACGTGCTGTGAAGGTCTGATTCAGGTAGGTCATGCAATCATGTTTGTCCTCACCCTCACTAAACTCTGCTTTACCATATTCAGCAATATTCCCATCACCCTTCACCCTTTGTGCCTTGGAGGGCACATGAGGAAGGAATGTGGCTGGGTTTAGTGTGTTGCATCTTTTGATGGTAATATTTACTGGGGCCATCAGCGCCAGTTCCCACTTAGTGAACCGTGCTGAGGACACATGACGTGTTTGGGCAGAATTTAGGAGGGCAGAGACAGCATGGGGAGCATGAACAGTTAAATCGTGTCCCAACACTACGTCCTCACTCTTACTTACTAGTTGTGCTATTGTGGCCACACTTCGTAAGCAAGTTGGGAGTGAGCGTGCTACTGTGTCCAGCTGGCCACTGTAGTACGCTATTGGTCGGTTGGCATCACCATGTTTTTGTACAAGTACTCCTGCCGCACACCCACCTGATTCAGTTCCGTACAGTTCAAAGGGTTTCCCATAATCTGGCATTCCCAGTGCTGGGGCCTTTGTTAGGCTCACCTTTAGTTCCTCGAAAGCCAGCTCAGATTCCTCAGTATGAGAGACCCGATCTGGCTTAGTTGAGGAAACTATCTCTTGTAGTGGTAATGCCAGAATAGAGAATCCTGGGATCCAATTGCGACAGTATCCACACATGCCTAGGAACGTACGGATCTGATGCTGGGTCTGTGGCAGTACCATGTTCTAAATCGCTTGGATTCTGTCGTCGGTGAGGTGTCTCAGCCCTTGGGTAAGGCAGTGGCCCAGATACTTAACCCTGGTCTGGCATAATTGCAGCTTATCCTTTGATACTTTATGTCCTGTCTCTGAGAGATGCATCAGTAGCTGTCTAGTGTCATCCACTGATGACTCCAGTGACTCAGAACACAACAATAAGTCATCGACATATTGTATCAGTATCGAACCACTCATGGGTTGAAAGGATTGTAAACAATCATGCAAGGCCTGGGAGAAGATGCTGGGGCTGTCTATGAATCCCTGGGGGAGTCGTGTCCAGGTATACTGTACTCCTCTGTAGGTAAAGGCGAACAGATACTGGCTGTCAGGGTGCAAAGGGACGGAGAAGAACGCTGAACACAAATCAATGACTGTGAAATGAGTACAGTGAGGTGGGATTTGCATTAGGATGACAGCTGGGTTTGGCACTACGGGGAATTGGCTCTCAACTACTTTGTTTACCCCTCTTAAATCCTGCACTAGTCTGTAGCCCCTCCCCCCGCTCTTTTTCACTGGAAAGATGGGACTATTGGCCGTGCTGGAAGTTCTAACTAGGATTTCCTGTTGGAGCAATCGTTGGATCACTGGGAATATTCCTAGCTCAACTTCAGGTTTTAAAGGGTATTGCGGTATTTTTGGGGCTATCCTGCCTTCTTTTAAACGGATCTCTACTGGAGCTACATTTGCCATCAGCCCAGCATCCTGTCCATCTTTAGTCCAAAGGGAACCCGGTATTTGTGCTGTAATTTCAGCTACCCTAGATGGATTTGACTCTACAACAGTGGAATACAACATTAGCCTCTGAGGACTGTCCAGCATATCTTGCACTTCTTGTGTAAGATTTTTAGGAGTGTCTAGGAATACCCCATCAGGAGTGCAATAGATGACACATCCCATTTTACATAGTAAATCTCTACCCAGGAGGTTAGTCGGGGCCGCTGCAGCCAACAGGAAAGAGTGTTTGGTATGTAGAGGCCCGATTGTAACCTCCGCTGGTTTCGTCAGTGGGTAATGTTGTATTTTTCCTGTTACCCCAATTGCTGCTACTGATTGGTTAGTGAAACCCAAGTGAAGAGGAGTGTTGAGAACAGATCTGGCCGCCCCTGTATCAACCAAAAAGGTTTGTCTTACTCCAGCTATATCAACTTTCACCTGAGGTTCCTCTCTAAGGTGTTGTGTTAGTCTAACTGGCTGTAGGATACAGGTATGACCTGTTTCCTATTGTCTGACCTGGGTTGCCCTTAGCACAGTGTCAGCCATCAGATGGGGAGGAGGCATGTTGCGTGACCTGTCTGTCTCCTCCCATTGTCTAGGGGCTGGGTATCTCCGTGTCTCACCTTTGTGAGATTCCCATTCTCGCTTATGTGTCTGATAACTCCTGGGGTTTCCTGACCTACAATGAGCTGAGTAGTGACCTTCCCTATTGCAGTTGTAACAGATAATTGGCTTTCTACCTGTGTCCCTGGTGTTTCGTTGGTATGCAGCTTTGTTTGGGGCATTAGTAAGGGCTTGGATGCTAACCATCATCAGTTTGTCGTGGTCCACAGCAGATTCCCGTAGGGCATCCACTGTCATTCCACGCCAATTTGGAAAGGAAGTTTGGACTCTGGTTCTCAGGTTTTCGCTAAGCCCTTCCACCAGCACAGAGACAATCAGCTCCCTCAGGTGGGGGTCGTCCTTAGGCTCGGAGACACCAGTGTACTTTGATACCGCCATCAAACCCCGGCTGAAATATTCGCTAGCTACTTCACCATCTTTTTGTTTGATAGTGAATATCTTGCTATATTCCACTGCTGCAGGAAAATACACTCCCAACTGTAAGTTGATTAGGCGTATATTTTCCTGGTTGATCTCATCATTTATCTCCTTGTCCACTTTCAATCCACTATCCTGAATGAATTTCGGGATGTCTATGTGAGTGGGGAGACAGGCCCTCAACATGATTCTCCAATCCTTGTTGGTGGGCTCATCAGAGTTTCCCAGATCCCTTACAAATTTCCGGCACAGAGCCAGATCTTTCCTAGGATCAGGGAAATCTGAAATGATGGACCGCAGCTCTAGCCGTGTCCATGGGTTTAGCATGGTCATCTTTCTGGTAGGTATCACACCCTCTCTGTCTGCCTTACCATAGGGAACCTCCAGTGTGCGCATAGGATATGTTTGTACCACATCCGCATTACTGGGACCTGCTTGGGAGTCGTCCGTGTCTGTGCTGTGTAGTGCATCCTTACCTGAGTCCAATACTACGCTGTTGGCATCAGCCGTCTCCTCCTCCTGTGCTGGGGCCTCAACAGCGGGTTGAGCTTTTCCCTCAATCATGTTAATTGCATGGGAGACGGCCAGTGCCAACAGCTGCTCGTTTTCCTCTCGGGTTTCCTTGTAAGGGGATAAGACAGGGTATAAGTTAGCAACGGATACATTATTACTTATGTCTTTCTTATGAGTCATTAACCCCTTCGGCACATATGGGGGTGGGGGAGCTGATTCTATTGTGGCAGCGGTTGCATTTTTATTGTGGCTGATTGCGTCTGGTATTGCCAGACCTCTGATTCCCCATTGTTCCTGTCCTTCCTTCTGCCACAATTTAAGAATATCTATATGCTTCACTCTCTCCTTACGACTGGAGAGTAGGCATATTTCATCTTTTACTGCCGATAAGATTTCTGGATCGAAGCTACCAACACTGGGAAATTCTAACTTGCTGCCTTGTGTCATTTTTCTCCATTTATTTTGGTAAACAACTGCGAGTTCACCGTGCTTCCTGCACATAATAAAAGCCGCCGATCCTTTTGGCCGGCTTGCTTCCTCCCTAACATGCACGTTATCACAGCGTGACCCGTTATTACCCATAATTACAGGAATAAACGTTCACAGCTTAATAGATACCGGTGGGTTATTTAAGTTGAGAGCTCCCCAACCACTCACTTCTCCACACAGTGACACTATTCCGCAATCAAGCGTGAAGCCCACAATGCGAGGTAATGTACTCAATCGCCAAGTCTTTCAACTAGTAGCGAACTACTAGTCAACTTGCAAGGCGCGGCCTAATTTCTCCAGGGCACAACAAACTTGTTTTCCTGTGCCCTCAGAAACTGGATTTCTAAAGTAGCTAATCGGAAACAACTGGGTTCCGATGTATCTTCTTGTACCCTCCTAGCGGAATTAATTCCACTGAAGGGGCAGTTCCTATGTGTACGTCGGCACGTACACCCTGTCCTAACTGGACTGTCCTACACTGGACTACACTGCGCTTGAGTCGTGCCGTCACACACCCGTTCGCCTCAGTTATTTTTCACACTGGGCGCTAGTTACACCTTGGTCTTATGCTTATTTTTGAAATATTTCTGTACAGAAAATCTTCCCAGGCCGGTAGCTTTTCACTAGATACTTATGCAGGTATAAATCCCTTATAATACGCTATAGGAATCTATTAAAATAATGCTTGAGTTGCTTGTTTAAAAAAAAAAAAAAAATGAACAAAAAGAAAAAAAAACGTATTTTCTTTTATTAATCACCGCCCTATTCGCAGTATATTACTATACTGTTTAAATAAAGCTAGTGGTTTAATACTGTTCACCTTTGAGTTCCTATGTGTGCTGCATGTGCAGTACCAATGAACAGCCACGTGTGTACGTGCGTTGTTCACAGGCCGCCGATGAATCGGCCACCCACGTGTTCTATAGTGTATTTGCAAGGTTGCGCTCGGGTTTTGCTGTACGCAGTAATTGCGCCTAAATGTGGAATAAATCCCTTAACTTCGTCCGAAAGTTACGTATCAAGATGCGAAATAAATCCCGCACTTAATCCGTAAATCACGTACAAAGATGCGAAACTTTCCCGATGTGGGCACGTGCGCGCGCACCTTGCGTAATACACAATAGACGCTTTATGTTACTGCAAAAGGCCCAGGACTTGTCGCCACGTGGCGGAGTCCCTGTTTTTGCAGTAACTAACAATAAACAGTTATAGTTTTGCACAGAGGGGATCCTCTATGTACTATAATAAACACAGATTCCACGTGTGCGAACCTTATCGCACGTGGTACATATACTGTAATGAACAAGCAACTCAAGACACTATACCCCGTTAAACTACTTGTGGCAGGCAGAAGTACAGTTTACTAAACACGTAATATATGCTTTAAACACGTGGCTTTCACTTATTGTACTCCGGGTTCAACGCTAGCACTTCCCAAACCCCGCGCCGCCGCGGACCCGGCCTATCCAGCAATGGATAATACTTCCACCCTTTTGCTGGTATAGGTCGGGTCGCACGCCTGGTACTGAGTTCTGGAATGTGGAGCGGACGGACGAGCCCTCAATTGTTAATGGCGATTAAATATGACCGGAGAGACAATAAGTGAAAAGCGCAGGTTACGTAATAAGTCCGCAACCTGCGTACCCTTTATACCTAACTACGTGCGAACAAAACGTAGCGCAGCGTAGCGTACCTTTTATTGTATGTTATACACCAAGAACCAATACCTTAATAAGAGATCCCTTCGCAGTACTTTGTCTCTAATCTGCGAATATACCTTAAAGGACAGTGTCCGTAATGTACCTTATCGCTATTATGCGAATAAAAACAGACACGACCACTGTATAGGAATAAGGAGATAAGAACTCCGCAAAAAGTTGTATTTAAGTCCCTAATGGACAAAAGGGGGTTACAGAAATAAGAATAAACAGGTATAACAAGTGATACAATATACTAACAATGAATACTAAACAGGCTCTGCTAGGGGGAAAGAATACAGATACAAGACACAACCAGCCAACAATACAATAAGAATAAATACCGTGAATGCAACCGTTTACCGTCTCATCAAATATGCGAAGCGCAGTCCGGTCAGAGCTCACTATCGTTCAGGGCTGAACTATAGTCCGGTAGAAAGTCAGGGAAAGGTAGATGTGCCGAAGTGCCTGTGACTGCTCTGGGTTGCCTATCTTATAGGGTCAGAAGGGGGAGGTCAAAGGCCATTTCCATTGGTCAGAGATCGTATGTCAGGTCCACTGTGATTGGGGGGTTAGATGATACAACTGGTTTGACTAGGTGCAGGGGGGTGAACTTTAAGAGTCCTTTGTTTGATGGTTTCGGCGTCAGCAGTGATAAGAACCAGTTTCATCCAGATTCCTTTGTTACATACTTTCAACAGAAACTGTCCCTGGAATATGGATTATGTCCATAACTATCGAGCCGTGTATATTGCGAAATATTCGCAATGACCGGAATACTTCGCACAATGAACGGAACGGAACGGTACTAAACATGATACAGTCAGATGTATGCAGGGCTAACTAAGCTATGTGTGGCGTTCTAAAACTTTAACTATATTTTATTTAGTGTCAGTATGTTATTATGAATTTATGTGTGATAGTATGGCTAAACTTCTGGTCCACTTTGTCACACATACTCGGGTATGGAAACTTTATTTGCGCAACTCTGCGAACCAAAATGGCGGCCATACTATCCTAAAATGGCGTGTGTGTAACTAGACTTCCACACCTTACACATTATGCGATACACCGCAATACCCTTACACAATATGGGACACACCGCAATGACCCTTTCACAATATGCAACACACCGTTATACTCGTACACATTATGCAACACACCGCAATGGTCATTGCACAATATGCAACACACCGTAATACCTTTACACATTGTGTGACACACCGCAAGGCCCCATACACATTATGCAGCCCACCGTAATGCCCATTACCAGCTATGCCAATAGTCACAGCCTGCGCATCACTTTTTCTCTCCAGCTTCGGCTTCTCCTACATGGTGACACCCCCACCTCCGGCCCGGCTTCAATTGCAGCAATGCACAGCGCCAATCCCGCCCGGCTCCTTCCGCATGCTGCCTCCCCTTGCCTGGCTCCTACTGCACAGTGCTGCACCGCACACCGATACCCCACGCCCAGCACCTTCCCCACGGTGCAACCCACCACCGGCAGCTCTGTAACAAAATAATGAAACTACAGAGGGTGCAGGGGACTGCTTCTGTCCACGGTGCCCCCCAGCCACCAGGCCCCCTAGCAGCTGCCCCCCCTGCACCCAAGGTAGTTCACCACTGCCAATGGGGTATATTCAATGCTCTTTAGCAAGCATAGATTGCAAGCAGTGCTGATTGCTCGCCGTCACAGCTCGCAGGTCAGTATTTAACTGACCCCTGCACCCCCAGTTTCCACCTTGCTGGGTTTTTACAGTGAGGTGGAAACAGCGTGTGTGCCTGCCAAAATGGCAAGGCTTGCAGCTAAATGCAGTGCATTAGCTGCTAACCTCGCCATTTGGGGGAATCCTTTTTTTCCTCTGAGAGCGAGGATTCCCCCAGAACGTTGAATAGGGTGAGCCAGTGGCGTAACTACCGTGGGTGCAGGGGGTGCAGCCAGAGCCGGCACTAGCCTAAATGACGCCCTAGGCAAGATTTTGGCTGATGCCCCCTAGCACCGCCACTAGTTTCGCCTCTGACCCTGCTCTCCTTTCCCAGCACCATCAACCCTCATCATAGCAGTCATCATTTTGGTGCTCCTACCTGCAATATTTTAAATAGAAACAGTGCACACATTCGGTGCGCAGCCCAAACAGTGATATGTTCTTGCTGGGAAGGGGCATGGCCACAGAATAGTACCCCCAATTCAAATTATGCCACACAGTAGTGCAACTTTATTCACATTATATCATGCAATGGTTTTCCTTATTCACGTTACATCACACAGTAGTACCACTTTACCTTACTTATATTACTCCTCACATTATTCACATTAGAAAAAAATCCTGAGAAAATATTGTATTTTAAGCACCTCCTTGGCCACACTGCAACCCAGCACAAAGCAATGTGTGCTGGGAAGAGGAGAAGAGCTGCAGCTGCCACTTAAGGGGAGGGGCCCGGGGCCCCTACTGGACCCTTCCATCAGACTTTGGCCTGAGTAATTTGTACCCCCTACCCCTTTCTCTCGGCACCCCTGATAATACCACACAGTAATGCCCCTTACACATGACACACATTATTAATGTCCTTATAACCCAGGGCTGGGCAACACCGGCCCTCCAGATGTTAATGAACTACACATCCCAGGATGCTTTGCATTAGTTTTGCTATGTGGCAATGCTGAAACTGATGCAAGGCATGCTGGGATTTGTAGTTCATCAACATCTGGAGGGCCGGTGTTGCCCAGCCCTGTTATAACCATAATGCCCCTTACACATTATGCCAACCTTTAACAATGCCCTTCATACACATAATGACACACATAATGCCCCTTACACATATGTTGCACATTATTAATGCCCTTATACACATGACACACATAATGCCTGTTACACATATGTCGCACATTATGAATGCATTTATCCATGACACATAATGCCCCTTACACATATGCCGAACACTATTGCACAACCAACCCACCCACAGACAGCACTCGCACAGACGCTAACACTGTGACCTCTGCCTCTGCTTAGATACAGATGTTTCCTCATACATCTTGACTCAATAGGCCATGCAGCTCCTGGCCAGTTCTGCTAACATTGGGTGCCTTTTTTGCTGAAAATTCATCTTATTTGCATTGTTATGATCAGCACACACAAGGAGCTTCCGATGATTAAAATGATATGTGGCATGAATATATTCTGTGTGCGATAGTGGCTGTACCTGCATACAGAATGCTATGTTACAGTGATTTCCATGAATACACTATTCCATATGCAGATACAGCCTCACTCACACACAGAATATAGGCATGCTGCATATCATTTTTAGCAGCAGAAGCTGCTGGTGCCCCTAGGCATTCAAAATGCCCTAGGCAATTGCCTAGTTTGCCTATGCCTAAGGCCGGCTCTGGGTGCAGCTGCTATGTGGCCCAAGCTGTTTCCAGGGCCCGCAGCTCCCCCACACCCACTGAAGTCTGCCCTCAAAGCTCACAACTTATCCCTCCCTGTCAGCTACCGCTGCCAAGGAAGTAGCAGCGGCTGCACACCCCACCCCATCCCACACACACACAGTGTTCACTAGCCTGAGGCTGTCAGTCCCAGCTTCCATCCGAAAAGCAATTTGCGGCCATTTAGGAGGTGGGGCTTAATGCCAGCAAGGCCACGCCTCCATCAGAAACCTGTCACTGTGGCTGACTGGGCTCAGGCTTCTGTTATAAGGTAATAAATTATCTCTCTCTCCCTCCCCTATTCTTCCTTTATATATTCTCTATACCTTCACAGTCACTCCCCCTCCTCTCTCTCTCTTTCCCTCTCTATTCCCCCACCTCCACTCTCCATCTTGCTCTCCCACTGGCGTAACTGCTGTGGATGCAAGAGGCTCCAGAGCACTTCTAGGGCCCAACTCTCCCTGCACCTATTTAATTAATAGTGAAACCATGGAATTTCACTGGGAATGCGGGGAATATGTAGCGATTAGTGGTGTTGTGTCTCTGCCACTAACTGCAGCATTATTAGACAACCAGGTTATATATATATATATATATATATATATAAATAATTTATAATCTGGACTTTATAATCAGGACATACTTTAGCACCTTGAGTTTATCTGTGTTTAGGATTGTGTGGCTTCTTACATGTGAACTTCCCCACTAGCTGCTCGTACAACTGTAGGCAGTGTCGGCCGCCAAATTACTGTAGGTAACCGTATACAACTGCTACCTCATTGTGTGACACCAGTAACTCCCTCCCAGCTGTGTCTAACACTGTATAACCCCTTCCATTGTGCGTGACACCCTATGCTTCCCTCCCCTCCCAAACTTGTGTGACACTGTACACCCCCTGCAATTGTGTGTATGTGTGTGTAGCTATTACCCCCTCCTCACTGTGTGTGATAGTGTGTGACAGTGTACACTCCCTACCCAGGGCCAGTGTAAGGCTTCTCAGCACCCTAGGCAAACTTCAACCTACTACTTAACATTCTGGAATGGCAGGGAGCCTTCCAAAATTGAGTGGTCCTTCCTGCCCCCCAGGTAGGTGGGCAAGACTCTTGCTTTCTCTGGAGGCCCCCAGCACCATCCCCTTTGCCACCCACAACAGAGTACAGGAAGAGTGGGAAGCAAAATAGGGAAGTATGCCTCAAGATAAAGTAAGGAGGTGAGGTCGTAGAGGTTCCACAGCAACCACCTGCATTAAGTACAACAATTCTCACAGACATCCTTTATTTTTTTGATAGGCAGACTTGGTGGCGCCCCCTTAGATCCTGGCGCCCTAGGCAGCTGCCTAAAGCTGCCTAGTGGTAGAGCCAGCCATGTCCCTACCCCTGTGTGTGTGTGTGTGTGTGTGTGTGTGTGTGTGAGACACCTTATACCCGCACTGTACCTGTGTATCTCCCCTCTCTATAGAATGCTATGGGGCCCACCAAGTTCTAGTTACGCCCCTGCAATCTGCACAATTCTTTATTTTTTTTTAAATTGTTTTTTACTTTATGTGATGCCCTGGTGTCTATAGCCTCTTACTTACTTGTATTTTTTTTCAGTTCATATCTTGTTAATTCTATGGTGCTGTGGAATTTGTTGCATCTTAAAAGTCTGATAATAAGAATGAGAATGAGAGAGCACAGGTATTCTCTTACAGCAGAGGCTGCAGCGCTGACTACATACGGCTTAGATGTGTCAGATGGGGAACTGCTTAGATGTAGATGTTACAATGTACAGATGGCGCCGGGCTTGTCTTTGCTGGGGATGGCGGAGGACTCGCCACCCGCCATCCCCCGCCCCGCGCCATCTGTATGTCGGAAGGGGACGCGCGTGCACGAGGTGCACGCGCGTCCCGTTCCGACGGTGCTTTTGCCCGGGTCCCCGCCGGCTTCCCCGGGTCCCCGCCGGTCCACACCGCCCCCCCGCAGCCCCCCGCAGCCCTGCCCGTCTCCCTGAAGCTGGAGACGGGCAGGACTGCACCCGCCGCGCCGCCTCGCCGCCCGGCTATTGAGACGCTCGTGCGTGGGAGACGCACGAGCGTCTCATTCAGCCAGAGCGCCAGATTGCTGGCGGATCGCCAGGGACACGGTCCTGGCGCTCCGCCAGCAATAATAAGGCCAGCTCCATCTGTATGTAATATATGTGCTGGCTGAAGATGCGTCACCAGGTTTGTGCATTAATCTGAGTCCCCGGTGCCTAACAGCGCTTGATACACACAGCACTGCTGATCGTGGGGGAACCAGCCAGTGCATAGAGATGTGTCCTCCTCCTTGTGGCGATGTGCCTGCATTGCCACAAGGATGTTGCGGCATATCATGGAGCAGGTCTTCACACGCTCCTTATATGCCATTGAGTGCCGGCTCATTCACTTCAATGGGATCTGGCAGTGAAGTGAATGAGCATGGCATGCAACACTTTGTTTGCAATGTGTTCATGCTACAGTAAGCTGCTATATGTTGGACCCATCTGTATACTGTATTACATACATTGTAACATATAGGCTTACATATGATAGGCATTTTTTCCCCTCCACCATGTGGTTAAGGCTGCAGCCAAAGCTGGTGTCTTTATTTATTATTTTGTCCTGTTGGTAAAATGTCATACAGTACTTTCATGAGGGTGTAAGATGAAGTGAGTGCACGTAGCCTGTGTTTAGTTATTAATATCCCCACTCAGGGCTATTTTTCAGGAGGCTCCAGCAGGAACTGAGGCCCTTATTCTAGTTCACTTTTTCTGACAAAATATTTCTTAGATGGACAAAACCATGTGCACTGCAGGTGAGGCAGGTGTAAAACCCCACCCAAATCTAATTATCTCTGCACAAATAACACCTGCCTCACCTGCAGGTCACATGGTTTTGTCCATCTAAGAAATATTTTGTCAGAAAGAGTGAACTAGTATAAGGGCCTCAGTTCCTGCTGGAGCCTGCTGAAAAATAGCCCTGCCCCCACTACACCCAGTTGTTCCCAACAAAACAAACGTTTTTTTCTCTCACTGATACCATGTAACACAGTGTTAACTGTCAACTTTTACACTCAGCAGAATAATATTCATTTGGTAAAGTCATAAATCAACAAAATATTACTACAAGTTTTTGAGAAAATCACTTTCAGTAAAGTGGAATTCTCAAAAGACTCTTGAAATATATATATAAAATACAGCTGGGCTGTAGCAGCAGTGTCCTTACTTAGTAAATGAACCGGAGTAATTCTAGCATAAACCACTAAGTGGCACTAATGCTTTACTATAAAAGTGCATCAAAAGATTTTTATATTATTATTATTAGTATTGAATAGAAATGCTCATCACAACATAGCCACATCCTGCACATAAGGATATGTAGAACCCTAGGGGCGAAATGTAATAGGGTGCGTTTTTTTTTTTTTTGCGATTTTTCCCGCAAAATATGCCGTTTTCGCCCATTTCCCGAAAATCGCATATTTTATAGGGTGCGATTTGCGGGAAAAATCACATTTTTTAAAGGTGCGATTTTTAGTTAGACTAAAAATCGCATCCAGATGTTTTCCCATTAAAAAGGATAGAGTCGCATATTTAATGGGTTGCGATTTTTAGTAAAGCTTACTAAAAATCGCAAAAAAAATAGACCAGGTTCTGCCTGGCGCTTTTATCAGAAACATGCACAGATCATTGAGATCTGTGCATGGTTCTGTTGTAAAAAAATAGTTAAAACAAAAAAAAAGAAAAAAAACGGCGTGCGGTCCCCCCCCTAAGCATAACCAGCCCCGGGCTCCAAAAGCCGGTGCTGGTATAATAAAATCAAAGGAACAATCAAGTTGGGGTTCCCTGGATTTTATAAAACCAGCACCAGGCTCAAGGTCCGGCGCTGGTTCCCAAAATACGGGGGACAAAATGACTAGGGGTCCCCCGTATTTTAAGAACCAGCACCGGACACAACCAGCCAGCAGGGTAATGCCACAGCCGGGGGGAGACTTTTTATACAAGTCCCCCCGGCCAAAGCATTAACCCCCTGGCTGGTCAGCATGGGCAGGGGTCCTGGGGAAGTGGGGACCCCCCCAATGAAGGGGTCCCCCCCCTCCAGGACTTACCAGCCCATGCTGATAGTCCGGGGCTGTCCCCGATGCCCCTGGGCGGTGGGCATCGGGCTGATATTTGGTGTAAAAGAATAGATAAACTATTGTTTTTTACTGTGGCACTACAAGTGCCAGCAAGCCTCCCCAGCAAGCTGGGACTTGGAGAACCACAAGTCCCAGCCTGCTGGGCATTAAAGGGCCCGCTGGCACTTGTAGTTCCACAGTTAAAAAAATAGTGCACAAAACACACTGACACACATTTTAAATAAAACTTTAATACACACATTACACACATACTAATACTTACCTATCTTCTTCCCGTAGGTAGCCCTGGTCCTGATGTCCTCCGGTCCTGTGTCGGCGTTCCTCTTCATGTCGACGTCCTTCTTGAAGTCGACGTCCCTGTCGGCGATGGCGTCCGGTGTCCGGGTCCGACGAAATCCATGGAGGAAGCTGTGGAAGGAAACCATACTCACCTGTCCCAGCGCGACGTAGTCCAGGTAAGGGTCTTTGCAAAAAAACAAACCGTCACCCCGAAACCAGACCGGACTGACGGAGACGCACGGTGTTTACATCGTGCGGCTCCGCCTCCCGAATGCCGCTATTGGCCGCCTTGCGGCCTAGCGGCTCCTGATTGGCCGCTAGGCCGCAAGGCGGCCAATAGCGGCATTCGGGAGGCGGAGCCGCACGATGTAAACACCGTGCGTCTCCGTCAGTCCGGTCTGGTTTCGGGGTGACGGTTTGTTTTTTTGCAAAGACCCTTACCTGGACTACGTCGCGCTGGGACAGGTGAGTATGGTTTCCTTCCACAGCTTCCTCCATGGATTTCGTCGGACCCGGACACCGGACGCCATCGCCGACAGGGACGTCGACTTCAAGAAGGACGTCGACATGAAGAGGAACGCCGACACAGGACCGGAGGACATCAGGACCAGGGCTACCTACGGGAAGAAGATAGGTAAGTATTAGTATGTGTGTAATGTGTGTATTAAAGTTTTATTTAAAATGTGTGTCAGTGTGTTTTGTGCACTATTTTTTTAACTGTGGAACTACAAGTGCCAGCGGGCCCTTTAATGCCCAGCAGGCTGGGACTTGTGGTTCTCCAAGTCCCAGCTTGCTGGGGAGGCTTGCTGGCACTTGTAGTGCCACAGTAAAAAACAATAGTTTATCTATTCTTTTACACCAAATATCAGCCCGATGCCCACCGCCCAGGGGCATCGGGGACAGCCCCGGACTATCAGCATGGGCTGGTAAGTCCTGGAGGGGGGGACCCCTTCATTGGGGGGGTCCCCACTTCCCCAGGACCCCTGCCCATGCTGACCAGCCAGGGGGTTAATGCTTTGGCCGGGGGGACTTGTATAAAAAGTCTCCCCCCGGCTGTGGCATTACCCTGCTGGCTGGTTGTGTCCGGTGCTGGTTCTTAAAATACGGGGGACCCCTAGTCATTTTGTCCCCCGTATTTTGGGAACCAGCGCCGGACCTTGAGCCTGGTGCTGGTTTTATAAAATCCAGGGAACCCCAACTTGATTGTTCCTTTGATTTTATGATACCAGCACCGGCTTTTTGAGCCCGGGGCTGGTTATGCTTAGGGGGGGGACCGCACGCCGTTTTTTTTCTTTTTTTTTTGACAACCAAAATCGCATATATGAAAATGCGCACATTTTCAGGACTGAAAATGCGCACATTTTCATGACTAAAAATCGACCTAAATCGCGGCAAATCGCATTTTTTGCCGCTAATTCGCATCTCATTACATATGCGAATTAGCGTCTAAAAATGCGATTTTTAAAGGTGCGATTTCTGGCGAGTTTGGAACTCGTCCAAAAATCGCACCCTATTACATTTCGCCCTAGACATTCACATGGAAGGTCACAAACTTCACCAAATGTAGTGAAACTGGTAAAATTGCATCTCACAGGCATTCAATGGCATCAGAGAAAAAAAGGCAGATGTAACATGTGCAGAAAGAGTTAGATTTGGGTGAGTTTTTTCTTCAAAGTGAGATCTATATCGCAGTGTAGAAATAAAGCAGTCAGTATTTTCCCTGCACAGAAACAAAATAACTCACCCAAATCTAACGCTCTCTGCACATGTTACATCTGCCCCACCTGCAGTGCACATGGTTTTGTCCATTTGAGAAGGAATTTGCCTCTGAGAGTGAACCAGAATAAGGGCCTTAAATGCCACCAAGAACAATTTTGCATTGTACTTCAGTGGTTTAAAGGTTATGTCAGTACTGTATATCTCTTTAACAACAAATGTGTCACTTTTACTCTATACTCTGAGGGGGAATGGGATCGTTTTGCCGATGGACATTAATTCGAGTGTACTTATTAACGGCTGCATGTTGTTTTTAATATCATAGTGATACTTATAAATATGTTGCCAGTATGTAACATAAATTAGCTGTCTAATGAAGTTCTGCAATGTTTCCTTCCTTAATGTTGTCCTTTCCGGTTCTGGGAAAATGGGTCAACAATGTCTAGGTCGACACCTAAGAATTGTGGACATACCTTAGGTCGACAGTGACAGAAGGTCGACACAAGCTGAAGGTGGACATGTACATGGTTAACACTTAAACGAACATGGGATTTTCATGTATTTTTGGTGTCTATGTTGACGCTGCTTTCGCCATGCTTTAGTCATGGTGCCTCACTGCACTCCGTACACTATTATAATCTAAAGGTGCCCATACACTAGTAAGATTTATCTTCAAATCTGGCTGGTTGGAACAAAAACAGGGTTATGGATGAGTGACAGTTTGTCATTTCTCCAGCATTTCCAAGCAAATGGTCAACTGTCATTTGCTCTCATCCGTAGCCATGTTTTTGTTCCAACCAGCCAGATCTGAAGATAAATCTGTGTGTGTATGGCCACCTTAACTGTATGCCCACGTGGATGCAGGGTTGCCTACTCTCCCGGAATTGCTGGGAGGCTCCCAAAAACTGGGTTCCCCTCCAGGCCTCCCGGAAAGTTGGGTAACCCTCCCGTATACCGGTGGCACCCCCGAATATCCCTGGCCACAGCGGTTAATTACCGCGATTTGCGGCTTTTCGGGGGGAGAGGGCTAAAGTTGCAAATTGCATCATTTAGCCCCGCCTCCTCATCGAAGACCTGTTAATTGCGGGATTTGCAGTACTTGGGGAGGGGCTTGCTGACATCTACATCAGGTCCCTCCCCCCAAAGTGCTGCTGACAGTCCCCCCTCCCCTGTGTACATGTCGACCTTAGCCTTGTGTTAACGAGTGGCGTAGCCACCATGCGGCAAACCCCGCGGTGGCAGGGAGGCGCTGAGTAATGTGGGCGCCGGGGTCTGTGGGAGCTAGACAGGGGGGGAGAGAGGGGAGAGGTGGGGGGGGGGGGGAATTGGCGCTACACCACTGGTGTCAACCTTCTGTCATTGTCAGCCTAGGGTATGTTGGCCGTCTTAGGTGTCATCCTTGTCACTGTTGACCAATAGTAGTTGACCTATTGCCTGTCAAGCTAGACATTGTCGACCCAGGGTCCAGATACCGTCATCTCCTGTGTTGTCTGCAGCCTAATGTTGCCAGAGACAGGTTACTTGTTAAGGTGCATGTGCAACAGACATCAGAGTGGGCTTATTGTGCTTTAACCAAGCCTGAAAGTATTTTGCTGTGTCCCCATTGCCGGCATCTATAGATGGTGTACGTGGTACAGTTATAACCAACAGTAAGGTAAGCTAAACAATTAGTTAAAAGCTCTGAATGCCTTAGGTTCTACTTACTCATCTATTAAATCCTTGCTTTATGTACAATGTCCTATTTTCCCCACTGTTTGGTGCACAGTGGTCAAAGAAAAATCCTTTACCACTGATATGAGTATAACTGTGAACACATTGGTACATTTTTCTCTGACATATTTTCTCTTCTTGCTGTATTAAGAGTGTTAATATGCTATAAGCTGAAAAACTGCCAAGGGCCTCTCAAGTACATCAGTTGAGATCATAGCATTTCCTACATATTTCAACACAATGATAGCTGATAGCACTAATGACATGTACAGAAACCATTTGTGTTCTGCAATGATCAGTATATTGTCATGAAGATGAAAAATGTGTAAGAAAAACGGAGAAAGTGATCCAGGAAAGTCGTGCTGCTATGCCGCAAATCCAGTGAACAAGTTCTTTTCCAGGCCCTGTGGGTTGCAGGCAGCGGAATAACTAGATGTTTGTAGGTAGCATAGCAAAAGTTTTTAAGGGCCCCTATGTACCACACAATGGTGCAAAATGTATATAGCACATGTAACTTTGACAAGGAAGATGGGCCCCTCTCAGCTCTGGGCCCCATAGCAGCTGCACTTCCTGCACATATGGTAGTTACACCCTAGGTTAGAGATAGGTGGAAATTTACTAAGATGTGTATTCTACTTCACATGCAATGTTGCTATGGGCAACCAATCAGATCCTGTCTACTATCTTCTAGAGGGTGCTAAATAAATAAGTAGATTCTGATTGGTTGCCATAGCAACATCACATGTGAAGTAGAATACACATCTTAGTAAATTTCCCCCATCATGTCCACCATTTACAATGTTTCTCAAAGATGGCATGGGTGCTATAAATATTTTTATTTATGTTTTGTTTCAGACCTAACTATGTAGTCCTTTTTTTCAATAGCCAATGATCTATATTATCAGACGTTTATAAGTTGTTCAGTGTCATACAGTAGGATGCAAATTAATTATATTATAAGTCTATACATAGAAAACATTCCTTAGTGCCTCTGATGGGTTTCTTTACATTCCAGGCTCTGCGACCGGCATAATTCTCCACTTGGTGGTGATAAGACACCTTCTCTTTTGGTGAATCAGGATCAGTTTGCTAATTTGGTATGAAAATTATCTGAATTTTGGCCAACAATCTTTCGTTTTTGAATCTTTTTTTTTTTTTTTAAGTTTTAAGTTAAATTGTATAAGATCAGGTCCCATCGCATTGCGTCTCATCTCATTCCATACCATTCTTACAAAAAAGAGGGGGTATTCCACCACAGGCGCTGCAGAAACCTCAAAGCTGCATATAATTCTTCAATGGAGGTCACTGGACCAACAAAAAATACAATCTACAAACAAGAGAAGTCTCACGTGCGCTTAAAGGTATTGTCCTGTATTATTGAGGATAACTCACAGGGTCCAAATCCGTCTCAAGTACTCCAAATATTCCATACCATATTAAGCCTCATGGTATGCAATGTGATAGGCGCCGTGATAATGCACAAGTACCCACTATTGTTTTAGTTTTGGAAAATCAGTAGCTCCCAAAATATTTTTGGAATTGAACCAAGGTCAGAACTGGAACTTCAGATTGTCATGTTGTGTACAGACATACTGTGGAGTGTGCTCATACACAATGCCCTCATTAGTGACTGCAGTGGTCATGCAATAATTAAAATCATTTTTATCTGATGTAGTTCATTTAGACGCAATAAGGGAGAGTTGCCATTGCAACAGTGTAGAAATCCTAGCAATAAAGCTGAATTCCCCCACAAATGGCCAGATTGCACTCTATAGGGCTGTGAATAAACATCTGTGGTACCTTAAGCATGGCATATAGCTGCACTTACTCGTGGGCAGGACTTTATCATGCCTACAGGAATTGACTGCTATTTTGAACATGTTAGTCATTTACTACAGTAAGCCATACTTGCCTACTTTTGAAAACTAGTTTAAGGGAGATTATAGTCGGCAGTAGAATTTTGCGGAGCGCCCCATTGAGGGGATGTGTCATGCTCCACCCAAAGGGCGTGTCTAGTTCCATATATGGAGAGATTGTGAAAAGAGATTGTGAACGTGGCACCTAGAAGCGTGGGTGTCTACTGCTGCATCTGAGAGGAATCTTTTAAAATTACTTACATACAAATGTAGATGTAGACTTGGTAAAGTGCTGGGAAATGGCGCTGATGATTCAATGTAAATGTATCTATCTCTCATTTCTTTTTTTCCCCAAAAAATGTAACAGTGTAATGTGGGCTACAGTATGTGAAATGAGGGAGATTGCTAGACTAATGAAGGAGAGAGGGAGATTGCTATTATATCAGGGAGTCTCCTGCAGAATGCAGGAGGGTAGGCAATTATGATGTAACAGTGTAATGTGGGCTAGGTGACATGGGGGAGATTGCTAGACTAATGAGGGATGCAGGAGGGGAGGCAACTATGCTGTACATGTGTCCTGTATATTGCATGGTAGTAAAAATAACACTACTACTTTTAATGTCCAGATCCCTGGCACCCCGATGGTCATGATCCTGACAGTTCTAGGGTAAGTATTCTTACTTTCTCCTCTTCCTCCCCTAATCCCAGCCTGCCAGACCCGCAGCCTAACCCCAACCTTCCCTCACCCCCCGCAGCCTAAAATGGGTGGCAGTAGCAGAGGGAGTGTTGCCTACACATGACCCCCTACTTCTCTTAAGATGCATCTGTCTGTTACACATGAATGCTAGAACACTGAAAAATTACTATGATACCACAGTGCAAATCACACACGGATGTGGGACGGATATTAGACAGCACTTACATAGACAGCCATTACATCAACACCATTAGTTCGACAGCTCAATAGGTCGACATGGTTTTAGGTCGACATACCATTAGGTCGACATGTCATTAGGTCGACAGCTCATTAGGTCGGCAGCTCATTAGGTCGACAGCTCATTAGGTCGACATGTTTTTAGGTCGACACTGCCATTAGGTCGACAGTGTCTATGTCGACAGTCAAAAGGTCGACATGGTTTTTTTTACTGTTTTTTGGCCGAAATGTCGACACAGTCGACATGGACACAGTTTGAAGTGAACCGCAGCCCCTCGCTTCGCTCGCGATGCTTCGGGCACGGTGCCTCGCTGCGCTCGGCACACTATTTTATTCTCCCACCGCGCCCTAGTGGATAGTAGGGCCTGAAATACCGCCTGTCGGCACATGTCGGCTCAAAAAACAGTGAAAAAAACCATGTCGACCTTTTGACTGTCGACATAGACACTGTCGACCTAATGGCAGTGTCGACCTAAAAACATGTCGACCTAATGAGCTGTCGACCTAATGAGCTGTCGACCTAATGAGCTGTCGACCTAATGGTATGTCGACCTAAAACCATGTCGACCTATTGAGCTGTCGAACTAATGGTGTCGATGTAATGGCTGTCTATGTAAGTGCTGTCTAACAATAGTCCGGATACCATCACACACATGCAGTCACCTTTCAGTTTTAGAAATCAAATCATATTATTATGAATCTGGTTTGTGTAAAATCACATCCAATGCATGGCAGTTACAGGAGAGACAAACTGAATTCAGTTTTAATAAGCCTTAAGCAGATCACAATAATCTAATTTAAAACTAAACCTTATGTAATGACTACTAGTGCCTAGTTGCGTAGAAGCTGCATAATATTGCTATCAGCTAAAAAGAAAGCTACTTTTAAACTGAAGCTGCTGAATGTGAGTTTTGAAACTAATCATACAAATAGGTGTAACTGGACCATTAAACCGGGCACCGCACCCTCTTACAGGGACACAGGGATGCGCGCTGGAGGCGTGACAACAATTTCAGAGGGTGTGGCCTAATTAAAGGGACGTGGCCTATACATGCAGCTCCTCCGAGAGGCCACGCCCCGTATTGACGCTATGGGGGCATGACCCAGAGGCTCTGTGATCCTCTAGCCATGCCCCCAGCCCCCTGGCTGCGGGAATAGACTCTGTGCGCAGGTGCACAGCATTTATTCACCGCTGCTCAGCAGCCGACAGGGGGACTCCCAACAGCCCCCCTCGCCGCAGGACATTACCGGCCAGGGGAGGGACGTGGGAATGTCCCCGAAAACCGGGACATTCCCACAGTAATTGTGACTATTGGGAGGTATGCCTTCAGGTCGTGTCAAACCGATGGTCCTGGTATTTGCCTGCACCCAGCCATGATGATCTAGATGGAAGGAGAGGAGGCGAGTATTGTCCTTCCTTAGCACAGACCGATGCGTCCTCTGTCCCATGACGAACATACAAGAAGGAAATTTAGGCTTATGTGAAGGTCATCCTCTGCACTTTTGGCTTCAGAGCCCGAATTAACACCTATTGGCACTTGCTCACCTAGGCGAATACTCAACAGTGCAAGGTCCACAGCCCACCCAGAAAGAAGGGAGAAAGGCAGAGAAAGACACACCAAAGACAGATGCACAGAGATGATACTCACAAGCACTTGCATTCTTCTGCTTCTCCAGTTATAGGTCACTGTAGGAGACAGTGCCAACACAGCTGTGTATGGCCTAACGCTAACTAGTGTGGCACAACTAACTAAACTGGATCACATAGCCCTCAAACTGACAATGTGTGTGTGTGTGTGTGTGTGTGTGGTGCAGCACTAACAGTTCTACAATAAATTCTGCCCTGCACAGGACAAAACATTCACCATAATACATTGCAAGATTAAGTGATGATACTGCCTTTAAATCTCTTTCTATTACACTTCCTTACCTAGAGCCGGCCAGCTAGTACACATACATGGATGTTCCCCCTAACCCTATTTCGGGACCGCAGATGTGACAGCCATACTGCCTGTGCACCTCTTACTCCAATTACTGACGGGAAACTGCATGCTCCTTCACCGTCTGGTTATACCTGGAAAGGTGGCAGCAGCACAGCCTGTCCACCTTACCATAACACCCAGGGAACTTGATACTCACTGACAAAATTTGGGACAACCAGCGCAAGGAAAGGAACTCGCTTGTGAGCAGGAGATCAGGACGCAGGTGAAGTATTCAGTGGGCTAATGAAACCACACTTACTGTTTGCTCTTATCTCGCGTTCACATAGCAGTTTCTTTAGCAGGTGGACATGATAACTCCACACAGACCGACACTTACTTTAGGATTCTATCTCGAATGCACATAAAGGTATCTTTTGTATTTTGGCACTTCTGATGACAATCTCACAGGTATGAAGCGGTTGGTACACTTACTTTAGCTTACTGCCACGTGTTCACGTAGCAGTTACTTTAACCTCAGACTCCAAACTTCAATGGTTCACACAAGGCTTTTTTATTCGAACATCCATAAAACAGATAAAACAGCAAACAATGGTACACGATCTTCCCTCCGGTAAGCAGGTGTCACCGCCGTATATTCATCTCTAGCGGTGCAGACGCTGGTATGAGAAATCTCACTTTCAGGAAGCCGGCACGGGTACACGCCTCGCTGGTAGAGAATGTGCCAGCAGTAGCACCACTGTCTGCAGCCCTAGAGATGAATATACGGCAGTGACATCTCCTTTCCTTGCGCTGGTTGTCCCAAATTTTGTCTTGTCCAAATATTGCTGTGTATTTGGAGGTTTGATGTCTCCGTGGGATAAGCCTAGCTGCAATCAATCCAAGCGCCAGTTTGATATCAAAGAAATTTCTGTGCTAATGATACTCACTGAGCCTAGTGCTCAGGATCACTAAATTGCAGATCAGGCCTGTGGGCCTGTCTAAGTGGAATGTGTCAATAAACTGGGTCTAGTGCCTCCTAAACACCTGCAGGCCTAATGCCTGAATTGCTGCCTTGGGCCTAGTGCCCGCCTAATAGGGCCAGGATGAGACTTGGGCCTAATGCCCAAAGTCACTTGTCTATATAATGACGAGGAGCATAACCTCCTAACTGCTCCCAGGCCTAATGCCTTGCTATGTGGCCATTAGCCTACTACCCGACTGTAGGAGCCCATGGGCCAAATGCCCGGGTATGAGGGCCACGGGCCAGGAGGGCCTGATTATTACACCCATGGGCCAGGAGGGCCTGGATATCTTGACCATGTGGTGAGGGGCCTGACTAACATGCCCACAAGACAAGAGAGCCTGACTGTGCCCATGGGCCCAACACCTGGTGGTCTAGGAAGGGGCAAGGTGACAGGTGCCCCTCACAGAGGGCCTACCTGTCCACCAGGAGAGGCTACAGGGGGGCTTCTTTAGCTCTTTCACTCTCTGGTCCTCAGCTTTTCCTCTTCTGCCTTTGACCCATCCTGGCCAGCGGCAGCACCTATTCTTTACTTCATCCAGGCAGTGCCGTGCCTGTTCTGTCTTGATTCCAGTGTCTTCTGGCCCCTTCCGTGTCCACTGAAACTGTTGTTGCTGCCTCCGCCATCATCTTTTCTATGGGAGCTCTTCTTGCCGCATCTCTGGCGGTGTCTGATTTCAGATACTGGAGGCGGGGCAGAGCACTGTGCTGATTGGCTGACTGCTGCCGTTTTAGATTGGCAGCCAACACGGGAGCATTGATTGGCTCCCAAATGGAGCCAAATTCAAAACGCCAACCCGTCCACCATATCCACGCCACTCCCCATCACCGCTTCCAGTCTGGTCATAGGAACCAGTAGATGGTCGCGGCCTCGGACACGCGACACTGCAGCCCAGTCCCTGTCGCTGCTGCTGTTGATCCGATGCTGGGAGCAGAATATTTGCATTTAGTTCCATGCAGGCAAAGCAGATGTAATTTTGACTCACTTGCTTTGAACCCTGCATCAGCACCATTGTTGTGAACTTGCAATAATAGTTTACTAAAATAATAATCATTAAATTGTTACTTGTCCTCACTAGCTAGCAGAGTAACCATATTTTCTAGATTATTTTTTTTATTGCAGTTACATTTTTGTTATATTTGCTTTCAGCAAAGATCTATTGAAGGTTTTAAAAGGGACGGTCTGGGTGTTCTTACTTTTTTCTAGAATTACATTTCTTTGCACAAACTAATGATCAGGTAATAAACCTGTAACGTGTAAGTGAAACATGCATATATTTACAATATGAGACCAATATATTCCACCTTTTTATTATTCCTCATATTTCTTATTAGCGGTTGTTGATAGAGGCCTATGCTGCATGTGGACAGTTATACTATCTTGATTTATTATTATTTAAACTATTTTGATTATCTATCTGCAATTGTTTATACACTGGAACTTTGTTTAAGCTAGATTTCAGTGCTTGATGAGTGGTACTCTGCCTGTAACAGCAAGTTTGCTTGGATGGGCTGTATGCGATTTCATGACTGTCTAGGGAAAAGGGTTTGAGCCAAAGGGATTTTTCAAAATCATATGGGCACTTGGGGCCTGATTCTGGTTCACTTGCAAAAGCAAATTCATGGGGGGCAGATGTAACATGTGCAGAGAGAGTTACATTTGGGTGGGGTTTGTACATGTTACATCTAGAGATGTGCGGGCTCGTATTCCTCAGATCCGAGCCAGCACGGACGTCATCAATCCGGGCCCGGATACGAGCAGCGCTCGGCACTTCCCGCCTTACTCGAATCCGGGCGCACGGGCAAAACGTCATCGCCCGGCGTCGGATTCTCGCAAGATCACGGAACCCTTAAATTCCGCAACCTCGCGCCACCATCTTCACTCCAATCTCGGAGAAGGGTAGGGAAGGGTGTGCTGCTGCTGTGTGTGGTCTCTGCTGGGGCCCGTGCTGCTGTGTACTGTGTCTCTGCTCAGTGATCAAGACATCACCATTGCAAGGATGACTGGTGCTGTGTTCTGTCTCTCCTTTGTGCTGGGGCCTGCCTCTGCTGAGTCTGCTCCTGTATAGTCAGTCACAGTGTGATAGTCCACTGGTGCTGCTAGTGCCACTGCCTGCCCTGCACTGCCTAGTGTCTGCTGCAGTCTGCTCTCTGCTGTTGCCACTGGCTAGTGCCTACCAGTACCTATTGCAGTATATAATTCCAGTGTGCTGTTGCCTCTGGCTATCAGTACCTATCACAGTATATAATTCCAGTTTGCTGTTGCCACTGGCAGTAGCTACCAGTATTTTATTTATTGCAGTATATAATTCTAGTCTGCTGTTGCCACTGGCTACCAGTATTTATCGCAGTATATAATTCCAGTCTGCTGTTGCCGCTGGCTACAAGTATTATTTATCACAGTATATAAATCCAGTCTGCTGTTTCCACTGGCTACCAGTATTTATCACAGTATATAATTCCAGTCTGTTGCCACTGGCTACCAGTATTTATTGCAGTATATAATTCCAATCTGCTGTTTCCACTGGCTACCAGTACTATCAGTCCAGGGGTGCCTACATGTGTGCTGTATCCATCCAGGGGTGCCCACATGTGTGCTGTATTTGTCCAGGGGTGCCCCCATGTGTCCTGTATCAGTCCTGGGGTGCCCGCATGTGTGCCGTATAATTCCAGGGGTGCCCCATGTGTCCCATATCAGACCAGGGGAGCTGCCTTTTTTTTTAATGAAAATAAAATTAAGGTGGTTTTTTTTGACTGCAAGGGCTGTTAAATGCGCTGTAGTCCAGGGGTGAGCCAAGAGTGCTGTATAATTCATGGGGTGTTGCTAAGTAAGGTGTGCTGCTCTTTTTTATAATTAAAAGAATACACATTTTTATTTTTACTGCAGGAATTTGTCTGCCGTATAATTCCATGCCTGCCGCCATGTGTGCCGTAACAGTCCAAGGGTGCCGCCATCTGTGCCGTATAATTCCATGTGTGCTGTATCAGGTCAGGGGTGCCACCATCTGTGCCGTATAATCCTGGGGTAAGCCAAGTCTGCCGTATAATTCATGGGGTGCTGCCAAGTGTGCTGTATTAGTCCAGGGGTGATGCTAAGCGTGCCATATCAGTCCAGGGGTAATGCTAGGTGTGCCGTATCAGACTAGGGGGGATGCTAGGTGTGCCATATCAGTCCAGGGGTGATGCTAAATGTGCCGTATCAGTCCAGGAGTGATGCTACCTGTGCCATATCAGTCCAGGGGTGATGCTACCTGTGCCATATCAGTCCAGGGGTAATTCTAGGTGTGCAGTATCAGCCTAGAGCAGTGTTTTTCAACCAGTGTGCCGTGGCACACTAGTGTGCCTTGAGCTGTTCTCAAGTGAGCCCCCACATCTAGAGATACCCAAACCAGTTTACAGCCACCACCAGTTCAAATGGTATTGACTGGTCTCTTCTTTTCATGTAAGGGGCCAATGTATTTTATTTTTGTTACCTGTGGGGATCAGTGTGATTGTTTTTAATGTGGGGGCCAATAGGTGTTTTTTTTTTCATGTGGTGGCCAATGTGTTTTGCCCTGTGGGGATCTTAGGGTGTGCCTTGGCAATTTTAAAGTCTTATTTAGTGTGCCGCAAGGTAAAAAGGTTGAAAATCACTGGCCTAGAGGGTATGCTAAGTGTGCCATATCAGTCTAGTGTTTGTGCCGCACACTTGTGTGGCTTATCATAGTTATCCAGCTACCTCGGTGCAACCTTTTGCCCTAAAAACAATATTGTAAGGTGTGAGCTGTTCAGAATAGACTGTAAATGAGTGGAAATTAATGTTATTGAGGTTAATATGGCGTAGGAGCAAAAAAAAAAAAAAAAATTCTGCAATTTTAGCAGTTTTTATGCTTTTTTAACAAAAAAATCAGAACCCAAAACCCAAGAAATCCAAACACAAAACACTTAGGAGGTGTTTTGGCAAAACCCATTAGAACCCAAAACCTCAAGGTAATCAGAACCCAAAACCCAAAACCCGAAAAGTGGCCGGTGCACATCTCTAGTTACATCTGCCCCACCTGCAGTGCACATGGTTTTGTCCATTTGAGAAGGAATTTGCCTCAGAGTGAACCAGAATAAGGCCCTATGATATTTTGATTGCAGTGTAAAATGAAGCAGCCACTATTTACTCTGCACAGAAACAAAATAACTCAATCAAATCTAATTCTCTCTGCACATGTTACATCTGCCCCACCTGCAGTGCACATGGTTTTGTTTTTGTTTATTATTAAAAAGGGACAGACTAGCTGGGCCAAGTGGTTCTTATCTGCCGTCAAATTCTATGTTTCTATGTTTCTATTATTAGAGAGATAATTTGCTTAGTAAATGAGAATCAGGCCCTTGGTGTGATAATTCAAATGGTAAGTTACATGTAAGGTAAGGTGTGGTGAAATATAATATGTTGGACATTGGCGGCTGTACCACTTGCCATTTTATATATACTAGCTATAGGCACTATATAATATATTACACATTCATGCACATAGGACACAAAAATGCAAGATGGTCTCTTTTACAATCTGTATTGGATTTTTAATTAACTTTAACAGATATATCATAACAAATGCAAGAAAACTTAGGGGACTATGATGCAAATGTATTAAGCCTTAAAAGGAGTTAAATGCATGATAAAGAGTGATAAACGTCCAGCTAATCAGCTCCTAACTGTCATGTTATACGGCACATTTGAAAAATGACCGTTGTGAGCTGATTGACATGGTGATTATCGCTCTTTATCACCCTTGCTTTTATTTTTGGTACTTGTGTATTAGCATGGTGCGCAATTAGCATACGTACGCTGGCGTAGTGAAATCACATCGCATCACATGTCCTGTTTTTGTGCCGTGCGATGCAATCTCACTAGTTAATTTATTCATTGCACCCTGACCGCCAATCGCATCGCATCACACGCAAAATTGCATGCAATCGCATGTGATTTTTAGTGCATTGCGATTTAGCACAACACCCCCAGTGTACATGTCTATGTGATGCAATGGGATTTAGCACACCCCCACTATCCTTGTCACCCCGAAGCGTGGCGAGCGGACTGGGAACGCATCCTCCTGACCTTTTCATACCTCCACTATCCACGTCGGCGTGCAGTTGATCCTGTAAAGTGTGGCTAGCGCAGCGAGCCAACGAGCCCGAAGCGTGGCGAGTGCAGGGGTCAGGGTGCAGTGAATAAATTAACTTTGCAATTTCACTACGCAGAAAAGCCCACTAAGCAAATAGCGTAGTGGGCGGTGTGCTAATACACAAGTACCTTATTTTTTATTAAGGCTTAAAACCTCTGCCCCTATGTACTAAACTTCGGAGAGAAATAGAGTGCACGGAGATAAAGTACCAGCCAATCAGCTCCTAACTGACATAAGGCCAGATTCTCTAAGCTTCAAAAGTGATAAAATGGAGAGTGATAAACAGACAGCCAATCAGCTCCTACCTGCCATGTCACAGACTGTGTTTGAAAAATGTCAGACAGGAGCTGATTGGCTGGCTGTTTATCACTCTTTATTTTATCACTTTTGAAGCTTAGAGAATCTGGCCCATAGTGAAAAATTAGAAACTGGCTCTGTGGTACTGTATTTCCAGACTAAGCTTAGTATATTGGGCGGTATTCAATGAGAATACCTGCGAGGTGCAGCGAATCCTTTTTAGGATTCGCTGCACATTCGCCACGTTCCGGAGCCGGCGGGCTCCGGTATTCAACGTGTCAGGGGCTCGCTGCCCCAGACTGGCGAATATGAGCTCCTGCGGCGATTGCCGCAGGGAGCCTGAGGATGGTGCCAGGCAGAGAGATGGTAGTCTCTCTGCCTGCCCCAGAACTTTGTGGGGGGTAGGTGGGCTCCCCGGGTGCCAGGCAGCACAGGCTGCCCCCCGGGGGTGCCAGCAGGGGAGCGTATATTCACTACACCCGATTGTAACGATCGGGTGCAGTGAATATATTAATATGTAATGAGCGGCTCGGCTCCGGCGCCCCCTGCTGGCTGCTGTGTAAAAAAAATAATAATAATTTTTTAAATTAAATATATATTCATGTGCTTACAGCAAATGAATAAAAATAGCATGCCTCTCCTCAGAATAAAATTCCTGATTTTTTTACACCAAATGTAAAAAACAAAACACTTTATTTTAAAAGTTCACATTCCACTTCACCATAAAAAGATAGCGATTGCTACTCGGTGAATCATGGTGAAAAAAACCTTGAAATGTATTCGCCATGTGGTCATTGAATAGGGTGATTCACCGTTTTAGTCAGAAATTCACCAAACAGCACAAATTCGCCATAAAAACATGGCGAATCAGGCTCATTGAATACCGCCCATTGTCTCCTAAGTACCTACCAAGTATGTTAGATTGGTTGCTAAGTAACATGGTATATCACATATTTTTTTCATCACTGTTTAGAACGGAATAAGTTCCCTGTGATGATGCGCAAAAGTTATTTCACCTATATAATGAGGCTCTAATCTTAAGTGAGAAGGGAAATTAGCTGGAAACTTTCTTTCTAGTGAATTCATTCATTCTAGCAAATCATTATATATATTAGCACCCTGTAACAGAATTTTGGAGCACCCCATAACCTCCATGTGTCTTTGGATCAATGGGCAGATTCTGAAAAATATGTCAATATGAATGGAGAAAATGGGGAGGTGCTATATGCGTGGGTGTTACTGGAAAAGTGGGCATGGCCTCAAAGGGAATGCCGTATCTGTATAATAGGGAGAGGGTGATGTCTTGGAGAAGCGGAGGGTGACAGGAGAGACGGTGATGGGAAGATAGTGACACATGGGGAGAGGTAGATGGTCAGGCAGTGGGTTGCTGGGATTTCTCTCTTGCTGGGGTGGAACAGGATTTAATTGTGGCAGCTTGCTCTGACTCTTGGAGATGACATCCTATCATCCTATGTTTTATTTTTAATATTGAATGTATAAATATTAATACTGCACACATCACCCCTCATTAAACTTGTTGCTGTTTACTTTGGCGAGGGCAACCATCAATTGGATGGAGTTCCAACCACTTCCCCACATCTTTACTTTTTTTTGTGATCTCAATGTCTATCTACACATACTACTGTATGTTCTTATTGGTAAGCTGTTGTGACAATACTTACATGGCTACTGCTATCTGAGACTGACTTTGTGAACAAGCCAGTCTCGGCTTTGAATGCTGAGGGCCACAGCACAAGCAATGGGGCAGATGTATTAAGCCTTAACAAGAGATAAATGCATTGGGTGATAACGAGAGATAAACGTCCAGCCAATCAGCTCCTTACTGACTTTTTTCAAACACAGCCTGTAACATAGCTGTTAGGAGGTGATAGGCTGGATGTTTATCTCTCCTTATCACCCTTGCATTTATCTCTTGTCAAGGCTTAATACATCTGCCCCATTGTCTCCTACGGGTCCTGTAGATTGGGCAGTAGCGGCCAGTCTCCGGAGACTCAATCTCAACTGCCACTATGAAGGGTCCTGGAGGCTGTGTATGCACTGTACCCTCTATATTGTTAGGACCCCTGTTCAGTTGAATAGCCCTTGAGCCGGCCATGAAATATTACAAGAGGACATACTAGGTTTATGTTGTATGTTTAGAAGAGACAGACCATACATTTATAGCTGTGCTATTGGATGAATTTATGGCTTGGAATGTATTACTTGGATTTCATTAGATGGTTTAGGAAATATGCAATGCTAATTTTCATGGACTATACTTTAAATGTATTTCTGCCCTATTTTGGCAATCTATTACTGATACATAATGCTGTACGTAGTATTTATAGATTGGAAATGCATTTGCTGAGCTGGTGGTGATGTTCTGCAGGTCATGCTGTGAATTTACTGTACTCTGGTGTATGTTTTATTACTGCTGGCATAGCAAGTAGACGTATGTTCTCTTTTTCTAAGCATAAAGTTATTCCATAGTCAGCTCTTGCCCTGCAGTGCTGCTGAACGTCTGCACAGTATAAATAGCTTTGTATGCTGGATGGGATTGTCAGCATCTGTTCTTATCAATACTGATGATATAAAACTAAGATTCTGGAATTTATAAACCAAAAACCTTTTCACGTGCAAGAAAATCTGTGTTTATCCTTGGTCCGTGGTTCCCAAACTGTGTGCCGTGGCACCCTGGGGTGCCTTGGGGGACTTGCAGGGGTGCCTTGGGTTGGTGCTCCAGGACCAATGCAAGTTATTTACATCTAATATAATAGTCAAATTGGGGAAAGACAGCATTGAATCCTGTCCATTACCACATAACTGATCCTAAGGATAAGTTATAAACACAATTTATTTAACTTAATATTTGTTTCTGACTTTCTCAATGAAGAGCCTTTAGCCTAGGGGTGCCACTAAAAAAAAAATTCTGGTACTTTGGGTGCCGTGATTCAAAAAGATTGGGAACCCCTGTCCTAGGTCCATGTTTTTGAAATAGGCGCAAAGTACAGGTGAATAGATTGATTCCCATATTTAAAGGGGAATTTATATTTTTATATGAAATAGTTAGTTATAATGTTCACATCTTGAAAATCCTGCATTAATATAATAGGTAGAAAGCCTTCCATTATACAGGAACAGAAGAAATGGTCTCAACAAATAGCACAGTGCTAGGCTGGATTACCACATTTCTCATCATCACCAAGATCCAGCCTACCAGATTAATGACCAAGATGAGACACTGTTTACTTTCAAGATTCTCTATCGCTAACCCTTTCTTGCTTAGGTATTTTCTGACCCATGACACCAAGTTGGGAGGTATGATACAGTACTGTACAGTGGAAATATTTTGTAGGTACTGGGAAACTTTGGTATGACAATAATAAAACCAGCATCCGAGTTCTGCCCACAGGAAGTATCTCCCTATCCACATGCCTCATGTTCTTAGTGGGAAATTTACCACTGCCCAAATCTATCTCTATTTCCCTTCCTTTCTCTATCATACTGTCTTGTGTAAAGGTTGTGGTATACCTGCGCACCAAGTGTTACTGTTGTGGACTAGCTGCAAAACACTAGAAGGTCTGACTGTGCCTTCCTGTTAAATGGTACATAGAAAAAGGATTTTTTTGTGTTGAGCTTGGTCCCTATGCGTATTTAAATGGATCACAAAGTTATAGTTGGGTAATTTTACTTGGTGATAACGTATATATACAGTGCAAAGTAAGACATCATGATGCCAAACAGATATACATTATGAAAAGAATGCAAAAAATAATAAAAAACAAAGAATAAAACAATCCAGAGTGATACAGTAGCGAGTGCTAGTGTGTGTTCATAAACAGTACCAGAATCTCCAAATTTGATCGACGGGCTTGTAGCCAGTCCTGTCAAACCTGGGAGATCAGTCTCCTGGTTAAGCTGGATTGTGGGGGGTATGCTCGTCCTCCTTAATTCAGGGGAATGAGGTTTGTCCAGAGTAAGTGTCTTTATCTGATTGCGGCGTCCCGCAGATCAGATGGTGGATGGTTGATTGCAATTTATTCGGGTACACCGTTTAGACGTCAATATGGGTGTCTCGAGTTTTCGGGAGGGGGATTGGGAGGTGCAGTATAGGGGTGCCCTTGGGTTTCCGTCTATTGTGGTTTGAATTTTTGATCTTGGTGGAATGTGGTTACTGGTTAGTTTTTGTTTTAGGTCTGGGGCTTTTCTGAATGTTAGTTTGGGTCTTGGGGGTATGTGGTCGGCTAGGACCTCGTCCTCTAATAGTAGCGGCCAGTGTTTATTTAGAATTTTTCGTAATTGGATTGATTGGTTTGAATAATGTGTTATAAAGTGTATTTCTTGCATCATTGTGTCTTTATTTTTGTTTTTGTACTTGAGTAGGTCGCTTCGGTCTGTTTGTTTTATCTGTTGGAATGCTGTGTCGATAGTTGTATCGTGACGTGAGGCAGGAGGGATCCCAGGCAGCACGGAGGACACGGCGCACAAGTCAGCTACCTGACTACGGCGACGTGCATCCACTTGCTGTTCTTACACCCGGAACCAGTCCAGATCACTGCGGCTGCGGCACACTGTATTGTATCACACGTGTGCAGCACCGCACCATACTGGACATTCCCAACGTACTGGCACCCCTATACTGCACCTCCCAATCCCCCTCCCGAAAACTAGAGACACCCATATTGACGTCTAAAAGGGGTACCCGAATAAATTGCAATCAACCATCTGATCTGCGGGACGCCGCAATCAGATAAAGACACTTACTCTGGACAAACCTTTATAAATAAACGTACTACTACTACTACTACCTCATCCCCCTGAATTAAGGAGGACGAGCATACCCCCCACAATCCAGCTTAACCAGGAGACTGATCTCCCAGGTTTGACAGGACTGGCTACAAGCCCGTCGATCAAATTTGGAGATTCTGGTACTGTTTATGAACACACACTAGCACTCGCTACTGTATCACTCTGGATTGTTTTATTCTTTGTTTTTTATTAGTTTTTGCATTCTTTTTATAATGTATATCTGTTTGGCATCATGATGTCTTACTTTGCACTGTATATATACGTTATCACCAAGTAAAATTACCCAACTATAACTTTGTGATCCATTTAAATACGCATAGGGACCAAGCTCAAAACAAAAAAATCCTTTTTCTATATACTGTCTTGTGTGACAACCTATGTCTCCACATATCCATACAAAGCTTAATATTTTCCTTCATCACAGAGTATGCGTGAGAGGCGGAGGCGTGTATAGTGTAGTCATGCACTTACCTTGTTCCTCAAGCTCTTATCTTCAGGCTGCTGTGTTGTTACAGTTGTTCCTTAGTCACATCAGATGACTCTCTAGAGATGGCACATACAGTTTGTTAGAAGTGAACCAGGCAACATTTTGATGGAAAGACATTTACAAAAGGAACAACAATAAGGTGACTGCAGCAGTGAATCTGGATAGCGTAATCGCTAGACAACTCCAGGTTTCTCCCTAATTTGTTGCCCATAGCAACATCCCATCTTTAATATAACTCCCAAGTAAATAAGCCCCTAGGAGTCTGATTCATTGTTGTAGGGATGGCCAGTGTTGGACTAAGCACAATTGTGTCCGTACAATTGCAATTTTAGATATTGGGCCAGATGCACTAAACTTCAAAATGCATCAGCTCCTGTCTGACATTTTTCAAACACAGTCTGTGACATGGCAGGCAGGAGCTGATTGGCTGTCTGCTTATCACTCTCCATTTTATCACTTTTGAAGCTTAGTGCATCTGGAAGAAGTGTAAGGGAAATGCAGTGTTCTTTCTTTGACAAGCAGATGTCATAGTGCATGAATGGAGATAGTCTATCCTATGGGTGTGTAATTCAAATGTCAGTGTCTGTGTCTGCATACAGATGCTCAACTGCTCACACACGAGGCCATACCCAGATGGAAAATTGCACCTGCTACAAGGCTGGTATAGTTATGATGGTGCAATCATTGGTAAGTCTAAGGATGCACCATTTGTTATTACTGTGTGTACAGACACTGAAATTGGGCATCTCAGTCTCAGTACGGATCCATAGGACAATACAAGGGAAGGCCCTTGTATCACCATTTGCATACAGTTGCAGACAGATGACTGCCTATAGACACAGCTGCTTGAGCTTCTGGTCCAGCTCAGAATCAGAACCCGGGTAAGACAGTGCCAGTATCACCTAACTAGCAACCATGATGGCTTCTGGTGATGCTTTTGGAGGGACAGACAAGGGTACATGCTAACAGTAAGCCTTAGCGCCCACATGCTGCAGCAAGACTAAACCTAAACCGTAATAAACACAAGAATGAAACTAAGATTACATTTGTCACCCTCAGTACCTGTAAACAGACACAAACCCACCAACAAAGATGTCCTACAGTAACCCTATTCTCTTTGACTACACCACCTACTAACTAAATAATAAGTGCCAGGGCCCTACAACACAAACTAAAGCCATTGAAGAGACCAGTATTAAAAATGTAGACTAAAACTGTTCATGATGCTGTCATTGATGCGCACAGCACACAGCCAGGTCAGAGGGAATTTGACAGAGGCACTGGCTGGCCGGAAGCAGATGGACATAAATCCTGAAGTTGGTGCAGTGGGAAAGTGCTAAGGCAAGGCACTTATTTGTAATTCAATTTGCAAATAAATGCTGGCTGGTTAGGAAAGATTGTAGATAAAAGTGATAATGGTAGTAGTCTTGTCCAAAATTGTTTAAATGGGGCATTTAATTATATCAAATTTTAAGAAAGTGACTAAGACTAAAACTAAATAGAAATCCTTGCCAATATTAACACTGGAAGCAACATTGGTAACAATGGCCGATATATCTTGGTGGATCAAGCCAGGTATCCAGCTATATCCAGCAATATTGTATGTATTATTAATAATAATATGGTACGGTCACAAGACCATAGTAATATATTTACTAGAGGTAGTGGCAAATGTATAATGGATGCAGTTTTTGTTTTACATATAGAAAGTCGAGTCCAATACTGTATATCCTGCAATATGAATAGACCCAACTGAGTAGATCAGCTGGACACCATTCCCTTCCCTTTATGTCTTTTGTCAGTGGCCATCTTCATAGTGCCGGAGCCTTTGCAAACTTATGCACATGCATCATCATTCTGAAAATATCACTTAAAGATGGCCACCAGCAGCAGGTGCAAGCGGATGACCTACTGTATGAAGTGGGGGGGACTGCTCAGCCCATCCCGAACATTATTATGCATTTGAATAGGTGGCATAATTTTAATAATAGATACCCAATGGTTCCAGTATCCCTCCAATGCTATTTGGAATTATGACAGTCATCTGTAAATAGGGTGGGCCACACAAGCATTTGCTGCTCCTTTACTCCCTCTACTACCCGCTGACCATATGATATATAGCATGGACTAGACTCCAATCCTCGGCGATTTATATTGGTTTTAAATCTGCCCAACATCACTAGCATCCCTGAATCCCTGACACATCATTACACAAGTCTAATTCCCTGACACTCGTCTACCAGTGTATTCATTCTGACATGATATTACCTTGATACCACCCAGTTTCTGACTCTGTTACCTGTGTGCAATCCTGATATACCTCTCGACTCAAAACAAAGAACACCAAAACATTGTCAATGTCTTCCACTGTCTTTCAATTATAAGAAAGAATGCAAAGATTTCATAGATTATTCCATTGATTCCATTAATTCCTTACATCCTGGTAAATATGTGCATATTATTTGGTGATGGCAAAAAGCAATGTACATAGTATATACCAGTTGATGCATCAAAGTCAACAAACAGCCCAGGAGGTATATTTTACTAAAGGTTTACATTGATCATTTTTTTTCCTTTTCCTTTTCCAAGTTCAGATCAATTAATATTGATTTTAATTGCTGTTAGACTTCCAGGGCTAAAACAGACATTTGCTCAAATATTTTTTTATATTCCTTTTAAAATGTTAGCAAATATGTGTTCTAGCCCTGGAAGCCTGACATTTATTAAGTTTTGAAAGCAATCTGAAATCAATCAAAGTTGACCAAAAAAAAAAAGACTTAACCAGTAGTATGGTTAACTGAGCAGTAGGTGTTTGTATGCCCATATTCACAGTTACAATGTTACATATACTCAGTATTTGGATGGAGCAGAGCTTGAGCAGAACATGTAGAGCATCAGGGGGTGATGTATGTGGGCATCAGTGTATATGTAATCAGTAGTAGTATGGCTGGTGACAGCCAGCCATATGCTCTGGATATTGCAGGATCTCTTGTAGTTTGGTGGAACATTTCTGTGTCCCACTGTGGTGCTGTAACACAGTGACAAGATGGTGACACGTATGCGCAGAAGACCAGACATTGTTCTTGGTAATGGACTAATACATCCCTAAAGGAGCATCATGGGGACACTCCATATTTCAGATTCCTGACTAGATTATTTTAAAATATCTACCAGCCTAAGGGATATATTTGCTAAAGCATCTAAAAATGAAAAGAGGTAAAGTTGCCTAAAGGACCAATCAGATACTGTCATTTTCTGTGAATTGAGCTTTGCAAGGGGACGGGTTCACAAATTTGGGGTCCATGTGTTAAAAATGTACAAACTGACATAAATCAAATGTAAAAGTGATAAATAACCCACATCGCTTTATTTGAGGAAGGAAAAAGTCTCAAGGGATGAATATAAAGTAATTATTTAATGAGTACATTCAAAAAGTTCACCTACACATCATATAAAACAGTATCGGTATAAATACCATACAGTTAAAAACAAGGTGGGTGATTGTATCTCTCTTGGAAAGTACATGTAAATGATGGCAACATAAAAATCCTGTTCCCATAATGACCTCCTATGGCGGACTGAATGTGCATTATACAGTAGGTCATGTTTCTTAAACGTCTCAACATTGACTAGTGCGGGCTCCTACGTCGAAATATAAACTCACGGTGGAGAGTTGATGTCCATGGAGTGGAGAAGAGAGCTCTCAGCTGTTATAAACATCTATTGGAGTCCGAGGTCTGGTCCGGGTAGGTGACAATTGCACTGCTGCAGATAGACTGGTAAAGTCCAGTATAGAGCACAATTGGGTCCGAGAGAGAGAGAGAGAGAGAGAGAGAGAGAGAGAGAGCGAGAGATGAATCTGGGGCACCACTGACGCGTTTCGCTGGATAACCCAGATTTTTCAAAAGAAATAACCCTTTTCATGTGTCGACCATTAATGTGTTGACCATTTATCTAGGTCAGCGTTTTGCTTGTCAAACTTTTGATGTCGACGGAGACACTGTCAACTTAATAAAATACGTGTCTATCAGACAACAGATTAACTATATAGAATAGTGACTTTTACAAACATTATTATATACAACCAATACACAATATTTAAACAATTTTGTTGTGTATAACAAAAACTGCATTTATCTCAGAATAGGTTTAATTTAAAAAAAAGATTTTACTGGAACTTTTTCTAGGATTGTAAATGTTCCTCCAGAAACATGAATTGTGCAACACAAAATCCTTTCTCTGCTGTCCCTCACATGTCTTAACAATGTTCTAATGAGACCACACATACTGATGAGAGAGGACTGAGTTCCTGCAGCTATTTAATCTTTATCTACTTTTCTCTATCTTTAGTGTGATTAGGATACATGTTTATTACAGAACTGTCAACTCTCCAGTATCTGAAGTTTGTCATAGACATCTTGTCTTGTGTTATATTTGTTTGCCCATTCAGTCTATCTTTTAACTGTGAACACAAAGGAAGCAATATGGCCTACACAGTTATAGCACAGCAGAGGTCGCCTATGGAAGGCAAAATAAACGCAGAATGATATTTAACGTGTTTCATATTAAAGACGGCTTTCGTTCCTTAGACTTGTAATCATCTAACAGTCTACTATTTATTTCATAAAACCATGTGAACAAAGACCTAGTTTCTAATAATTCAAGAGGTTATACATCATAGATACAGTATATTAAGCACTGAATCTTTTTGTATCATTTCGAATACGTATAACCAGTTAATAGAAAACAAAATACTTGATGTAAACTACACTAAGCTGCCCCTATAGATGGGGGTACTTGTCGCACAGTAATATGCTTTGCTACAAACAGTTACTTGGCTTGTGCTGTTTTCAAGTCTGCAGTAATAATAACAAAAGATGTCAAATGTAAAATTAGCTGACCAGTCAAGTGTAATGTTAGGCGGAACTACTTTTATCTTTGCTATGGCCTTGCGTATTACAGTAAGTGCCCAAGCTAAGCAAAGAAGCCGTCTTCTCAAAAGAGTCTTGCAGATAGCATGCCCCACCTCCCACATCAGTAGATGTTGTGGCCAGCGCTAGTGTCTGTAAGGCCACACATGACTTCCTCTCCTCTGCCTGTGGGACTCCATGTATTCTTTTTTCAGCGGTGCAGCATACAAAATGTCATGGCATTACTCCATTACCATGAAAAGCAGCCCTAGAGTTCATTCCAACCATTATAGTCAATGGTGGAAGCATTTATTGGTTGAGAGAGCCGGGGGCATTAAAGGTTAGTGTACTATGCCAGTGATAAGCCACATATATACTAGCCCTTATGCTCCATGAGTGATATTGGCAGTGATCTCCTGGCAAACGATATTGAGCATACACCCTGAACAATGTTCTTTTTTTTTTAATTCAATCAAGTTTTATTGTATGTTTTTTGTTATATACAATATAACACACAAACATGCATATAAGAACAAAAACAACAGTTAACAATCACTGCAGAAGTATGAAAATGCAATAATGAAGATTAATAAACAAGCATATTGGAGGGTATTCTGGTTGACACGCAAATCTGCATGCCAAGTATCCCCACACGCATGCAAATGGATGTTTTGCATATATGGGGACAAAATCATTTGATGGTCACCGAAAATCGAATGATTTTGCAAGCACTCGCAGACCTAAGGCACCTCTGTGGTGTCTTAGGTCTGTGGGCGCCCTGTACAGGAAGCAGGCGGGCAACTGACATCTGCTGACGTCAGGTGCCCGCCCCCACGCACCTGCATCATGGATGAATTGGCATGGGAACGCCCAGCATTCCTTCACCACTTCCCCCTCGTCCGCACTGCTAGATGCGAATGGGATGGCAAACAAGCAGTTCACCACGCCAGCTCGCACCAAGTGGCTGCACATCCACATAACCGTATGTGCACATGCGCAGTCCCAGACCATTGCTCCCCTGTGCAAACACACCGGGGAGCGTGGCGATTAGAATAAGGGCCATTGTCTAGAAACAATTCACATTTGTATGTGCTATTATTTACTATGTGATGTATACTTCATGTTCGCCATCCAGATTAGGGATGCCAATCCTGGGGCATTTTTTCAATCTCGGATTGAAAAATGCTCAATCCCGGGATTCTCCGGGCCTCCGGGCAGGTAGCGGCAGTGCTAGCTGGGCAGGAGGGGAGGCTAGGAGCAGTAACATCGGTCATCTGTTGCAGGATGCTGTGGCCTGCACAGCATGACGGTCAGAGGTCACGCTGCGCAGGCCGCACGCCGGGGTTGGGAACAGCCGGGCAACTTCTGAGCAGGTGCTCAGAAGCTGCCCGACATTAGACTGTGCAGTCTAATCCCGAAATCCCAGGATTGAATACTCCAATCCCGGGATCGAAATCCCGGACAATTTGGGGCCAAATCCCGGGATGCCGCCGATCCCAGGATTGGCCACCCTAATCCAGATTTTATATCAGTTATACATGACTGTCAGAGGAAATGAGGAACAAACCGTTGCAAACATCAACAATACAGGTGTTACTACTTCAAAATGGATTAGGCATATCCACTAAAAACAAGTAGCCTAATAGCACTACACACCGGCCATGGTTAAACATTTCCATAACTGAACAGTCATAAAAGTCAGTTTGCATAAGAAATATGGTGCATGAAGTCTATCCATTTATTCCAGATATTATAATATTTCTTCTGAGAGCATCTAGATATATAGACAAATGTTTCATGTCGCACAGTTTCATTAGTCAGAGACAACCATTCTCCAACTATAGGCCCAGAAGAGGCTAACCAGGATCTAGCAATGCATACTATTATCAATGTGCATAAATTAATAACATAACTTTCAGTAAGTTTATCTAAGGTGTCATCCTCAAATGCTGCCAGAATACATACTATTGGAGTAAAGATATATAATGGAATACCCGTTGCTGCCACAATGTGAGTAGTTCCTGCCAGATTCCAGAGACCATGGGACAGGTCCACAACAGATGCCAAAAAGACCCATCTAATGAAGTGCATTTTGGGCATTTGGAATCAATCCTACCTTCCGTTAGTAACCGCATGGGATTAGATGCACTCTCTGCAATATAAAAAGTGAAATTTGCTGAAATCTAGTAGATAGAAGAAATACAAGGACCTCCCAAAGCTATATCCAATGTTTCCTGAGACAATGGACCTACTCTAAGGTGAGATAATCCTTCACCATGGTGCGAGATAAGTAGATCCGTAATATTGACCTTGTATCGCCAACAGATAACAACAATTGCATAGTTGGTGAATCTTGTATGATAACAGGTTCAGTAGGGAACTGTGCCATACAGGCGTGCCTATGTTGTAAATATCTGAAAAGTGTACATTCGGTACAGGGTTTGTCTGTAAAGTGTTTTAAAAACAGACCTAGAATTTCCCATAGTAGTTATGCCCCATTGCCTCCAGAATTCTTGTAAATTCTGTAAAACCTGACATGCCGTCTAAGAGGGTATCCCGGTCACACCCGTGTATGTAAAATTTTACCCACCTATTTCCAGATTTGTATTGCTGGCTTAAAGATCAGCAAATCCATTAGTTTAACATTGCCACTTAAAAAAAAATATTTAATGGTGAGAGGCCTGGTAATAGATGTGACACTAACAGGGAGGGTAACACGGAACCCCTATCTTCTCGGTCCACGTAAGTACGTCAATTGGGCTGCATAATAGTAGAATCTAAAAGATGGAAGCGCCATGCCTCCACTGTCACGTGTGCGAGTCAGGGTATTAAGATAAAATTTGAACTCTCTGGCTAGACAAATAATAAACGATAGTAGCCCAATGCATTTAAATATCCTAAGGAGAACATATATTGGGAAGTGTTGTAGCAAGTATAACAGTTTAGACTGAGCAATCATCCCTACCAAGCTAATTCTTCCCGTAACTGTAAGAGGGAGTTTCCCCCATGCAGAGATCCTAGAATTCATGTAATTTAATTGAGGCTGGATACTAAGAGGTACATTTTTGGATGGGTCATTAGTTACACATATATATATATATATATATATATATATATATATATATATATATTGTACCTTGGTATTTGAAATTGTCCACCCAGCAAAGTGGAAGTGGTATAACAGGAAACTACGGAAGTATGCAACATTTGTCCCAAATGATCAATAACCCTGAGTATTTACCAAATGTTTTAATACGTTCCAGCACCATGGGCATAGAATTACCATGATTAGAAATAAACAGTACAATGCCATCTGCATAAAGGGCAATCTGATCCTCTTTAGGGCCATTCTTGAGGCCTGATATCGTCTGATTAGCACGTATGAGGCAAGCCAGTGGTTTCACTGCTATCGCAAACAATGTAGGAGAAAGGGGACATCCCTGTCTCGTACCTCTCACTAGGGGAAAAGAAGAAGAGGAAGAACCATTAATACTACTTATTCCCGCACACGGGATTATCACACGGGTCCCATCCCCAGAGCAACACGGCAATGCGATCTAAAAGTTCCGACACCGACACGGCATATTGCCGAGTCGGTGACGTCACATGGGGCGGTGCTGGGCGGCGGCGCGTCATCGGGGGCTCGGGAGGAGGCAGTACTTGGAGCTGACAGTGCTGCCTCCTCCATACTGTGAACGGGACACGGGTCGCTCGACCCAGGCACCCGTTCACACTGCAGTTGACACGGGTCATAGCCGTGTTCAACCCTGGTCAATACCAGGGTTGAACACCCGTGTTGCTCGACCCGTGGTGCCCTTTTCAGACCGCACCGTGACCCGTGTTTAGGCCCCGCGAACACGGCAATATGCCGTGTTCGGAGTGCGGTCTGAAAGCGGTATTACAGAGACCCTAGCCTATGGGTGTGAACAGAAGCTTGACCCATCTAATAAAAACCAAGCCTATCCCGAATCTAGACATGATCTCCCACAGGAATGCTTACTCCGCAGAATCTCATGCCTCATCGAACAAAACTATTACTGATGAGTGAGCATCCCTGTGAGAGACCTGCAGATGTGTAAACAGCCGCCTAAGATTAATCATCGTAGACTTACCAGGCATGAGGACGGCTTAAGGGTTAAGCACTAAGTGATTTTCTTAAAGATATCGCTCAGAATGGCAAAATTGACAATATCTTTTTAAAAAAAGTCTACTGTGTATGGGGCTTTAGTGTGCCTCCCTTAACCAGTAATTGGTTTATGAACTGATTGAACACAGGTGCAGATAACGCACCATAGTGCACTAAGCTGGTTAGAGGTTGCACCTATAGCTGCTCTGGGTTCTAGTGGCTGGAGGATAACCAAGAGACAGCACACAACGCAAACTAACATTTCATGTGTAAATGGATTGTACCCTTTTGCTCATTATCAATATCTGGCCCAACTGATTACATTGCTTCATTGCTTAATACATTGTAAAGGTTATTGAATGAAAAAAGGTTAAGAAACATTTCAAGAAATTACTGCACATAAACTGAGAGACCTCTCATATTGGTTCAAAGAAAGAATGGGGCTTCACAGAGGCGCTATACGTTTAGCCCTTGAGAAGGGCACAGCAAACCATTTTCTTACTTACCAAATAACTGGTTGACTTTGAGGTATTGTATAATAGACAATGTGCCCCCCCCCCCCCCCCACCACCATTAAAGGAGGATATAGGGGTTGTCTATTATTCCATTTAGAATCCAAGTGGATCTATCGGCTAGACATGTTGCCCCAACAGGACAATGAACAACTACCATGTTTCGCTAATAGTAAGCCCTACCCCGAAAATAAGCCCTACTCTTGCTTTTGGAAACTGGTCCAAAATAAGCCCTACCCCGAAAATAAGCCCTATCAAAATTCCCATTACCCGAATGCGTGCACTAACTTCAATGCCCCCAGCTCCACCCCCGGTAACCCCCTTCACCGCCGCCCTGCTTGAGGAATGCTGTACAGTACTGTATCAGCCATTGAAGACTCCAATTCCTGGTCCCAGGGATGCATTGCACCCTACGCATGACATCACCGTGCACATCACGCGGCTTCTGTACATGGCGGGAGCGGAGTAGCAGAGATGCTGGCGGAAAGCAAGAAGATGAACTGGAAACTGAAACTGGAAAGTGCTGTAGGTGAGGAGCAGGACTGGGGGCATGGTGGCTGTGAAAGGAGGAGGACTGAGGGCTGTGACAGCAGGACTGGGGGCATGGTGCGGTAAAAGGAGGACTGTGGGCTGTGAAAAAAGGCCTACCCCGAAAATAAGCCCTATTTTGTTTTTTGTTGAAAAAAAAAATAAGACAGTGTCTTATTATGGGGGAAACACGGTAGTGCTTCATCGCTTTTTATAACAAAATATCTGAAATTTCTTGAGCCACTCCTCAGCCTTAATATTTAGTCTCCGCTTGCCATAAATCATATTTTATAGTTTCTAAATAAAAAGTGTAAGTGTTCCAGAAGTGATCCTCTGCCCCTAACTACAAGTTGTTGTTGAGTGCAGTTTTCTGGTTTTTCCAGTTTCCCTGCTACATACTGTTTATAATTAGGTTAGTCCACAGTGACAACCTCGAGCACTTAGAGGGTTAAACGCATCTTTACATTAAAATAAGTTCCAGTACCAGTTTTAGGTACATCATACTCATTTAGTAGTTTATTTTTTGCCAGTACTTGGGAAAGGTGTCATGTATGCATTTCTGTTGATCAGCAGCTCACAACTTATTACAATTATACTACTTTGCATGTTTTATGTACTTACAGGCTACCATATTCAGACTTGCCAGGGATTGTCATCATTGGTGAAGGGTTTGTTACACATGTCTGACATCTGGGGGAAAATTTAATAGGATGAGAGATTCACAAAGTGAGAAATTTGGCAATGTTTGATTTTTCAGTGTAATTGATTGCCGCTTTAAAAAAAGCTGGAGATTTCTTACCAAATCTCTCTCTTTCTGAATCTCAAATCCTATTAAATTTCACCCCATGGAATTTGGACATTCTGAGCACTGCGGTAGGAACATCGGGTGCAGGACGGGTTCCCGACAGTCGGGATCCCGACAGTCATTTACCTGACCACCCGCTATTTTCCCTGAGTACAGGCAGTCGGGATCCCAACGTCGGGCTAATGACTGTCGGGATCCCGACTGTTGGAGTCCCATACCACACCCGGAACATCTATAAAGGATAAAATATGTACATTAGATACTTTTACAGCATTCACCACAGAAGAGAACAAAAACATGATATTTAGCCCACCTACTATATATATATATATATATATATATATATATATATATATATATATATGCAGGTAACAGCGATGAGGGCATTACTTACTGAATGAAATTTACTTTATGTGAGCTAATTCTGAGAGACTATTACCTAGAAATTGTCTTGTGCAGTACTGTGCGCCAGGGAGCATTATCACAGTATAAATCATATATAAGCTGGAAAAGGGCCTGGTGCTGATCACAACCGCACCTCTCTCAGCTGCTTGGTTATTATACTGTAGCTTCTTTGCTTAACACTCTAATATTGAACTGCGTATATTTCACCAAAAGGTCAACTTGCACAAGGTCACCATTAACAAAAGGTAGACCCAAGCAGAAGGTTGACATGGCAATGGTTGACACATGAATAAGTCGACATGCTTTTATCACTATTTTTTCTATTTTCGGCTTTTATCACTATTTTTTCTAATTCTCATGTGTTGACATTGACACAAAAAAACATGCAAAAAATGTCATCCTATGTCGACCTTTTACATGTTGACCATTCATGTGTCATCCATTGCCATGACCTTTTGTAAATGTCAACCTTGTGACCTTCTGTCAATGTTGACTTTCTACATGTCAACCTTTTTTGTGTTACCCTATTGACTGTCGACCTAGACGTTGTCTATTCTTTGATCCATATCCAGCTTGTACATGATACAGGGTATACAATGGATGACATTCCCAAGGATTTTGTCAATTCTGATGGGTTGGAATAACAAAATGAGAATGTCATACAGTGTAGCACACTATGGGCCGGATTCAGGTCTGATCGTTGGGCCCAGGGATAAGGTAAATGCCACTCCCTGACACCCAGCACACGCTAATTCCCGCCACTGTGCACAGCTGCAAATTTGTTTGCAACTGTACACACAGGGAGAAATCCATTCATCATAGAAAGGTCTCCCCCTGTTTGCTGCATTGGCTGTGGTGAGAAGAGGGCCACTGATGACATCAGCGGCCCTCCCTTCCAACAGCCGGGGAATGCCTGCGGTTTCAGAGAAATGCCCAGAAAATGCCGGCAGAACGCCCCTATATAAATGCTCGCTGTCAATGGGACAGCAAGTGAACAACAATCACATGCGCACTGCGGACTGTGCATATTTTCGGTCCCCAAATGATCACCAAGGCTGTGAATTCAAAGCCCTGTGATCACAGCTGAATTGTGCCCTATGTCGTTAATGTGCGCTCCCTTGCGTCATCAGCGACATCCACTATCACCTGTACATGTAGGATGTCAGAGGTTATTACTAGTGAGCAGGGTTTAAAGTGGTCTTGGAGAGGTGGTGGAACTCATGTCAACCACCCTCCCCCTTAGTCGCGACCTTGGCCAGTGCCAGGATTTTTGGCACCGCCTGCAAAACTATACATTTCTGCCCTATTTCTCATACTTTACAAAGGAACAGTGGTCTCATAAGGAAGGGGCGTGGTTACACAATAGTACCCCCAATTCAAATAATGCTACATTGTAGCACAATCATATTCACATTAGACAACACGTAGTGCCCCTGATTTATATTACACCACATAGTAGTGCACCTTATTAACTTTATGACACACAGTAGTGCCCCTTATTTACATTAAATCACTTTTTAGTGTCCTTTATTCATGTTAGGCTACACAGTATTATTTATTTTATTATTTATTTACAGTTTCTTATATAGCGCAGCATATTCCGTTGCGCTTTACAATTGGAAACAACAGTGATTAAACAAACTGGGTAGAAACAAACCGACATGGAGGTAGGAGGGCCCTGCTCGCAAGCTTATAATCTATAGGGATAATAGGAGGGATACATATGGATAGAATTCCATATCATGGCAGTCCCATCAGATTACAAGACAGTCCTAATGGGATGCAATTAGATATGAATGCTACTGGAGGTTGTGTGGGGGTTCCTGAATATGATAAGCTTGCCTGAAGAGGTGAGTTTTCAGGGAACGCTTGAAAGTAGTACTCCTTTTATATGTCACACAGTAGTCTCCCTTATACAAACTGCCCACAGTAGTAGTGCACCTTACACATAATTCTCTCAGTAGAAGCCCTTGGAAAAGGAAGCAGCTGGAAAAGGGTTTTCTGTTAGAACTACTGTGCAGGGCTGTGGTGGAGGTGGAACTGGTTCCCTCTACCATTACAGGTGATTAACTAATTTTCACCCAGTCCCCCCCCTACACACACACCTTAACCCATGCTAGCTAGAGCCATGCTACGGAATGGAGTATGGCCCTCACAAATATCATTGTGGTCGACATCAGCAAGTGTGTATGCACTTGCAAACCCAGCACACGCTAGGTCTGGGCGCTCTAAATGTCACTGGGCACACTCGTCGCCCAGTGTTTACCCAGCTTGAGTGAACAAAAGGAAAGAAATAAATGATAAACTACAAGCTAATCAGCTCTTATGTTACAGACTGTGTTTGAAAAATGACAGTAAGGAGCTGGTTACATACATAGTTACATAGTAGGTAAGGCTGAAAAAAGACTTGCGTCCATCCAGTTCAACCTGGTATAGATTATACTATAACTGATATGGTATCCATTTTACAGACAGATTCTATTTCTTAATTGTACCCCTGGACGTTTTTGTCCAGTAGCTGTTTATCCAACTTAGCCTTGAATGCATGGTTGTTTATCAGTTGTTCATAATATCACTTTTTGAAGCTTTGTACATCTGGCACTTAGGGCCTTAATACACCGACATAGCAGGAGAGAATATGCGCAAGGCTCAGACAAGGTGAAATATTTAAGAAACACAACCAATTAATTCCAATTAATCTGAATACCTGAAAAGGAACCAAACATAACCACCATCACTAAAAGCTCCACATGTGAGTGAGGCCAATGTACATTAAATGAGTTTACTATGGTGAGTGCTGAGTTTTGCACCCCAGCTCTGGGAATGGCAAGTGCAGTGTATTAATATTTAATCTGCTGGAATTGGTGGATTTGGGTAGCACCAAAACATTTTAACTATTTTGAGGTTGGATACATGTCTGTCTTGTGGATATGAGTGGGTAGACGGACTAGACCTTCACAGAGTATAGAGTATACCCAATTATTATTATCCTTTTGTTCTATTGCACTACAAGGGATCCACAGCACCTAAATACAAAGTGCATGGCCACGCCTCCCATGATTAGGCCATGCCCATTGAAAAGTACCTGGACCTTGCCAGTCTCTACGCTGCCCTGTCTAGACCTCATGGTGCACTAGGCAAGATACCAGTCTGCAGCCTTCTTCCCTCCAACAATCCATAAAACGATATTTTTATTGCTGATTGCATCCGGCATCGAGAGAGTGCCTTGGCATGAGTACAGTCTGCCCACCTGCATGAACATCAGCATTGCATACAAATCTGAATCAGGCCCTAGAGCATAATACCTGTGTCAGATTTAAAGTAAAACTGACTTCCGACAATGTGGATGAGGTCATTATGTGTGTCCAAACATTTATTTATCCTATCAAAGAACATTGAAGGGAGTTTGGGCAGGTCCATTTAATGTCATGACGCCACGCGGTAGTCAAGCAATGCTCCACTGGGAATGTTTGGATGGCCGGGTTATCTTTATGTGGCCCCGTGGGACCTGCTGGGTCTTCCATCCCATATCCACAAAAGACCATAGTTTCCAAGACAGTTCCATTGATCCTACTGGCGGGGATGGATGCAGAGGAAATATGGGAAAATAACATTTACATGAGCTCTTAGTCTACTGTGTGTGTGTGTGTGTGTCTGTCTATCTATCCATCAAATCTATTTATAAAGATATATCTACATATCTCTATCTATCTATATATAGATGGGTTGATACAGAATTGCACATGTCTGTTTTATGGATAACCCAGTGATTTGCAGCACTGCACAGCTTATGCATCTCAGACAGAATTCCCCTTGTAGATGAAGGGATGTAACTTTCCAGAAATGGCACATGTAAACTTAATTTAGTGAGGGCAAGTTATGAGCCCTTATTTGTCCATTAACCATTTAATCTTGGAGCATAAGACACATCCTAGAGCACAGTGTTGCTGGCATATTGGATTTACATGGTGTGGTAATGTCACCTGTGCTTCTTGTAGATCTGGATTGGTTTGCAAATATTCTCTGAATCATTAGTCACTCACATCTGGCCAAATCAATTCACCCATCTCTATGCGTGAATAGGGATGGTTTAATATCAATACATATAATATTAATGAGTATCAATACGGATGCTATTAAACCAATGAAAAACATCTGTAACCATTTGATTGCCAAAGTTGATGTGAGAGACCATCAAAATATAGCTAAAAATGCCAACATCGCTCACAGTGGCTGTTCTTTTACTATAAATAAATACAAGTACAACCACGTTAAATAATGGAAGTTTAGCTAAATATTGTACCCCACCCCCTAAAAAAAAAAAAAACAACAACCGTCGCTGCAAAGGATGCTGCCATTTTTAGTAGATATTTTGAGGATCGTTCACAGCAATGTTGCTACTCACAGGGTTAAAATGAAGCATTTACTTTTTCAATTGTGTAAAACACTAGCACGAATTTACTGCTATCTATTCAGTATGTATGTAAGAACTAGGTGATTCCAAAGAGGAATCCACAGAAAAGAATCATACACATTAGAGAATCTGTTTCATGAATCACAGATTGGCCTTTAAACCTGTACAGTAATGTATTCCTTAATCTGGTTACATTTTATTTAGTATCCGGTTTTTGTTTGTTTGTTTTATCGTTTCCCGAGGAAGAAGACAACAAACTTACAGCCGCTCAACAGCTGTAACATAAATATGCACAAATACAACACGTACCATCTCAGCTTAGGGGGAGATAAAAGCAGACTGTATCCTTATACTGTACAGAGTAAGGAAAGAACACAAACGTTCCCCAGCTCACCAGTGCAGTATATGTGTCTCTCTGAATAAATGGAAGTTCTCACACATACACCAGTTTATTGTTTCCTGGAGTTCCAGAATAAAACAACAGCTCCCAGTGTAAACAGCTCAGCACTTAGCGCTGAATGCAATCTCAGAACTATTAAAATTGATGTCTAACAGAAACAGAAGCTGTCCCGGGACTGACCCATTGTTAGTCCTGGAAGTCTCTGATTACTTGGATGTTCTGGTCATTGTAAATGCCTCACATAAATATTTCTAGTCAACTTTACACCTTCAAGATACCGAAGGAATAATTAATGGGTAAATCATTGACTCTGTAAGACAAGTTAATTGAGTCTGTTGTAAAACACTAATGGTATATTAGCGAGTAAATAAAACGTCTTTCTTAGTAGCAGCTGAATAAGTGAAGAATGAATGCGCGTTGATGCTGTTTGAAGTAACCACCATAGGCATATAGAGATCAGAAATATGCCATAAACATAACATAAATCACAAAATATAAAAATAAATTACCCTAACAGTACTAAAGATTAAAGGCTAGAAAAATGGCAACACTTATTTAGAAGAACTAAAGAAAATTTACAGAAGAGAGATAGGTTGGCCATATTTATCTAGCAACTTCTAATGGATAAAAGCTCAAATCTGATTGGTTGCTATGGGCAACATCTTTCACTTCTAAATACTCACACTTTAGTAACTGTACCCCTAAAAAGGGACCGTGGCTTGCCCTGCACATTACCTTGCTGCTCTTCAGTCAGCTGTGATCCAGGCTGAGGCAACCAGGGCTACCTGGGGAAAACACCTGAGAAACCCTACAGCCAGATGTCCCGGAGCTCTGTCCCATAAACAGCGTGCACTGCCTGCACGAACCACAGAGTATCACAGTCATCTTGTGTATTGTATTGTGCCTGTGGATGGATTTACTGCGACATTACACTATTGTAAAACTCACAGCCAATTCCCCCTGCTGTTATATGACTGGAACATGTAAAGTCGGTTCAGACAAGGATATATTGGTAATACTGTAGGTGTATCATGCTGGCCACTATGCTGGACACATCAGGCCTGTGCATTGTAATGTATATACAATCGATGTTGCACAGCATGCTTGCACTGGTTATTTGTTACAGCCGATACTATGCTTTCCCCCAGCGACGTCCATACATGCTGGGCATAATCGCCCAGTGTGTATGGACCTAAGAAGATCCTGCAGAATGGCATTCTAATGACAGCTAAGCCGCCGGTATGGTCTGGGCACAGTACCTGCAGGGTAAAGGTGTACATGGGCCAGACCTACCCTTGGAAAGATTACAGATTGTCCTGATAGAATAACCACACAAGTCGCCAAGTCAAACATTTCTTTTATTATTCATATGGAAAATATAGTATTTCACTTGGCGGAAGGTGGGTGGGAGTTTTGGATACCTGTAAGCCCCCACGCCAGTCTCCCTACTTGTGTCCTTAAGTGTATATATTACTAATTCAGTCACCAGTTATGATGAATGCTGCACATGTTCTCCTATGGGGAGACTTGGATACACTATTTAGGAAAACATAAGGAAAAGGGAGAAAACCAAATGTCCAGACTATAGATGTAGTTCATCAGAATCACACATGTTCACATCCTAAGGGGTAAACTTCGGTTTGGTGATAAGAGTTCATAACGTGCAGCCCACAGTGCGTCGTATCAATGTACAAATGGGAGTAGGCTGAAGGGGTTAATGGTGCTTTGCCTTCCTAGGCTCAGATTACAATGAGAAGCCTCTTCTTTCCCAGCAGGGATTTGCTTACATTGGTCTTTAGATCTGACTAGAAGAGCGCTGTATATTTATGTAAGCACTACATGTAGGTGGCAATAACAGACACAGGCTCTACATGGACTTCCAATACTCTCTGGCTGCACACTGCAGACTACTCCATCTGTAAGCGTGTGTGCATCCACATGGTAAGGCTCTGAGCAGCGGTGCAGGGCGACTCTACAGCATAGCAGCCGGTCCTCCAAGCGACTTCAAGGTGTTGTTAGAGGAACTTGGTGAAAGTCAGTAGCACCCTCAGGAGAGTCAGGGACTTGTTACTGACTCACAAGGAATCATGCAGCCCAGCTTTGGATTCCTACCACCAGCAAGCAGACTACATAGCAGCACGGTGCTATAGGGACGCTGGACCTGCCTTGGACAGTAATCCTGGTGACATCTCCTGAACTTCCCACCAAAGATGTCCGATCTACGGATGACACTGATGTAAGCGGGCTGTCGTCTTTTTAACTTTTCAGAAGTCTACCCCACTTGTGTGAGATCGATAATACAGGGAGCAGTGAGTGTCAGCTCCTGAGACATGGAACTCCTCAGGGTGATAGCAGCCTTGCTCAGTAGCTGCTTCTGCCTAGTGATGGGCTTGGGGGAAAACCATGTCCATTCCAGCTTTATATACAGGAGACTACGAAACCACGAACGAAAAGAAATCCAAAGGGAGATCCTGTCCATTTTGGGCTTACCGCACAGACCCAGGCCCTTCTCACCTGGGAAGCAGGCGTCCTCTGCCCCCCTCTTCATGCTGGACCTGTATAACGTGATGGCTAATGAAGAGGCGCACGACATGCTGGGCTACTCCTTAAGTGGATCTATGATCGAGAGCAGGGGAGTGAGGAGAGGGTACCCAGCGGTAGCTAACGGCTACTCCCGCAAAGCGCAGTCTTACCGCACAGCCCCACTGACCACCCAGAGTCCGCCTATAGCCAGCCTGCATGACAGCAACTTTCTCAATGACGCGGACATGGTCATGAGCTTCGTCAACCTTGGTAAGTTTTACTCATGGTCCATTCAGTAAATGTGAATGTAATGCGATTGTAATGCGATTATTGGATACCTTTCACGATCCGATCTCAGAATTCGTACCTTAATAAAACACGACTTCATTCAAAGCATGGAACACATTTACTTAATCTATGTAATGTTCTTTGCGATGTGTATTTATGTCTTGAAGAGTTATTTAAGTCTTTCCAGCCCAAAAGTTGGAAAAGAATTGGGTTCGCTAAAAGGGATGGTGGTCCTGCGAAGTATCATTGCTTGACAGTTACTTCGATTTCCTAAATAGAGCCTCCCAAAGCTTCTCTAGAGCTCGCATAATACATCATATACATCTGAGATCTGGGAGATACAGCCTAGCTGCACTTGTAAAATATCTGCACACAACCTTCATTTATTATCGGATAGATTATGTTCATTATCTTGCCAAATCATCAGAAATCCAATTGATCAAATCTTCCCAAATTAGTTCTGCAGCAGAAGAGAAGACATCTGACAGGTCACATCTTGTACTGATCAGGGCTGCTTTGTGGTTTATGTTGAATTCTTAACAGAAACATGATGTAACATACAAGCTCACCATATGGTAAAGTCACTGAACATTGTTCTTTCTTATTAATTGCTCAGTGGCTTTTGTGAAACAAGTGTACAGACGGTGCATTGTCCTAGGGGGATCACTTGCCCACGATCGTGCGTTGGATACTGGCTCCATAATTGGAGTAAGCCAGGCTGAGAGTAATTGGGATGGATTTGCTCGCGTTCCTATTCTATAAACTCGGTTTGTGTAGCACAATTAGGACAGGAATAAACAGAAGCCGTATTTAGATTAGCATGGGGTGCTGCCAAATGTGGACATGAAGCTAAAAAACAAATAAACTTTGGTGTTGGGAGAATTCATCCATGCTCTTCTGCAGTTACCAGCAACCTAGAAGGGGAATGAAGGCATCCATAGGTTCTTCCAAATGAGATTGAATGGGTTGTGCTTCTAGATCAGACGTCGGTAGCCATTGCTACTACTATAACAATACGCAGGGGCCTTAGATAACCCGTGGAACTATTTAGCTTTACGCAGGCCCTAACAGCCCCCGGCCCTTGTGTCCTGCTGGGACTTACAGTTCTACAAAAGCCAAGAAAGACATCAGTTGCGTGGTTCTGCATACGCCATATTTCTTTTGTAAGTCAACATCATGAAACTCTAAATCATTTATTTTAAACATATGCTAAAGCCCTTAACCCTTTGAGTACCAACATCTCTGTGAGAGATCTTCAAAATATCCACTAAAAACACCGGCGTCACTCACATTTGTTATATCAATTCAAATAAAAAAGTAATGCAAAAAAAGATTATATTTCCTATATAAGGTAAACATCACAGGTGATTCTGATGAATAAATATGTTTGCTTGGCAATTTTTACACCTATTTTGACAAATCCACTTGGCACTCAAAGGGTTAAATAGAGGCCAAAGGATGACGTCGAAGTATTTATTCTCTCTATTGTACACTTACTATAGTTAATTAAACGCGTGGTTCCTAATTAGTTATTTCTTGAACGCCACCAACTTTTTAAGACGGTGAAGAAATTAAAATAATTATTTTCTGGTCCCCTTTAAAGTAATAGAAAAAAACCGCAGCGTGTTATGTTTATTTGATTTTATTTGAACCTAATGTAAGGTTGGTATATGAGAAGTACAAAGAATCCAGTTTCAGTAGTCACTACAAGCAGCGTCTCAGCATGGGGCTCACAGACTGTACTCTACTCAGGAAAACAACAGGGACGTTGGAGTAAATGGGAACTACACAGATCCTAGTTTCGGTGTGATTCAGGAAGGAAATGATTAGAAAAGCATCGTGCACCCGAACAAGCGTGTACTGGGCAAAGCATTGACAAAGCAATTCTGTGCTAATAATATTATGACATAAGACAACACAGATTTCATGAAACTTAAACAGAACCAGATATTCTGAACAAAAGCTGCAATTGTATTCCGATTTTTTTCATAAACCTCCCAGTCAAAATCATGTTTGAACTTCTCACCTCTAAAAAACACATTAACTGAGCCTATGATTCTAATAAAACTAGCCCACTTTAGGCTGAGCAGACACAACTGAACATATTCATTGCTTGGATAAACAAATACGTGAGACTTTCAGGCTGAGGGAAGCCAGCTCGGTGGCTGAGATGATAATAATAAGGAACTAGAACCGTGGTGGTGGCTCCAACCTGGTCCTTTAGCTTAATAACATCTCCAGACAAAGGCTAAAGTATAAACATGATAGTTTTAGTTTATAATATAATAATATACATATAATATATGTAATCGGCATAATTAAAATATATTAAGTTTTGCAATCACACCCCAACCCCCCCACCCCCCCAATTAATTGCATCATATAATAACGTGCATCAATTAAATTGACCTAAGTATTTTCTCTGAGCCTTTATTACTTCTGTTTATTCGCTTATAAGGATAGTTCCAAATGTCAGCGGGGATTATTGGTTTGGAGTGGGTGCTCAGTTCCTGCGTGTAAGCGATCTTATGTCCCAGCGTAATTTGTGAGAAAAACAGAAGCTCGGTGTAGCCATAATGCAGAGAAATGTAAATCACAGGTAGCGAATAAGGACAAGTGATTCAGCATATGCTGGCTGGTGAGATTCTCTTATTGTGGAAGTTATTTCCACGGCGATCGTTTTAATATCAGCGGCTCTTCGGCTAGGAATTAGTGTAAATCCCTGGAATCGGTGTAAATAAAGGTTTCTCCTTAATATATGGTGTAACAATCGAACGACTGTGACCAATGTAACTAATGAGTACGTGGCTATGTTTTGTGCCATAAGGAACCTACACATGCACTGTATAAAAACAATGTAGATATGTGTGTGTTTATACATACATGTGTGTGTGTATGTGTATATATATATATATATATATATATATATATATATCTATATAGATATATAAAACTATATATATATACACACATATTATTTTTATATGTATATATGTGTGTGTACATATATATATATATATATATATATATATATATATATATATATATATATACACATATTCACATTTTTACTCCGCATTTATCCCTGAAATTACTCGGACTGTCCTCTGCTGTATCATTGCAATAGGATAGAGGTGGGTAATGTTTAATTCGTTCCTATCCATATACAGTAGGTACATACACAATAGCACAACACAACACAGTATGACAATAGTACAACTTTCACTGTAGTGTACTTTCCGTTTGTAATATGTTTCTGCCTATTTTTAACATGGATCCTACGCACAAGTTTATAGTTAAGTCTAAATCATTTATATATAATAATGCAATGGTCTTACAGTGTTAGTACAACTGTGTCTGCAGGTTCCTGACACAAACGGGTTAAAATCTCTGGCAATTAAACTGAGTTACTAAAACCCTTTAAAGGAGATCAAAAACGTGTTAAATTATAGATACGCCCCTAATAATAATAATGCTTTGTTACTCCGAGGGAATGAACTCATCTGAAATTCTCCTAAACTGCCTAAAGTGAGACCATAATCATGCGGCCCGGGAGGGAAAGGGTGCTGTGGATTAGGACAGGGGAGATGAAAGGCGGCACAGATCAGACCTAATTCCCCATCCCAGCATTTGCTGGATCTGACAATGTTACTGATTACGGCACAATCCAGGACGAGCGGGTGACAGCAGCAGGAAGGACATTGGGGGCGCCAGGGAGGGACCAGGGGACTTTCCATACCTTTCATTTAAACATTTTTATCTAATTTAGCGACCACCGCCCAGTCCTGAAGCTAAGTAGGCCACTCATTGGGGTCAGAGAGAGCGAATTCCTCCTCAGTCCCAAACCTTACATTGCTTTTCCCTTCAGGCTGACTCACGGCTAAATCGATTGGTTCCGGTTTTAATTTATACATCAAGGTTTGGATTAAGCTGTGAGCTTTAGGAAATGATGAGTTTATGCAGTGCCCGTCCTCAGGGAGTGTGCTGATCTGGCACTTTATAGAGGGTGCACTAGGCTTACTCCCCAGAGAGGGTGTACTGGGCTGACTCCCCCGAGAGGGTGTGCTGGGCTGACTCCCCGAGAGGGTGTGCTGGGCTGGCTTTCTAGAGGGTGTACTAGGCTGACTCCCCATAGCGGGTGTACTGGGCTGACTACCCCGAGAGGGTGTGCTGGGCTGACTCCCCCGAGAGGGTGTGCTGGGCTGGCTTTCTAGAGGGTGTACTAGGCTGACTCCCCATAGCGGGTGTACTGGGCTGACTATCCCGAGAGGGTGTGCTGGGCTGGCTTTCTAGAGGGTGTACTAGGCTGGCTCCTCATAGCGGGTGTACTGGGCTGACTCCCCCGAGAGGGTGTGCTGGGCTGGCACTTTATAGAGGGTGCACTAGGCTGAGACCCCAGAGAGGGTGTACTGGGCTGGCTTTCTAGAGGTTGTACTACGCTGACTCCCCATATCGGGTGTACTGGGCTGACTACCCCGATAGGGTTTGCTGGGCTGGCTCTCTAGAGGGTTTACTAGGCTGACTCCCCAGAGACGGTGCACTAGGCTGACTCCCCCGAGAGGGTGTGCTGGGCTGGCTTCCTAGAGGGTGCACTAGGCTGGCTCCCCATAGCGGGTGTACTTGGCTGACTCCCCCGAGAGGGTGTGCTGGGCTGGCTTCCTAGAGAGTGCACTAGGCTGACTCCCCAGAGACGGTGCACTAGGCTGACTCCCCAGAGAGTGTGTGCTGGGCTGACTCCCCAGAGAGGAGCTACTGGGCTGGCTTCCTAGAGAGGATGTGCTTGGCTGACTCCCCGGAGGTGGTGTGCTGTTCTGACTCCCCAGAGAGGGTGTGCTGGAATGGCTTCCTAGAGAGGATGTGCTTGGCTGACTCCCCAGAAAGGGTGTGTTCTGGCTCCCCAGAGAGGGTGTGCTGTTTTGACTCCCCAGAGAGGGTGTGCTGTTCTGACTCCCTAGCGAAGATATGCAGGGCTGGGTCCATGGAGAAGATGTATTTGGTTGACTCCCCAGAAAGGATGTGCTGGTCTGATTCCGCATGAAGGGTGTGCTGGACTGGCTCCCTTGAATGAATATGCTGGGCTGGCTCCTTAGGAAGGGTGTGCTTGCTTTCCAGGGGCTGACCTGGCTTACTGAGAAGGGTGCTGGCTCACTAGGTAGGGTGTGCTGGGCTGACTCTCCTGAGAGGGTGTTCTGGGCTGGCTCACCCGGAATGATTTCCCACACTGCTGTCCGGTCATTTGTTTTCTTGTTCTCTGCCATGTCCTTTGTTCTTTCTTTTTTCTGCAGTCCTTTCATTACCTGACAATTTTAATTGGCCAAAGGCAAGACATCTGTCCAGCAAGGTAAATGGATGGCCCTGTGCGTAGCTTTCATCCTCCTGTCCTAGAGGCTTCGGCCTCGTTGCTGTCTAACAATAAATGTATGCCGGCAGAAAGGGTAATGTCATGTCCAGAGTCCATGATGAAATAATGAATTTCTTTGCTTCAAATTCGTAGTGGAAAATGTCCTGTTTTCCTTATGTAGTGTAGAGTGGTAAATGTAACGGCAATTCATGTGTAGCTTAATTCTGCAAATAGATATGTATTCTTATACAATTACTAAACAATAGAGCTGATGTGCAATACACATAACGGTACAATCATAATAAATAAAGCCATTAGGAACTTATCTAGTAAAGTTGGTAATTGGTGGGAAGGTCTATAGGGGTGAGAAGTGTTACATAAGCGCTCTTTCCCTCCTCATCTTTCCTCCGCATCAGTAGCAGAAGTTTGTTCCAGTTGCCCGGAGGCAAGATATTTATTGGTGCCCCCCCTACACACACACACACACACACACACACACACAACCCAATATAACCTTATATAAAATATATATTTCTGTTCAGAAATATAGATAGATAACACACACACACACATATTTTTCAGAACTCAGCCGCAGAAGCAATATCTTTGGCTTTTAAATAACTGATTCAAACTTGCAGGGGAGGAGAGGTGCCCCCTTGGGAGCAGGAGCCCCGCGGCAGATGACTCCATTGCCTCCCAGAGTTCTGCCCCTGCTCCGCTTTTTGCTGTGGGTAATATATGACGGATTACTGCGATTGTGGTTTGGGTGTAGCGCTCCATACAATAAGGGACATCGGAAGCTCCACAGGTGGCGGCTGTAACACATCTCTTAACTTCAGTCCATTCAACAACACAAATGTTACATTTAGTTCACGGGCGCAACTTGCGCCCAGCAGCCGATTCCCACTGCGTGCTTTCTGCAGCCCCACCACGCACATACATCCAGTATTATATAATCTGTATAATAATAGCTGTAGCCGTGGGAAAGCTCCTTTCTGCTATTACTATAAGTGGCAGTGTGGGTGACTGCATCACACATGGGAAGAGATCAGAGGCAGACAAGAGATGCCATTGTTCTCCACCTATATTTATGAATGACTCACACTGCAGTCAAAGATTACATTTTATTGGTTATGGAGCAGGGTTTTCCCATTTTCTCCTAAATGAAACTCCAGGTCGGCTGGAAAAAAAAAAAAAAAAGATTTTCCTCTTACATGGTTCATAGCATGAAAGGATAGAGATTATCTCTGTAGCAGGTTTATGATGGGGTAGATCGGGGGCCACTTCTAATTGACAGGATACGGGTGATTGTTCCTGCGGGGGAGACAGGGGGGGGGGGGGGGGGGGGTACAGGGCTGCTCATCTATAGGGGGATACAGGGCTGCTCATCTTTCTGCCAGGATCATTTATTCGTCTGTAACTGACACTCATCTATGACAGAGGAGACACAATGAGCTTTCCCATTCCGTATACAGCTAAATATAGATGTGTGTCACGATTAGCCACATCTGTCATCACTAATATACTGTATCATGGCTGTCAGACTGGAGAAACACCTCCATTTGTATATATGCAGGACTAGCAGAAGCAGCTGTATATCTTACAACAAATCAATGAAATATACAGTTGCAAAATGTAACAGGTTGCACTGTATAACATAATGACAAAAGTGCTTGTTAGCAGCTTATCCAAACGTAGAATTGTGTAGTACTGTTAGGTGCCTGTTAGGTGTGAGACAGCAATGGGGAAACTGAGCACACAAAAGGGAACATTTACTAAAGATTCTAAAAATGAAAAGAGTGGATGTCGCCTATAGCAACCAATCGGGTATACAGTAGCTATCATTGTGCAGACACAGCACGGGGGAGGGTAAATGTGACTGCAATGATTTATTAGATTGTTCACCAATTGGATTGTGCAGATAAACAGTAATACAGTATGTATAGGATATCATATGCAATGGCAAAGAGAATAAACCATCGTTTAACCCCCTCACCAGTCGCACTGAATACGGGCCTTTGGATATTGATGCTTCTGAAAAGTTCTTTTAGGTACAATATCAGACTCTTTTGTAGCAAACTGATTATCCTGTATTTATCAGTCTTATGTGGAGAGTGATAAACAACCAACCAATCAGCTCCTGCCTGACATGTCACAGACTGTGTTTGCAAAATGTTAGACAGGAGCTGATTGGTTGGCTGTTTATCACTCTCCATGTTATCACTTTTGAAGCTTAGTGCATCTGGTCCATAGCGAGTGTGCAGAGGGATCTGAGTGATACTAGATTGCTCAGAACACAGCACTGCTCGCTCAGCACACACACAGCGATGTGCTGTGCGAGCTGTCAGTGCCAGTGTTTTCCGGTGAGAGAACACTGGCGATGATGATATCTATGGTCCCTGCTCATTCTTCATTCTACCGGCGATAGCGATGCACGAGGCTGTGCACTGCTATCGCTGGTCCCAACACACACAGCAATGTAGGGTCATTTTCTAAGCGATCTAGTCAGATCGCTTAGAAAATGGCTAAACATCACTATGGGGCCCATTTATCAAACCATATTTGCGGCTAAATCCCCGAAAACGTGCATTTTCGGGGTTTAGCCACAAATATTAAGTATCTCCTAAATGTATCAAAGGGGGACCGCAGCAGGGATCTCCGATCCCCGCCGGCCGCATGCCCCATGCGGCCGATCTCCGCCGGCCGCATCCCCCATAGTTTCTATGGGAGATGCGAAGCTTCTGCCCGATGTATCAACATCGGGCAGCCCGGCATCGCACCTCTGGGCTATCGCCATTCTGGTATGGCGATACCCCATTGTAGCCTATGGCTACACATCGCACTGCCCGAGCAGGGCAGTGTGGTAAGAGGGGTCGGCGGGGGTCAGCGAATAACCGCGCATGCGCTGACCTCCCGGCTTCCGGGTAAGGGCTTCACAGGAACGGGCTCCTATCGGAGTCCTGTCCCTGCACCCTTAAAAATGATACATTCCTCAGATATAATCGCATTTTACAATGCGATCCTGGGCGGTAATATTCCGCCCAGATCGCATTGTAAATGCGATCATGATAAATGGGCCCTTATGTGTGTAGGCCCCATAAGGGGGAAATTTACTAGGATGGTAGTTCTATTTCAAATGTGATGTTGCTATAGGCAACCAATCAGATAATATCTATTATATTCTAGACTTTGCTAAATAGTTAAGAAGTAGATTGTGATTTGATTTGAAATAGAACTCCCATCTAAGTAAATTTCCCCCCGAGTGTCTGTTTTTCTGTATCTATCTCTATTTTTTTCCATACCTGTATCAGTTTTAACCACTTCCGTGGTATTCCCTTCAATTTTCCCGGGCTCAACTGTGCTGCCGCATCAGGCTGTCCCGGAAAGTTCCAGCTATACTACCAGCAGGTAGGTGTGCTCCACTGGTGCCTCCAGCTGTGCACCACTGGCACACCACCTCCAGCAGCACCCGTCCGTTTCTCCCCTTCCTGTCGCTCCACCCCAGACCTCCACGCTCTCGCGATCGTATGCCGGAGCTCCCCTGTCGCTGCTCCCACCGCCATTAGCACTGCATCATTTACCAGGTAACAGGCCCCACTCGGGGAGGTTCGGGGTGGCTCGGGGGGACTCTGGGGCGCTCGGGAGTTGGAGCGCATGAGTCCCCCCGAGCCTCCCTGAACCTCCCCAAGCATGGCTTGCCAGGAGGGGGGAGTCGGGACTGGCTGCTGCCCTTGAGTGGTGAGTACTGCTAGGGCAGGATTAACCTGGTAGGTTTGTCTGGTCCGAGCAAATCCCACCACTCAAGGGGTTAATGGAGATGTGTTAAACCTTGGAGAGAGATAAAGTACAGTAGTTGGTAAAGCAACCAATCAGCTTTTGTTATTTTAAAGACTGTACTAGTAAAATAAACAAATGCTGATTGGTTGCCTTTGGCCCTCTCTACGCTAACTCTCTGCAAGGCTTGTTACATTTACGCCTAATTGGAAAAACATCATTAGGCTATTTGGACTGAAGCCAATGTTTCAATGTAGTTGTTGCAAAAAAGAAAAGGATCATAAAAAATCAATTGAGAAACTGTTTGAAAGAGTTATGTAGGCATCAATTAACTGTACTGTGCTCATCTCTTCTACCTACCAACACTCCAAAATTGCAAGCAGATGGATAGGAAGGCTGGAGAACAGCACGAAAGTCAGGACTGAGGCACTTGGAGTAAATGATGCTTTTAACGTCTTTTTAATGACTATGCCAGACTGGAAAGCTCAGTACAATACTTCTATCATTTCACAGGCAGAGCCGATATTTATCTTACTGCTTTGGTGTTGCAACATATTTTATGTTGAGTATTTGTATGGCAAAAATTAAATATAGAATTACATATAATGGGGAGTATATAATATCAACAAGAAAGAACAAACAAAAAAAGAGATACTGTCTTATGGTGTGTACACATGGTACAATTCAGCATACACTTTTGACTATATAGTTAAAATCGCATTGGGATCGCATGCAGATCGCAAGCAGATCGTACAGGTTTTTTAACTTTGCGATCCCATTGCGATCCCGATGCGCACTCCCACCCAGCACAAATCGAAGCCAGATAGACAGGGCTGCATTGACTATATATTACAGATCTTTACTATATAGTCAAAATTGTTGGTGTGTGTTCTGGCTTGCCTTGCGATTCGATCCCGATGCAATCAAATCATATCAGGATGGAATAGCACAGCCGTGTACCGTGTGTACACACCATAAGTTATCAAATTGTTATATTTTGCACATAAATAACTGGACTATAATTCAGCATTTTACATTTGTAATCTACTCTACCTAATTGTGATCTACGCAATCATATTTTATATTGATTATTTTGAATGGGAAATATGGCTTTTTCTTGGTGGCATATTGAAATAAATATGTTTTTACTGCAATAATCAAGGAACAATAGTCAAAAGTATTAGTAAGAAACAGAAATAGGTCAGTCCCATCATTTAATCAAAGAGTGTCCCAGAATAGAGGACTATGGCCCTTATTCAGATCTGATCGCAGTACACATTTGTTCTCAAAATGGGCAAAACCATGTGCACTGCAGGTGGGGCAGATGTAACATGTGCAGAGAGAGTTATATTTGAGTGAGTTATTTTGTTTCTGTGCAGGGTAAATACTGGCTGCTTTATTTTTACACTGTGATTTTGATTTCAGTGTCAACACACCCCACCCAAATTTAAGTGTCTCTGCACATGTTACATCTGCCCCACCTGCAGTGCATATGGTTTTGCCCATTTTGAGAACAAATTTGTACTGCGATCAGATCTGAATAATGGCCTATATAACATCCTATTTATTTATATTAGAAAGGATAGGACTATCAATTTATTTTCAAATGTGTGTATATTTTAAGCACAGGATGCCTTAAGGTGTTTCAACAATTTGTCATTGATTTCCCTTATTGCCCAAACTGGTAGATCCCATGTAAGTCCAATTTACGTTCCAGCAATTATTCCATTTAGTTTAATTGAATCTATAAGTACACAGACAGTATTTGCTTTAATTAGCAGTCCACTACATTGTTTCTAATACAGATGTGCAACACACTTCACATTTTACATGTACATTCTTTAGTTCTGAATGCTGTTTGTACAGTATAGATTGTCTGGTCAAGATCCCACTCACCAACCCAAAAAATAAAAATAATAATAATAATAAAAAAAAAATGTTTTCTTGCCTAAAGCTGGGTACACACAGGAACAATGTCGGCATGATATGTCATTTTCGGAAGTAGCGCAAGGATATATCAGCTAGATCATCTTGCGCGAGCCCGCGGTCGCTAGTGACATGTGCTGCACATCAAACGTTATGATTACGCCAGCAACTGCGGACATATATAATGAAGGAAGGAGTGATATGTTACTACATCCTTCATTACATCACTCAATGTGTACCCAGTTTCTGATATGTTGGGACTCCGGTCCAGTATGTTGGCTGAGTACATTTCACTCCAGTGTACCAAACTTAAGGTCCGCTACACATCAGAATGACAGTCAATTATACCGATGGTCTGACAGATATCCCATACACACTGCACAATGTAATGAAGGGTGGAACCATAACTCAATCTGTCCTTTATGACACTGGTCATCTATTAACATGTTGTACAGCTGACGATGTTCAATGCGACTCATGGACGTGAGCAATTGTGTGTACACACTAAATGATGTAGAATTATTTGTCATAAGTACGTTGCCTTGACATTAATCTTGCCTAATCCCTCTCCTTTAAATCACTCATTCAACAACTCTCACAGGGTGCCCGGATGAAGGTCTGACAGTGGGGATCCTGACAGTCAGTATCCTGACGTCGGGATCCAGACTGCCAGTGCTCCAACAGGGGGGATCTCGACACACTATTCTCCCTTGTAGGGGTCCACGACCCCCATAGAGGGAGAATATAACCTGTGGCAAGCGCAGCGAGCCACCGGGCCCGCAATGTGTGCAGGGAACTCGCAAGAGGCTTCTTTGTGCTCGCCCCCTATCGGAGCCTGGAAGTCGGGATCCCGACATTGGGATACTGACTTTTGGGATCCCCACTGTTGGAGCCGTATACCCTACCTCTCCCACAGACTTGTCATTTTAAACTCTAAAATACAGATGGAGCAGCTCTCAATGGAGTGTAAGGGAGGGGTGTACTAAGGTAATAATGCAGTAAAACCCCCATTTTGGGGGGTTTTACTGCATTTTCAAATGTACTAAAACCCGACTGCTACGTCTTCGCCGTCCAGGGTATCGCCACCTTTGAGTGGCAATACCCTATATCGACGACCCCCCTCCCTCTGGCTTTCCTTCCTTTGGGTCCTCCTGGACCTGGAAGGTAAACTCCTCCTCCCCCTACAACGCAGCCGGATGTCCTTCCGGCTGCAGGGGAAGGAGAAGGCGCTGGAGAAAGCCTGCTTAGGCTTCCCAGTGTGAGGGGAGGAGGAGGCGCCCGAGGAGGTGCCAGAGACTTTCCGCACACCACATCACCGGTTGTGCGGGGGGCCTTCGTCACCGCATTGCAATGCTAGTCGCATATGTTAATACTTATGCACTAGCATCGCTGCTGTGGGGTGGCGAATGGAGGCAATGTATTTTAATGCATCACGTCCAAAATGATTGCCACTTTAAAAAAACTGGAGATTTCTTACCAAATCTCTAATTTTCTGATTCTCTCATCCTATTACATTTCACCCTGTAGATCTAATGCCTGGAAACCTTCTGCATGGGTGGGAAGGAATTGCATCTAGATTCCTATTGCAGTCAATGAAGGAAAAACTCTTTGCAATTTGATTCCACATATGTGTACCCTGATTGTTCACAAATCTAGATGTCCATTATACTGTAACAGCTCTACAGAAACCATTTACAATGTTATTGATCAGCATTAGGATCACAGCACCTCCTGCAGTCAAACTATGTAGCTAAAGTAATATGGTGATTGCTACATGGCCAAAGATTTGTTCACCTGTTTCTAGAAAAAAAAAAAGAAATGGGAGAAAAACATTTCTGCCACAATTTCAAAGCAAAGTACTTATTGAAAACAGCTGCTTTGACTTAAAACATGTCATAAAAATTTGAGGACAAAATGAAACATTTTGGTACTTTCACTACTTCACTAGTTATTTGATATTGTGAGGGTTGAGTTATGTGAACTTTGTAAAACCTAAGATTTTATTTTTGTAGTATGTTTTTCATGCTAGAAATGTAATTTTAGATCCGTTTTTATTCAGGGCATACACAAGAATTGTGCTCTGTTTGTGTGTTAATGTGAATTAAGTTGTTTAGCATTTATCACTTGATAGCCCAGTGCTTTACTATGTCACAGGCTGAATGCATGCACATAATACAAGCATTTTACTAAGATTCAAGACAACACTTCTCAGAGATTCAAAGGGGCTATGGGCTTATTTGCAGATAATGTTTTTTAGGCTTACTATATTCTCAGGTCTGCAGATTTGACTGCATGAATTAAATGTATTTTTACGTTAATATTCCAATCTGAGCAAAAACTTTAGGTCGGTTAGCTGATGTTTTTCTCGCAGCTTTGATTTCTCCAAGTCTATAGGTGCATACACACTGGGCAATATAATGAACATCATCGCATTTTGGCCCTTCTGAGAGATATCATTCATAATATTGGTCAGTTTTTACTCCAAACGATGAACGATACGTGCTCACAGGCTTTATTGTTTATTGATGTGCTCAGGAAATCTTATTGTAATCAGGGCTGGTGGAAGGCTTCTTAGCACCCTCGTCAAAACTAGTGTGATTCACACAAATACCAATACTCACTTTCCAGCCTCTCAAGTGAAAGTGTAGATCTGGTGTCTTTGAAGTTCCACAACCACCACCTCCTGCCGAGACCAGTCACTACCATGTGAGGGGATGTGTAATGAGGACTGCAGGAGAAATCATTTGATGGTCCCCGACGCCTGAATGATTTCACCTGCCTTCCCAAATAAAAGTCAGTGGAGAATGAAGATGTCAGCTCCTGCTCCGTCACACTTCTTCCCACCCACATTGTAATGGGAACGCCAAGCTTTTTCATTGGAACACCCATGAGCCGTTGGGCGCTCCCATGGGCAACACCTGTCCTTGCCGTCTGCCCCAGCCCATCCCAGGCCTGCCCACTCCCTGCAAATGGCATGGTGACTATGCAAGTCGCCAAAGCCGTTTGCAAAGGGGACCTACACATGTGCATAAAAGGCCATGCACAGTCCCCCATCCTTTGGAACAGGACCAAATTCGACCCATTCCGAGGGAATTAGAATCACCCCGATAGATAGATAGATAGATAGATAGATAGATATAATGACAGTATACTTTTATTTTATTATTAAAATTTACCACAAACCTCTCTGGTAGGGTTGAAGGTAAGCCAGCCAGGTAGACACAGGAGAAGAAGCCACCCACAAACTTTAAGGTGGCAGTAGGTCCTCTCTCTCGTTACCCACACAGTCAAGTGATTCTCATCTCACCACTCCCTACCATGTGCGGCACTGTGATCCTGAGATCTGCACAGCGCACAGACCTGGCAGTTCGCCGATCTTACTGTCAGCATCAGGTGCAGGCTGTAAGTTGCCAGTGGAGACATGCGGAACAAGGGTGCGGGTGTGAGTGCGGCTCTTTTTGGTGTCACCCCACTGTAGGATGGGCCACACCCCCCTAGTGATGCCGCTGTAAGGGAGTTCAAGGGAAATCAGATGTGATACATATCAGTTGGTAAAAAGCACCCACATTGTGCACCTGACAGCTGTGCATATGATTAATCGGTACTTATGTAATATCTGGGCTCCCGTTTTTCTTATGAGACCGCGTCCCCTCGCGGGACTCGCTGCGCTCGCCACGCTTCGGGCACGGTGGCTCGCTGCGCTCGCCACACTATATAAAATCAACTCCATGCGTAGTTGGATAGTAGGGGTATGAAAAAATGGGGTGCATTTAACATGGGAGCCCAGATAATACATAAGTACCGATTAATCTTATGTGCAGGACGTTCAATCTCCATACAATGACACTAATATATCTAAACCCATCTAGTTATTAATCCTTCCAAACAAACCAATGCTACTTCCACTCTTTTGCTCTGTTTTCATTTAATGTAATAACTGTAACTCTTAGTAAATGCAGGTAAGCGCACAATGTAACTCTGTTTCAGAAATGTGTCCTGTTCTTTAGATTAGGCACAGCAGGACATTGCTTTCCACTGCACACTAAGCAGCATAAATGTCATTTCAATGCCTCTGTGCTTATGCAGCTTCCCAATCCATTTCCTTCAAGTTTTGTTCTATGTACTCCATATTTGGTCAGGCATTCAAGGCTGCTACTTCGTTTACTCAGTTTTATAAAATGATACATAAAAAGAATCCATACATGTTGACATCTACTGCCACCCTGGTCTTATTTCACTATGAAGCTGTATTCTGATGGCCATGATCTCTACTCTATCATAGCTGCTATCTTACATCACTAAGTGGGGCATCACAATCAAACTTCTTCCCACTCATACCTTTCTGCCTTACATTGTATCAGTGCTAGTTGCTGTGAAGATACTGCATTTATCTGTTCCTTAGCACCTTGTCAAAGCTGTTTATAGCGAGCACTGTGCCCCATTACTGCGGGAGTCCAAGATTGCACTGGGAAGGCATCAAAGCAAAGATAAATCAATACCTTGAGTGGAGGGGGCACAAATTAGCACCGCGACCCCTGTTTTTGTGACTTTGGGGGTGTGATCATCAGCTACCCCAATTGTACCCCCAGCCACAGGACACTGCGACCCATGGTTGGGACAGCGGGACTGTAATAGGAACAGTTGGGGGGGGGGGGGGGGTATGATTCTGCTGCATCACTGGGCTGCTGCTGGTTCCTATTTAATCTAAATCTCTGTACACATGTTTCACCTGCCCACCTGAATTGCAACATGGTATTGACCAATGACTTGCTTTTTTTATTTTACTTACAGACATGAATCAGGCCCAGTGAGAGATGACTATACTGTAGCTTCTTTTAGTGGTGTCTCTACGGGGATACGCATGTTGTAAGATGCACTCAGGTGTAATCTTCTGAGGGCTGACACCAGAATTTACTCGGTGACATGAGTTGGCTGCTGTACTGTAACAATATGTGCAGCACATTGCTCCTGTCATTGTAGGAGCCGGTACTACTGCAATCGACACAGAAACCAGGGGGGAGCCAGCATCTCCTGGACTCACAGAGCATTAGCAGATTTATCACAAGGCAATCAAAGTGGCTTATTAGGGCCTCGCTAGTCCCTGTCACACTGACTGAGGGGTGTAGTAATGGGTATTATAAGGGATGAGGGACCTGCTAACCTGTTACAATCAGTAAGAATCTGGGGGGGCACTCATATAATGTAGCCAACACTAACGCGTTTTGGGTGTAACAATGAGTATTATAAAGGTATTAGTATCCCCTACAGACTCTGCTGTGACTTGAAGGCGCTGCTACCAGGTCCTGCAGATACTTGAACTTTCTGAACACTCGTAGCCCCTATTGAAAATGTCCCTCCCAAAATGGCCACTGCCTCATAGGGAAGGATTTGTTAATGGGAGCAGGACCAAAAGACCCGGTGGGGATGGCCAGACAGTGGCAGCGGCCCTGATAATGATGAGAAGAACCCCTATGGCAGACCCGTGACTGGGGACTGAAGAGCAGATGCCATGAGGGGAGTGGGGGCTGAAATTTTCTGAGTGGGGGTGCCGGGTTTCTAGTAGCTCCACTGGTATGGGTGCCTATGTTATGTATCAGTGCCCCCCTCACACTGATCAGCACATCCCCCATCCATTATCAGCAGGTCCCTGAACCCTTGTAATACCCAATTATAGCACCCCTCAGTCAGTTACTGTATTGATTCTATTTTTGTGCCTTTAGTGCAACTCCATTATAAATTCCTTCCCCTCCTCACTGATTGTGGCATACACTAGCGCACCCGGATCCAGCACTTCCAGGCAACACTTTACATGCTACCCTCTATTACTCAAAAGCAGCAACCATTTTTGGAGGGACATTTTCAGCAGATTTTATGTGGATGGGCAGGTCGCATGAAATATGTAAAGATCCTGTGGTGACGGCTCTTCCAAGCCACTACTTGGGCTGCAGTGACATTGTTATGCCACTGAGTCTACCACAGTGTCAGTATATATAAGCTGACATCTTACAGTAGCCGGCTAGAGGTGAGTGATGTCTGCATTGTTTGGCCAGACAGCACAGTGGCGGTGCAGATAATGGATTCCTTTTTTATTTAATAAATCCAGTACTAACCTCTACCTGCCGTGCACTGAGATTGATTGGACCATAGGTCGTGACATGCAGGACAGCCTGTCTGTTCATTAGCATGTAGGGTCACATAATAGGGGAAACGGTCATCTGTCAGACCAGACTTAGGTCGACAGTCATTAGGTCGACCCCGGAAGGTCGACTGTCCCCAAGGTCGACAGGGTTAAAGGTCGACATGGCTCAAGGTCGACATGGTTTTAGGTTGACAGGCATTAGGTCGACATGAGTTTTTCACTGTTTTTTGAGCCGACATGTGCCGACAGGCGGTATTTCATGCCCTACCATCCACTAGGGCGTGGTGGGAGAATAAAATAGTGTGCCGAGCGCAGCGAGGCACCGTGCCCGAAGCATGGCGAGCGAAGCGAGCGATGCGAGGGGCTGCGGTTCGACTCCAACTGTGTCCATGTCGACTGTGTCGACATTCGGGTAAAAAAACAGTGAAAAACTCATGTCGACCTTGGCCCATGTCGGCCTTAAGTCATGTCGACCTTGAGCCATGTCGACCTTTAACCCTGTCGACCTTGGGGCCAGTCGACCTTCCGGGGTCGACCTAATGACTGTAGACCTAAGACTGTTCTGACAGATGTACCGCTTCCTATAATAGGGTGTATAAAACATTCAATGACTATATTTCTGCATGAGTGCTTCAGCATCAGTGGGAGCTGGAAACAGATTAACACTTTGAGATTATTACATTGGATACAAACAATTGCCTAATGTTTATACATATACAGTAGTATGATTCTGAGGTAGAAATATGATTAGGTGTTATGGGGGAGAAGTGGTATCAGAACAAGCTATGGCCCTCATTCTACTTGACTTGGTTTTCGGCTTCTTCACATCAGGGACCGTTGTTGAAGCATCATTCGCTTATTTGCATGTGTAGGGCTTCTGTGCAGGTGCCTTCGGAGACTTGCATAGTCTCCAAAGTGCAGTGTGGCAGGGATATTAGCATTGCGGTAGGGGGTGGGAATTGGCTTGCTCAATAGGTGGCGTTAGGCTAAGCAGCGAATGATTAATGGTGCTGAGCATCGGGAGCCAAGGCACACTGACTGCACAAGTGTGCAGTGCATTACTGGGAGTTGACTAAGTCCCATGAGTCTTTGCACAAGAGGTCAGAGGCTGAGAGGCTTGTGCTGAGCTCTGCTTGGTGGAGCTCATTATATGCTTCTCTTGCCCATGGAGTACAGCAGCAGCAGCAGTGGCCTTGTCATGGGAGGGTTTTAAATTAGAGGCAGCGCTGAGCCTGTCAGGGCTCCTACAGAGTACCGAACAGAGGGAAAAACACAGGCTTTTCATGTGGTATTTTCTATATATATATTTGTGTTTATTTTCATCCCCCCCTGCATTTACCCATTGACCAAGTTTATACTGCCTTTTCTCTGTGTTTTGACAGTGTCATATTCTCTCATGCAGTTTGCGGCCAGTAATGACAAGTGGGAGGGGGCCCCCTGTCTAAAGTGACTCCGGACCGCCCGAAGGCTTAATCCGGCCCTGCTGTCAGCTCTGACGTGCTGGGACTGTTCATACAAAACAATAATAATAAATTGAATGCAACCTTGGGTGCCGCTGGGGGGGGGGGGGGGGGGGCAAAGGAGGCAAAACATCTCTGTTTTGGGAAACAGGTCATTGATAATCCTTTCAAGCCAGCAAATAGCTGTAGACTGCAAGTCTCTTGACAGCAATATAAAATGGTAGCTGCTCAATAAATGTAGTTATCCTTCTCAGTGCATGAAAGGATGGGTTATTTTAACCCAAGCTAACGGAAAAGTAAAAGCAATGAGATTTGTATACTACAGAATAATAGAAATAAAGAGATCTTTGTTGCATATACAGTATTTGCAAATATATATTATTAAGCTGCCAGGTCTTTCAAGGCATATTTGTCACTGGCATTCCCTAACATTATTTTAATGGGCAGAATGGGTGGTATAATGGTTAGCATTACTGCCTCACAGCACTTCAGAGGTCTTTGATTTTATTCCTACATGGCCATAACTGTGTGGAGTTTGTATACTCTCCCTGTACTTGTAAGGCTTTCCTTCGTGTACTCAGGGCAGATTTAGGGGTGAGGGCACCCCTAGGCACTACAATAATGGCTGCCCCCAACCTAATTGTATTATTTCTATTGATTACTTACAAGCCCTCATTTGATGATAGACAATTTAATGGATTAATAAAAAAGCCACTAACTGAATTTTGTTTTGTTTTATTATGTATACATATATTTACTAAGTAGGACAGTTTACAAGGGAAGTATCTGCATGTTCTATACATTTACACTCCATTCAAGATGGCATATGGTACAGTACAGTTGATATTTTGCAGTTACTGGTACATTATAGGCTGAAAGTACCATCACAAGCACAGGGCCATAACTGGGGGGGGGGCTGGGGGATCACGAGCCTCGGGCGCTGCATGGGGGGTACTGTCAGGTCCGGGCATCGGGGTCCAGGGACGGGCGAAGCGGCAGCTGGAAGCAAGCTACGCTATTTGCCGGGCAGGAAGCAGATTTTTAAAAGACTTGCCGGACGCTGATTGGCTGAATTCTCTCAGTCAATCAGCGTCCAGCAAGTCTTTTCAAAAATCAGCAGTGCTTCCCGCCGCCAGTTATATAGCGTAGCTTGCTACGAGTGAAAGCCGCCGCGGCGCTGCCCATCCCCCCGCTGCCCGGACTGGAACCCCCGCTGCCCGGACAGAAACCCCCGCTGCCCGGACCGGAACCCCCGCTGCCCATTCCCGGACCCCCGCTGCCCGTCCTCGGACCCCGCTGCACATAGGTATGTGGGCGCGGGGGGGGGCATCGCCCCCAATCATGTGCCACCCCAAGGCACGTGCCACATGATTGTTGTATGTATTGGAAGTTTGTGCACTGCATGTTCTCTGTTTTCCTCCCACAATCCAAAACAAAAAATATACTTGTAGGTCAATTGGCTCATTCAGGTTGAATTGATTATATGATCCAAACCGCATTATGCCCAATGGTACTGTCCTGCGCAGAACAGCGAACGGCTCTGCCTGATTGACAGGCATAGGTGTTTCCAGCAGGGCCACCACTAGAAATGTTGGTGCCCGGGACTGACCTACAGTCCGTGCATCCAGCGGCACAGCGCCATACCTCTGGACATCCGCCCCCCCCTCACCGCGCACCCCCCCCCCCCCCCCCCCCCCCCCCCCGCAAAATTGTCATTTCCTTTACAACAAGTTTGGATCTTGCATTCCTTACAGAGAATTACTCTGCAGTATTAAAGTTCTTTTTTCTCCTTGGCTGACTTTCACTAGCAATGTCTCAGCATAGATATTGTCATCGTGTACTCAGCTGCCGTCTTTTCAAAAGGCCAAATTTAGGCTTTTGGTAAAACATGCTGTATATGATTTCATAAGTATATAGCACATCTAGTCTGAAGCAGGCACATAAACATTCTGACCTTTACAAAGCTGTGCTTATGGCATGTGTCTGATTTATGGATTATAGTAAAGGCTGGGTACTGAACCTTGTAAAACGACCTAGAAAATGAAGCAGATTTTTATAGCAAGGATTTGTGTTCTGCCAAGGACAGCTGCTTTATTGTCACTGGCCATTTACTGGGGATTCTAGCAGCCTTATTAATAGTAAGTGTCGCTATACTTATTCATAAAAACATTTACAGTATTCTAGCATTGGTGGAATATTTCTATGTGTACATACATATGTATTAGGAAAGCTATAAAATACATGGGCTATGCAAACACAGTAGCAGAACCGTGGAGGGTAGACTTTTGACAGAGCAAGAGAAACAAGGGGGTTTCTGCATCAAGCAATGAAGAGAGCGGAAAAGTGGTCAGCAGAGAAGTTGCCCATATCAACTAATCAACTTCAATAGAAGCATTTTATGAAATGATATGTAGAAGCTGATAGGTTGCTATGGGCAACTTCTACACTGATCCACTCAGGGCTGTAACTACATGGGTGCAAATGTTCATGGGTGCACCATAACCCGCTCCACTGCCCATGCTTCTTGCTTGCATGGTGCAGCCAGTTGTGCAACAGTTAGTGACCCCTACAGTGGCCCGCACTCTGGAGACCACTGTCGTTTCTGGGTGATGGTAACCCCGCCCCTGTGTGTGATGTCATATTCAAAAGAAGCAGGGCCAGCACTGGGCGCAGCAAATGCTAGTTACAGAGCTGAATCCACTTGTACTGTTCACTGCTTGATATATTAACCCCCAAGTTCTATAAGTGGTGCTTTTCACCATTTGTTTAAAGAGAAGCACTTGTTTGCCTAAGAGAAGATATTGCATAATATTTCCTGCATTATGCTATTCTTAAATAAGTCATTTACATTGATTGCATTATTTTCATAGCAAAATAAGCTTATTAAATAGGCTCCTTAGAATGAAAGCACTAGATTGGTTTCCTTTTGTTTTAACACTTACAATGTAAAACAGACTTTTCCAGAAATATGGCAATGCTCAATGAGAGACATCATTGCACTAATACTATGGTATGGTTTTTGTCAGGAAGAAAGATGACTTTATATTTCATTAAAGTATGTAAATACTGCCTATGTCTAATGGTGTGTACACACTTGTACAATGTGCATGAGATTTTGACTATATAGTCAAAATCTCATCTGGATCTCATGCAGATCGCACAGGTTTTAACCCTTGCGATTCCGATGCGTGCTCCCATATCGCAGCCAGAAAGTCTTGGCTGCATAGACTATATAGTGCACATCTGCACTATATAGTCTAAATTGTATGCAGATAGTCTAAATTCTATATATTGTATGCAGATAGTCTAAATTGTAATATAGTCTAAATTGTACAAGTGTGTACACATTATTACACTTGCGTATACCTCTTTCAAAGATGTTGAATATTGTTGGAGATTTAAAAGCACTTGAAATGATTATGCCTTGTTTGTTTGTTGTAAAACTTCAAACGTAAAAACAGACTTTGACAAGACTGCACAGAGCTTCAACTGTAGTTGTAAAGTAACTTTTCATTACATTTGATATAATCTTGCACCAGTTCTAGTTTTAGGAACCAATATTCCTCACTGGTAATTTTTGGTAAAAACAGATATTGCCCCAATCTGCCCAAAGCACACACTTGTCTGAACAACCCAGATTTTTCCCATTTCAGTCACCAAATATTATGAGAGTACTTGGCAATGTTGCACTTTATATGATCAACAAGGTGCAGACAGATATCTATTTCAGAGTTTGCCTTATGACCCTGTTGGCCGATTTGGTAACAAATATTGTGGTATGCCAGTTGATCTAAGTCACCCTGAGGCAAGTTGGAGTTTGGTGCCCCCACTCCAAATCTGGTATGTTTCCACATTCACCTGCACATATCATTTCAGAGTCCAGCAGCATTGCTTGCTGCAGTACAGGCTGAGTGGTACCAGGCAGGAGCCATCCTGTCCCTTATTGCAGATGTTATCAGGACTCCTTGGATAGAACCAATAAGGCAATAAACTACAGTTGCGCTGCAGAGCTCCATTGCAAGAGCAGTTGTTACACTTGGATCTTGCTCTGAACCATACAGGTGCTTCTGTACATGCCCAGAGGCTGGAGCATCCATTGCCTCTGGGAGTTACGCCCCTGGTATGTCATTTATCTAGATGTTGGCACACTGATCAGACTCGATGACAGGATCAGTCCCAAATTTGTGGAAAGGTCTCACCTGCTCCCCAGCTAGGATAGCACAAAATGCCGGCTACCCTTCCTCATCCTGTAAACTTTTCCTGACATGTACCTTGCAAAACACTTGTCGAATTTTACTCTTATCTTACTCCTGGAGATGTTGAGTAAAATTGTGAAGAGAAGTGCTGAGCGTGCATTGAGAACTCCAGGTGGATGTGACTTTTTGCATTAGTATTGTGGTATACTCTCATCCACCCTTTGTTAATAGATTTTTTATTCAAGTAGAAGTGTTTTATATTGAATACGGTAAAATACAGGCAACCAATGGAGGGACTGGCAGAGCAGAATAGCAGGTGATGAACGTCTGGCCAGGAAGATCAGCCTCGCAGCAGCATTCACAATAGATTGCAGTGGCGAGAGTCTGTTCTTGTGAAGACCAGTAAGGAGACTATTGCACTAGTCAACGCGGGATAAGATAAGGTTGTATTTTGGATATGTTTTTTATATAAATGCTACAGTATTTACTCGCCAGATATTAGTTTTGTAAATGTAATTGTTGTAAAGATGGCGACACTCTGGAATGTTTGTTTGTAAAGTGATGTTCAATGTCTGGTAATGAAAGAGAAAAATACGTTGCCTTCCAGTCTTAAAGTCTCCCTATAGGCCCAACAAGCCTAATCTCCTATGCTTACTGCTCTTTCAATAGATTGATGTGCATCAAGTGTGCTTCAGTAATGGGAGTGCTTCCCAAAGGGGAGAGGCACCGGTCATATGTTTCTGTGTGTCAGAGAGCTAGTCTTATAACCACTCAATTCTAACCTACGTATGTACTGTATGTTCCACTCATATTGTAGGTTCTTACCATAGCTGTTACTGTGAAATCCATCTGCTAACTAAATACTAATGAATAAAAGTTATAGTCTAACACATTTCTCACATTCATTTGTACATCATCAAACTTTATTTATATAAATACATTTGTGGAATTTGTAGGCTGTTTCTCTGATTAATAGTCCACATTTTATTACAATGGATGTGTGAATAGATGGGAATTTAAAATAACAGACCTGAGATATGAAAAGAAAAGAAGAAATCAGATATTTATAAGAAGATTTCAACATTGGGGTTAGGGAGGGGTCAGGGCAGAGAAACTGGAGACCTTAATAATATGATTTCTAAATGATCTTTGTATATATATATATATATATATATATATATATATATATATATATATATATATATATATATACCATCTCCAACATCCTGCACCCACGGTCTTCTCAAGAAATACTCATACCAACAGGCACTTTAAATCGACTTAAAGTCGATTTAAAGAGCCTGTTGGTATGAGTATTTCTTGAGAAGACCGTGGGTGCAGGATGTTGGAGATGGTATACTAAGTTTGTCTTCCTGGCACCGCGGCAGCAGCATGAGAGGGAGGGTGCCGGTCTGCTGGACTTTTGTATATATATATATATATATATATATATATTTATATATATATTATAGTGGTGGGATTCAGCTGGTTCTCACCGGTTCTGCAGAACTGATACCTAATATACGATCTATACTGCATAATAGTTTACTAAGGACTGCTGTAGATGCTTGCAAGGTACTTTAAACAGCTATGACAGCCGGGCAGAGAGCTGCGTGCTGCCTGGCTCTATACACAAAGCAGGTCCGCGGGTATTTTTGAATGCTACTGTGGTCCGGCAGCCAACAAGGAGTGGCAGTGGTGGCTCATTATTGGCTGCTGGGCCGCGAGCTCCTATTGGCTCGCCGTCCAGCGGGAGAATTCAAAATAGCCACGGACCTGCTTTCAGTATACAGCCGGGCAGCACACAGCTCTCTGCCCGGCTGTCAAAGCACCTTGTGAGCGCCTGCGGCAGTAAGAATTACTCCCCCTTGGCAACCAGCATGTATTCCCCCTTGACAACAAGCAATTTACTCCCCCTTGGCAACCAGCATGTATTCCCCCTTGACAACGAGCAATTTACTACCCCTCGACAAACACCATGTATTTTCCCTTGACAACGAGCATGAAGCCCCCTTGGCATCCAGCATAAAGCCCCCTTGGCATCCAGCATGAAGCCCCCTTGGCATCCAGCATGAAGCCCCCTTGGCATCCAGCATGAAGCCCCTGGCATCCAGCATGAAGCCCCTGGCATCAAGCAAAACCCCCTCTAGCAATGAGCCTGTAGGTAAATGTTGATGTTTCAAATATGTAATGGGCATCATGGTGTGCGGCATAATGTGTAATGGGTATATGGTGTGTGGCCTTATGGGTAATTGGCATTACAGCGTGTGGCTTTATGCAATATGGGCATTAGGACACAGAACCTGTTGTTAATTTATTTGAATCCCACCACTGTATTAATTAAAATTATAATAACAACTCAAGGATGCTAAATTAGCTCTTCATTTAGATGTGGATATTTACCTGGTATAATCAATCAGTGTCTCTAGAGGTTGGAAATGAACAGTCAACTCTCAAGATCACAACAGTGTTCTGACAAGGACCAGTCCTAAATTCTAGAGCTGGCAACTTACACATCAGCTCCCACAGATCCCTTGAACCGATCAATCAATGTCTTCTTTCGGCAGTAATATACTTTATGTGCATGGTTCAGGTTGATGAGATTAGTGATACTATGTACCCTGGATCATGGTTGCAGGGCAGATAAAAACAGTTGAGAAGCTTTCAAGCTTCATAAATATCAAGAACAGATGCTATAGCCCCACTCTACGTTAGTCTGTAGATTGGCATAATGATGCAAGTGATTGTTTGGCCACTGCTGCCACGGGCCGTGACAACAGAGAATTCTGGTGTGGTCATGCATGGAGGTACAGACAAAGGTGCTCCTTTCTTATAGTGTACCATAGTGATTACATGGGGAGAGAAAAGAACCAAAAAGAAGGGATATATTATGATTTCATAACTCTTCTTATCTCTGAGAGATGTTGTCAGGGTATGACTGGCCCACAGGGGTGCAGGGGAAAATCCAGGTGGGCCCTACCACTCCTCAAGGGATCAGTTTCCAGACTGTGCACTTGAATTATACACTATACTGTACATATGTTACATTATATGACAGAGGGCTATGGGGCCTGATTCTGATTCACTTGCAAAAGCAAATTCTCTCTCTAATTGACAAAACCATGTGAATTGCAGGTGGGGCAGATGTAACATGAGCAGAAAGAGTTAGATTTGGGTGTTATTTTGTTTCTGTGCAGAGTAAATACTGGCTGCTTTATTTTTACCCAGCCCGCCACTGCTCATTTACCCTGGGACTACCTCTATAATGGGTAAATGCCACTTACACTGTTGTTGTGCGGTTCCACCTAACTTTTTGCATTGTGGAAACAGTGAGCATATCACATCAGATCCCAGGCACCTTCTTTGGAGGATATCCTTCATAATTCTTTTGTCTCTTCAAATACTGTGCACATTAATGTTATTTATGTCTTACACTTATTATGAGTGCAAGGGGACATGTACACTTTCTCAGACAGACATGCAACAGGAGACTGCATCCCAATGAAACTATTGCATGAGACTGAGAATTTGCTGCTTCAGAAAATTTGATGAGGGGCCTTCCAGGAAAACAGGGATTGTACCTACCTATTATAGTTAAGTAAATCTATTTAAAAGATGGGTTTGTTTATACAAAAATAGGAGTCCGGCATCACAAATCAACATGAACATTGCACTTTTATAGCACCTTCATTTGTAGGGGTTTAGTCTTCTGGTCTCATATATTTTTACTTGTAAAATTTAAATAAACAACTGAAAAAAGGCAAAAAAAAAATCACTTTCAGGGCCAGTGGTGGGTGCAGAGTACTGCATCTGCAGTATATTCTGGGCAAGAATTGACGTAGGAAAGATCATGTAGAATATTCAAGTGTTATACTTATTGCACTGCTGAGTATTAGTGAGTTGGCAGATATCCAGGCTAGAGGCATGGATTCTAAACCTGCCAGCGGTCTTCACCAGGGACCACTGCAAGGGGATATGGACTGGTATATAGTGGCACTTAAGCTGGGTACTTGTTTAGTTTCACGGCGGCAGCACAAGGACGCTGAAGCTATGAATATTAGCAGCTTGCCAGACTGCCTTAAGGTACGCTATCAGCATAGCAGATGTTTGAATTCTGGCAGCTTGCCAGCTGCTTAGTTGTTTAGTTTCAGGGTGGCAGTGCGTGCCACCTTACTTACTGTCATATACGTTATCAGCGTGCTATGCTGACTCCTCCAAGGCAGCCCAGCGCTGTTACTCGTAACCTCCTGTGAAGTGAGGGCCTCTCACACAGCGCTTGTGCCCGCATGATATCCTCTCTCCTGTGGAGAGAGGATCATGTGGGCGCTGGCGGAGAGGCGCTCCATCTTTGTGATACGTAGGAGCGTCTCAGACGCTCCAGCAGCAAGGCAATGATACGCTCCAACTGTGTGATACGTAGGAGCGCCTCAGATGCTCCAGCAGCAATGCAATGATACCATCCTACCTAGGGGACGCTGATAACTTCACGTGTATTCCGCGTCTCCTCGAGAGGCTCGCTGTGCTCGCCACACTTCGGGCTTGGTGGCTTGCTGCGCTAGCCACACTATATGAAATCAACTCCAGGCCGACGTGGATGGTGGGGTATGAAAAGGTCAAGAGGACACGTAACGCTGCGCTCGCCACGCTTCGGGATGGCGTGGATAGTGGGGGTATGAAATGGATGCATTTGGCAGCATGTAACATGGAGCACTGGCAAATGCAGGAGAGGTACGAGCTGCTCAGATGCAGGAGTCTCATTGCTGGAGCATCTGAGACGCTCCTACATATCACAAAGATGGAGCGCCTCTCTGCCAGCGCCCACATGATCCCCTCTCCACAGGAGAGCGGATATCATGCGTGCACAATCGCTGTGTGAGAGGCCCTCACGAGGCTTCACAGGAGCTTAGGAGTAGCAGCGCTGGGCTGCCTTGGAGGAGTTAGCGTAGGATGCTGATAACGTAAAGGCAGCTGGCGAGCTGCCAAGATTCATAGCTAGAGCGTCACGCGCTGCCACGCTACGCTGATAGCGTAGCTTAAGGCAGTTTGGCAAGCTATTCATAACTTAACATAAACAAGTACCGCAGAGTCTACCGATGATCGTATTGGCTGAAACTAATATATCTAATTACTGAGTAACAATAGGACACTTTCAAGAGATTTAACTTGTGAAATCGATTTGCCATCAGTTAGCTGTATATCATCAAAAGCTGATACCATGCTTTGAAAACCCCCATGTGTTCTGTAATATCTCTCGGACATATTTGGAGATGATTATAACGCTATAATGCTTTTCAACATTTTGAAATAATAAAAAATAAAAAGGTCAACACTTCTGGAAACTATTGTCTCAAATTGTAAGCATTTTTAACCTTAAAAATAAAACTTGGAATATTAGTTCCATCTTCCGTACTCTAGTCTCCAGACACTTATTTTATCCACTTACTGTATGGAAAGGATTTAATTTATTTCTTCATTTTTCCAAAACTAGTTATAAGAATTAAGAATTATACAAAAAAGTGCTGCTCATGTCACGATCACACAAAAATGTAGCATACAGTGGATGGATTTAGCATTAGGTGCTTTCAATTGTTCTCCAACCCAGCTTTACTGAAAGACCATAAAGACCATAAGATGCAAGATAGTGATCTGCAGATTGGCAAATCAAAAGCAGAAATCTGTAAATAGGACATGATTCAGACCTGATCGCATGGGCACGAATAAGCCAGCAATCAGTTTAGCCTTCACCCCCTCCAATGAAAATCTACCTTGCAAATGAATGTGTACACTGTGCGAATGGGTAAGGTGTAAGGCTGCACATCCGTTCGCACTCAAGCAAAATTGACCAAAACCTATTGCAACAGGCTCACCATCGAATTGATTTTTACACAACTTATTGCAGCCGCTGTGTAGCCCAGGGCTTACTCAGCAGTGCAATGGAAAATGACATTTCCGGGCTGGAGCTAATGTCACAAATGCTCAGGCACGCTTATTATACATGTTCAGGCATGAACAATTTGATCATCAAAAATGTTGTAGACATTTCTTTGTTAGTGGACAGCTTACAATCTATATTTCCTACCACATGTACATGCACACACAGACATTCTAGGGTTAATTTTGTTGGGAGCCAATTAGCCTACCAGTATATTTTTGGATTGTGGGAGGAAACCGGAGTACCCGGAGGAAACCCACGTAAGTACGGGGAGAATATACAAACTCTGCACAGTTAGGTCCATGGTGGGAATTGAGCCCATGACCTCAGCGCTGTGAGGCAGTAATGCTAACCATTACACCATCCGTAATGCACCGGGGGACATACAGTGAAGGAGGGTCAAGCTTGGGGACATTCATTGAATGGAGGCAGTGATGGGCATTCAGAGAAGAGGGGGCAGGCTGGGGGACAGAGTGAATGGGTGCAAAGTTGGGGACATACACTGAATGGGGGACATACAGTGAATGGGGGGGAAGGCTGGGGAAATATAGAGAAGGGGCAGGCTGGGGCATATACAGTGAAGGGGCAGGCTGGTGGACATAAAGTGAATGGAGGCAGAGTGGGGGACCATTCTGATGTGATTAATGGTTCAAAGAATGTCAGGTTGAATGGTCGGCCCCCCACACATTTTCACCTCACCAAATCTGGAACGTGTTGCAAAAAGTTTGGACACCCCTGCTTTATGTGAATTGAAATGCGAGGGTACACCAGCCTTGGACTTTATTGGCCATTAAAATAAACCTTTATCTTTATAACTACGATAAAATTCACACGATTTGGGTACCCCACCCTAGGCACTTACCTTGTAAAAAGGCCTTACCTGTGGAATATCGAAAAGGGAAAAGATATATTTGTGTGCTTGTATCCTAATATTGTCCTGTGAGTGGGAATACGCCTTTAAGAACACCTAGATGTCTACTGAAAGTTGATTGACTCTGTTCCAACTGCTTTTTGTGACTTTATAACACATTTTTGTTTTAATATTTTTTATGTAACATGGAACTAGATATATAATATTGAAGTAACCCTTGTAGGTAAAGAGGACTGGCACATGCAATTTACTATCTACTACTCAAGACACCTGTCACACAAAAAATAAGGAATGCATTCAATTTTTTTTTCACTTTTGATCACATTTATATTCACAATTTGATGGTTATCACAAAACACCTGTGAGAGCTTGCACTGTTCGAAATTTCCTTGTATATGCTTTAAAAAATTACATTTAAAGAATTTGCTGGAAATGCTCATAAAGAATATTAAATGAAAACACATGTTTGATGAAGATAATAAAATATAAATATGTGGTCATTTTGAACTTTGCAAGATCTACAGCTAACTCCAACAACTAACTTGTCAAAAACAGTCACTAAGGTAACGAATCACAAATGAGTCTAGAAATATATGTCCCAAAGCAATTGTGAAGTTGCACCCAAGAATAAAAATTTTAGATTTAGGAATAAGGAATATGGAACAGGATAGTTACAACAATATTTCAGTTCTGGGCAGAAGGACAAAGGAGGGTTAGTACTAGAGTTTACAGCTCTACGTTTCCAGCAGATTTATGTTTCTCATATGTGTGTTTTATTTCTTTTGCCATTGTGGGATGTTGTTTGTTTTGTCTCTAGCTTCTTACAACCTCGGTGACCCTGACTTTCCAAGCAAGGTTCTTATCTGATGACTGTCTGACCTTTCTTGTTAATTGTGTTCAATTGCTTCCTTCTCAAACTTTTTTGGTGATTCTGTTTCAATAAATATATTGTCGACAAAGCCAACAAAATCTGTGGGAACTTGTTTTTGAAAGAATCTTTTGTGAAAGTATTACATTTATATATATATATATATATATATATATATATATATATATATATAGAGAGAGAGAGAGAGAGAGAAAGAGAGATAGAAAGATAGATAGATAGATAGGTGCATGCAAAGATATATTAATATTAATATTGGGGCAGCACGGATGGTGTAATGGTTAGCATTACTGCCTCACAGCACTGACATCATGGGTTCGATTCCCACCACAGCCCTAACTATGCAGAGTTTGTATATTCTCCCCCTACTTGTGTGGGTTTCCTCCGGGTACTCCGGTTTCCTCCCACAAACCAAAAATATAATGGTAGGCTAATTGGCTCCCATAAAAATCAACTATAGAATGTCTGTGTGTGCGTGTACATGTGGTAGGGAATATAGATTGTAAGCTCCACTTGGGCAGGGACTGATGTGAATGTTCAAATATTCCCGGTAAAGCGCTGCGGAATATGTGTGCGCTATATAAGAAACTGCTAATAAATAAATAAATTAATGTTATTTCTGCTCTGATAACACGCACAGAAAATATTTTCTGTCACTTAGCATCCACTCGAAGGAAGACAGCATGAATATCAACACCCCATGTCCTTCAAGTGGCCATCAGATCATGTACTGTGTGATGGGGCGAGTTAACACAGATTCGAGAGAGATAAAGTAGAAAAGGATAAAGTACCATCCTATCTGCTCCTGTCACAACCCAACCTGCAAAATGACAGGAGCTGATTGATATGTTTTCTCTCTCCAAGCTATTTGCACTTTATTTACAATTTTAAATATACATTTCTACCTTACCAATATTATCTAAGTTCTTGTATTTTTTAAAATTATATAGTTACTGCCAAAGAGGACTAATAAATTGCCCAAACATGGGACAAACCAGGCTCTCTGTTGGTCAGTTATTTGTCCAATTTGGGCAAACATACTGTAAATATGCATGATTCTCTCATTATTAGTACATGTGGACACTAAAAAGGTAAATAATACCTTTTTTTGCATCTATGATTCAGATAGTATGATCAAATATTTCAGAAAAGGTTGCGTTTTTAAGAAAATTGTTTTGTGACATTTGCAAGAATTGCGCTGAAAAATTATCAAATTATTCATCCTTTAAGGGGGTATTCAATCACCCGCAGTCATCTCCCGACTGGGGAGATGGCTGATGGGCCCTATTCAATGCTGCATTCTGCAGAGAACGGCTGGGAAGTGACGAGCTCCCGGCTGCAGCTCGCCTCTTCCCTGCCGCAGCTCACAGCCACACCCCTTTCTCATCCCACTGCAGACGGAACATTAAATCCCGTCTTCAAATTCTCGGTCGAACAGACCGAGAATGGGACAGGGTCATGGCTGTCAGGCCAGCTTGACAGCCGTGACCTCAGATTCAATACCCCCTAAGCCTCTTAGTCAACCCCATCAATTTTTTTATACCCCTTTACTGTATGACATGAAGTCAAGGGAATACAGCGGGTTCTGATTTTCCAAATACTATCTTCTTAATTCAGTGCATTTACCCAATCTATTTATATCTAGGACAACTTAAAGGCACAGAAGTTAGCATTGCTGTGTCATATCACTTATGACATGAGTTATAATTCTAACCATTACCTTATTTGTATGATACTTCTACAATGTTTGTATGGATTTCTTCTGATTGCTTTGGTGTCCTTCCACACTCAAAATATTCAATAGTAGCTTTCTTGAAACACTAGCATGTGTGGTATGTAGATTATAAATACAATACAGCAGTTACTGATTATTATTATTATCATCATTATGAGTGGAAAAAATATTCTCTGTGATATGTACATTAATGGTGGCCATTAATCAGCAGTTTATGGCCATCTGATCCCACTTGAGCTGGGACTTTGCAGGGTGGCAGGCAAGGGCGTAACTACCATAGGTGCAAGGGGTGCAACTGCTATGGGGCCCAGAGCTGAAGGGGGCCCATCTTTGCTGTGTAAGTAATATGTTTTACATTTTTATCACCATCATTTGCTAAATAGGGGGCCCTTACAAACATTTGCTATGGGGCCTACGAATATCTAGTTACGCCTCTGGTGGCAGGGTTGCATGGGAAACATTGCATGTAGTCCTTTCACATAGGATGTACCACATGTGACCCCATTCCCCGCTGCTGGGAGGGGTCTGAGTTGGAGGTCAGAAGGGCAGCACGTCTGAGCTCTGACTCCAGTCCGATTCACATGGAACCGCGCATTGGACCTGATGCTATTTGGGTTAATTTCACCAGATTTCTCAGCCTAATCCATCGGGATTGGGTGAAATCGGGCCAAAATCTCATAGTGTATGGGGGCCTTAAGTACTATTTGAATAATTGTAAATGAATACATTTAGGGTTATGGTGTGACCTCTCAAACAGTAGTACAATTTGTAACATATCACTACCGTGAAACTGGAAAGTACTGTAAATGGACAGCCAGTAATTCTGGAAAAACAAAAACAAAACAACAAATTTTATGCAATTTACATTAAATGGTAATTTTTAGTTGAAACCAATATTTAAAGATTTGTGAATGAAGTCATAGAGTTTGTATATTCTCCCCGTACTTGCGTGGGTTTCCTCCGGGTAATCCGGTTTCCTCCCACAATCCAAAAATATACTGGTAGGTTAATTGGCTCCTAACAAAAATTAACCCTAGAATGTCTGTGTGTGTGCGTGTACATGTGGTAGGAATATTGATTGTAAGCTCCACTGGGGCAGGGACTGATGTGAATGTTCAAATATTCTCTGTAAAGCGCTGCAAAATATGTATGTGCTATATAAGAAACTGTTAATAAGTAAATAAATAAATAGAAAACATTGCTAAGCAATAAAAAATCATTTATTAAGTACCTTGAATATACAGTGTGTACAGGAAGAGATAGAACTGAGCTAAGAAAATAAATCAGGCACAAATTTAAATTATAATCATACATTTAATATTTAATTCTAATAATATAATGATCAATAAGTAAAAAAAATAATTACAAATAAAAGGAGTGAAAGTTAAAAGTTAATTGCAGATATGCACTTAATGGGACTTAGAAGATAATGATATGGATAGTCATCCTTCAAATCCAACAGTACTATTATGTTCTTGTATACTGGCTCAAAATTGCAATACAGTTTGTAAACTGATCATAAAACTTTTGCTCATCCATTCAACAATAAAGCAATGTTAGAAATATTTAGTGCCAATATGCAAGTGTAATATTAATAATGTTGGAATATTCATCTGTACATCAGTATTTCATATCAGGCATGTTTGCCTGCTGGGCAGCAAGTTGAACTGCAATGACAATGTAAGGGGATCACACTACTTTTTAGACCGTGTAGTTGTATGAAAAGAAAACATGGTCTTGGCCGGCCAAGTTCAAATATGTCCTAGTAGTACGATACTCAAGTCTAACAGTAATAAGTGTCTCTTCTAACTCTGCAGTATATATCCTCTCCCTCCACCATAATTACTGCTCCATATTGATTTAAAAATTAGAAGATATAGTGTAAACTGTTTTATCCTCGGTTTAAGGTTTGTAGCTAAGCAATTGTTGAAACCGTTCATTAAAATAAGAAATATCAGATGTTATATGAATACTGCCATGTGGTTGTATTTATTTCACGCTTCATGCTTGACTATGAAGTATTATTATGATGAAAAGGAGAAAGATAATTTGTACAACTTTTGAACTATAAGTGGGAATATAGCTTCACATAGCTCGAAGCTGATGGAAACGACAGTTATTAGACTCATATAACATAAGCATCACTTCACAGTCCCGTATATCACAGACAGAAGGAATTTAGGGAATGAAGCTTGTAATTGATTGTGTTGATTCTCGACATAAATAAAGTTGCATCTAGGGGATAGATGTAAAACAAAGGAAGGAACTCTTTAACACATACAGGCAAGCACTGCAGTTACCTACAGATAACGTTCTTCATGACAAATTTCTACAAACACTGCTTTGATTAAAGCTAAGTCATATGCATCATTGACATTGTTTAGAAAGTTTGGTTCACAAGGTAATATGTCAGCAAAGAATATATAGAAAGGGCTCTATATTATTGTTTTTATCTAAAAAACTAAATATACATTGCATTACTGGCTAATTTATCATCTATGCCAGATAACTGTTTATTTTTGTTTAGATGTCATTTCTTGCTTATTGTGGAAAATATACAACGTTCTACGTTTTCTGAAAATGTTTTGTTTTAGAAAATCATCATTATTAAATTTAGAGGCGTATTCAAGTAAATCTTGTATAAAATTTAAATTTCCAATATTGCCTTTTTTATTAGAGAGTGTGATGCAAAAGTTTTATTTAGATTAGGAAATACCTGTGACAACAATAATAAAGTTATTAAATGATAAAGTAAAATAATCGCATATTTTTGGGGGGCTCAATGTGAACCCTCAATTAGTGTAGGGTGCACCCTCGCAGGGTGAGCGAGCTTCGGGCACTTTACTGTTCACAATTGTAGGCCACGTGGATCGTAAATCATAAAAAAAAGTCCAAAGAAAGAAAGAAAATTGGGAAAAACTCATGTCGACTATTGCCATGTGGACTTTTGGCTTGCCAACCTAGAGCATGTTGACCTATTATCCACCTAGACACTGTTGATATACCATCTGGACACATTCATGGGCATTATGGGCAGTACAGACGGTGTAATGGTTAGCGTTACTGCCTCACAGCGCTGAGGTTGTGGGTTTGATTCCCACCATGGCCCTAACTGTGCGGAATTTGTAGGTTCTTCCCGTGCTTGCGTGGGTTTCCTCCAGGTACTCTGGTTTCGTCCCACAATACAAAAATATACTGGTAGGTAATTTGGCTCCCAACAAATTTACCCTAGAATGTCTGTGTGTGTGTGTGTACATGTGGTAGGGAATATAGATTGTAAGCTCCACTGGGGCAGGGACTGATGTGAATGTTCAAATGTTCTCTGTACAGCGCTGCGGAATATGTGTGCGCTATATTAGAACCTGTTAATAAATAATAAATAAAAATGTTACAGGGCTTGTTTACATCTATCTGACAATAAAACTTAAAAAACGCTGTACAACTGGGATGAATGTTTTTGTATTTTACTGTTGCTGTCATTGTACTGCAAAGTTTTTTGTCCTGCAATGATTGCAGCATGGCCTATTTCTCATGCATTAATGAGTTATATACTGTAAATAAGCGCCTTCTACTTTTGGAGAAAGTGCGCTATATAAATTCAATTTACTTACTAAATTGTAATAATAAAATGCACTAGAAAGCACTTTTTTTCTCTTTTACTCTTGTATCTGTGAAAGAGCCCTTATAAGTATTCCAATTTTAGTCTGTTTAACAGCAGAAATGACCTTGAAACAAGTATAGGTATAGGGTAAAACACAGTAGAGAAAAAATGTGTTAAATTAGATTACAGTTTAGGGCAAAAATAAATGCTCCCTTTAGTACTCTTCATTGTATTTAGCAATGCTCTTACTTATGCTTAGCTCTTGATCTTGCCTATACTCATTTATGGATCTGGAGCTTCATGTCTCCAATAGAGATGTGCAGGTCCGGATTTACTCGGATTTACCCGGCTCTCAAAACAGGATCTTATTGGCTATATGCTGTCACATGTTTTTGCTCCAAAACATGTGACAGCTGGATAGCTAATAAGATCCCGTTTTGAGATCTGGGTAAATACGGGTAAATCTGGACATGCACATCTCTAGTCTCCAAAAGGTTGCAGTATGCATAACTGATCACACAGTGTTATATACAATATTACAGTATCGTTAAGCACAGCTAAATATAAAACAAGACATTGAGGTACCTGTCAATGAGAATCTCTGCACAATCAGATAAGTAATTATGTAGAAGATGAGCAAGGAGTCTGGTTTTCTGTATGTCTAAGTATAAGTTATAAGTTGGACATTTACACAAAATTAAAGATGCAACAAAATATTACAGAGGGAGTATAATTAAATTACCTGCAGTGTTTACAGAGTTGTTAAAGACTCAGGTATAATGCCAGGATATATGCAATTATTGGTCAGATTCCCCATGCAGCAAACCCAGGGTGTTAAGCACTAACCAATAGATTCCACATTAAGTGCTACAATCTATGCATCACCCCTCACCTCAGTTTACATTGTAAGCCTTAATTGAATAACTCAAGTATGTCTGGGATAATTGCATATACTCCTAAATGTGCCCTATGTGTGCTTGAACAGTGTAAGAGTAGGCTCTTCTCTACTTTCTTTTTTTTGTCTGTGTTTACAAAGTACCGGTAGATTGATGCAGAACTAACAGTGAGTACAGCAACCTATAGCTGAGGAAGGGGTCAGCCAAAGATGAAGTTACCAGGGTAGATATTTGACCAAAAACTGAATAGGGTACACCTTCTCTGTCATAATCCTACAGTATGTTTATATTTCATGAGAGAGATTCCAATCTAGAGGAATTATAGCTCATCAGAAACAGAAGGGAAAGTGTTGCTATTGAGAATGTGACTGTAGCAAGGGAGTAACAGTGTGATCAGTATTGATGAAAGTAGAGCATGCATTTGTAAAGTAGTAGGTTTTCTGAGAGTATGTAAAGATATGAAATCTGATTAGAAATAGTAGGGCAGCCTGATTGGAAAGTGTAACACATTTAATAAGTAGCTAGAAGCTTGGCTAAAGTAACAGAATGTACTGTAGCTATAAGAGGGAATACAGCACACTGGTGAGGGTGTGGCCTAAGAGCCTATAAACCATGTTTAACAACAAGACATAACTCTCTGGACCACTCTGCAGAGGTAAGTAATGTACTGACTTATCTGTCAGCATCCTCAAAATATCCCATTGTAATAAGACTCTAATAAATGGGGACAAATATTGTGACAAATAGTGACTCTTATAAGTGTGAAGGTAATCTAGAGGTGGGTATCCTGTGTTTTTTTGGGAGGGGAAGACAAAGAACCAGAGAAAGAATAATGTTGTGAGATTAAAAAATGATTAAAGAGACATGATCAGTTACTGGGTAGAATGAACTCAGGTTTGAGCTACAATATATGTACAATTTTGATTAGTTCATAGAAATTCCGCAAATTCTTAGAAGCTTCCTAATTTCATGCATGATTTATTTGTATCAGTATATCCAAGTTAAGGTAATGGTATAGAACTATCTATTATTATCCAGTGTGGTTTATCTGTCAACATAAGTAATATTCATTAAAATCATAAAAAAGTTGCAATCTTCAGTTACAGCAAATATTATAAAAAAAAAAAATAATAACTCCCCCCCAAAATGTTTTAATTATACAGTGTAACCTGGCCCTATAACTAAAAACTCTGTTATATCTATTATAACGTATGCACAATTGGTTCCTTATCTTCAGGATAACAAACTTTGTACTCTTTTCGGGGCTGCACTAAATTGTGTGATAAGTAATTAAGGGAAGCATCATGTTTGATGACAGATCTTGGCTGGGATTAATTAATGCTGGAACACTCAGGAATGCACTTAGAGCATGTCTTATGGTTCCGTATTTTTCAAGGTTTAAATATAACTTTTAATCTCCTCTCAGTCTTTATCATACTTTTAGATTTCCACTTGTTTCTTTATTTATCTTCATGTATGTGGTTATATGGCCAAGTGCTATTCCCCTGGTTAGCCCACAACCTGTATTACCCTTGTTGCCTTTTGTGCACTTTGTGAATTATATTGAGTTCTTCTCAACTCTGACAAAGCTTGTACAAGTAATGTAAAACAGCTGTCAGTAGGAGAATATTATGCCACCTTTAATTGATGATGTGTGAATTCTTATCCATTAAATAAATCACAATTGGCAGAGAAGCTGGTGACTATCCAGGATTCCATGATTTCTTTTTTGTCTGCTTTAAATCTTTACATTTTAATTTATTAGTAAGACTGTTCTTGAACCTGATTTCTGCCTAATATCTGTAATAAGATAAGATTGACAGTGGAGAAATGATTATGTGGGAGCATTCAGCATTCTCATTCAGCTTGCCTACATTTTTTCAATGCAAGTGAACCCAAATAAAATTTGGGGTGATGAGTTCATCAGGAAAAAGAAAGCACCTAATGGTAGATTAAGATAATTAATATTTTTGTATTCAGTAGTTATATATGTATTTGTATGGCACTTATATTTGTTAAAAAAAAACAATTCACAAATAACTTTTATATTTTGAGAAAAACGCTGGAAATGGGAATTTTTTTAACAGAAAAACAAAAGTAGTGTTTATTGGATTTTTTGCCATATATTGTTTTTTCAGTATATTTGTAAGCAATAAAATAAATGTAATTATTATGAGAACTGTATAGGGGAGACAGCAGGCTAAAGTGCGTTTTCAATCAAAATAATTGCTAATGTTTAATTACATGTAAATATTACTCTATATTTAAAATTGATTATGATGATATTATTTTAGCATTTTTTTTATTGAAGTATGTTGTAATATGATAAGCATACATTTTTGTGTGCCTGCACTACAACATTGTCTTAATTTATGCTATGTTTAAAGAATATCAATTATATTAAAATCTGATGAACTAAAATTCGCCAAGTCCTTCACTGAAATATTAGTAATACTAATAATTTTTAATCAACTGAAGAAATTTCCATTTCCATACATTTCTATAATAGGATTTAATACTTATTTGACATGTAGCAGAGACAAGCAAATCATATATTTAATACTTGTAGGTCAACTAAGTACTAATCCAAAGCAACTATTGTCGAGCACATATACAGTCATATTTAAAACCATACATCCAATTTGCATATAGTTATTTCCATAATATTAGCTTTTATCAATTAGTTTATGGCACTAATATGTATCTGGAGACCTGTCTACTCCACTGCAAGGTTCCCTGGATAGCGACAGAGGTGCACTGATGTCACAGAAAACTGTGACCTAATACAGCACATGTGTGGCATATGGCTCCATCCTTAATGAGACAAAGACATATCCCTGAGTGTATCCTTGTGCAGATACATAATATAGGCTGCCATTACCACTGTGTCACCAACACTAGGCACGGCATACATTCTATTGTCACATCTGAGTATATTAGACTGTGTTTTTCAGATACCATACATGACCTGTGTTAACTCACAACTGGTCGGACCTGTTACACAGTAGTCATGCATTATATACCTGCTGGCTTAACCATGTGTTGCCTTCCATCCTTTGTTCTACCTGGTTAATAAACCAATCCCTGGCTGAGCTATTCATCTTGAGGCCTGACTTTCATCACACACCGCTGCCATTTCTATCAACACATGGTTCTGCTAATAGTTTATACTCTGAAACCGTTCTGCAGCTCCACGTAATTCCAGTGCAATTGCCTAAGCATGTCCTGTAATCTCATCTTGGTTTATGTAAATACCAGTACCATTTTGTTATTTCCTTCTTGTATGCAAGGTCAGACCTATGACCCTACCTAAACTGTGCTATGGAGGTTATTTTAGTTGACTCACAAAGCTGCGAATTTCAGGTCAGAGACGTTTAGAACGCATTATTGACCCTGGTTATTCCTGGGTTTATTGCAGAGCTGGTGCATTTTTACTCAACCAGGGTCACCCATGTTAAAACCAGTGTGATGTGATTTTTAAAGTATGTCATTGGTCTCTGAGGTCTGAACAAAGGAGGGGGCTGGGGAATGTTTGATGTTGGGTCCGAATAAAGCCAGATGCCGCTAACAGTTTACTGATATCGCCTGACTGTGCCCGTGATTTGCCTACAACTTTCCTCCAAATTTCTTCATCACTCTAGTTTGACATGACTGCAAAGTGCAGTATAGTAGGTAGAAAGTACAGTACAGTGCAGTATAGTAGGGAGAAAGTAAAGTACAGTGCAGTGCGGTATAGTAGGTACAAAGTACAGTACAGTGCAGTATAGTAGGGAGAAAGTTTAGTACAGCACACTTCTTGCTGCTTGTCCTTACTGTGCAGTGCAGAAAAGTAGTGTGTGCTCTGCAACCATCAGTTGACTGGACACTGAAACTGAACTCAATCAGCAGTCTTTACTCAGAGCAAGGAAATAACCTGGGTCTGCAGTTTTAAATATACAATAACCCGGGTCTGACCTAATGTATAACCCTTCTTTTTTTAAGTTGAAGTTGAAATACCGGGTTATTTGAGCCATGTTATTGACTATGGTGCTTTCACCTCGCACATTGACCCGGTCGAATCAGCAATAACCTGGGTTCATCCAAAATGGTGAGTGCCCTGTATTCTTTTCTACTATTCATTGGATAAATTTGTCTATATTAAATATACACAGATAGCCAAATACACATAAATGCCACCTCCCCAGCCATTGATGAAGTTGTGAATGCATCCCCAGCCATTGCCGAGTACCCAGTGACTGCTGCACCCATGTGGAGGTCTTGAAGCTCCCGAGAGGCTGTCTCCACAGCCACTGCGAGTGCAGAGTATTTGCAGCTGAGCTCCCACATCTTTTGCATGGCTGTGGCTCCCAAGTGCCTCCAAATCACAGAGAGCTCTCATAAGCAGAGCTCTCAATCCAAGAAGTTGCCTGTTCGTGGTAGCCGCTGCAAGCACTGTGAGGCAGCTGTCGTCTATGTGCCACAATCCAGCGCTGCTGCCTACTCTCAAGGTGAGCCAGCCCTAGGCATGGAAGATATGCCCCCAGGCATTCCAAATGCCCTTGGCATTTGCCTAGTTTGCCTAGTAATTTGTAGTCAATGTAATACTTAAAACAAGTTCTTATGGCATCCAATAATAAAACATGTGGACAAGCAAATCCTGCCCCTCACCACATAACTGACCTTAATAAGGACCTTATAAACACAACTTAATTAACTTAAAATTTTGGGGGGAATTTCTCTATAAGAAACTTTTGGCCTAGGGGTGCCATGAAAAATGACTGACACGCTAGTGCACCCTGATTCCAAATAAATTGGGAACCACTGCCCTAATTGTAACCCCTAAACTAACCCTAATATCCTAACACTCTCAACCCTTACCTTAAAGAGCAGAATTAAGCTGTCATATGGTTCCTAACTGCCATAAATTGTATGTTTCTATGCACACTACCATATCATCTTAAGGGACAATCTAAGTTCAAAGATAAGTTTAATCGGACCACCCCTTAAGGGTGCTGTCATACAGGTCCATGCTATTTATGTTGTTTTCATGCATTGCGATATGTCGTAGGAAAGCTTGTGACTTTCTAAATTCAACTAGGGCTTCTGAAAGTGCTGCCAGGCCCAGGGAAAATCTATATTGTCAATGATGGATGTGGCCACTGAACGATATTGTTAATGATATAATTTCATGTGTATGCACCTATGAGCCTAATTCAGACTTGAACACTTAATAGAGAATTTGCAAATTGATTAATTATGGAATGACTGTGCATACGTAGTGATTGAATCATGCATGCCAGGAAAAAAAATACATTTGGACAATAATCGTAATCCCATTGCAGTTTGACCGACAGGAAGTTGGCTTTTGGGGGTGGAAGCCTGCAATTTTCTGGGTGTGTCTGAGAAACAGGTGTTCCCAGGCATATTTGAGGAGGGGGGGGGGGTCTGAGAGGCTTTCAGAGGCTAGGCCCAAAACCTCTGGTGACAACTCTAGGGTTGATAGATAGATTTGAGTATTGTCTGCATACAAGTGATACTGAAATCCGAAAGATCTGATTTGTTTGCCAAGAGATGAGGTATAGATTAAGAAAAGCAGAGGACCCAAAACCAAGACTTGCGGAACTCCGACTGACACAGGCAGTGAAGAGGCGGTAGAGTCAGAGAAGAGAACACTGAAATAGCAATCAGAGAAGTAAGATGATAACCAGGAGAGGGTTGTATCATTAAGACCTAGGGAGTGCCTTGATAAAGAGTCTCCAGGACTCGAAACGCGTTGGCCCAGGATTGCTACTACTAACCTAGGAGGACTTACTCCCACCCAGAAGCCTGTGGAGCCTACAGGGTGATTCTTCTATTCACGAGAAAGCACCCTGTTATACCATCCCCTTGGCTCCACCCCGTCATCTGGGTAAGGAGGATTATACCACTTATTTTCTTTTATCAGGAAACTTTATTCATTAATTTTTTTTGCTTGTGGATTTTTTTTGCTTGTGGATTTTAAGAAAATATTTCTGATGTTTTTTATGATGAAATGAAGATCTTTTTAAGGAACACCAGGTGCGCTAAGAGGTTTTTCTCCTACTACCCACTTCCTGTATCTATCTTGGGTGTTTTGGGAGAACACCAGGAAGAGAAACCACTAGCAGCAAAAGGGGTGCGCAGGGGCAGTCTAAGTTCAAACTTTTCTTTCTAGGGAGTGTAGTGTTTGTATGAGAAGAGTGTGATTAACAGTGTCAAATGCACCAGAAAGATCTAGAAGAATGGGTAGTGAGTAATGGCCTTTGGACTTAGTAATGACCAGATCATTCACCACTTTAGTCAGTGCTGTCTCAGTGGAATGTTGGGAACAAAAGTCTGACTGAAGTGGGTCTAATAGGGTGTGAGAGTTAAGAAAGTGTGTGAGGCAAGAGTAGACGAGTCTCTAGAGTACAGAAGAGATACTGACAGTTTCTGGGCGCAGACAGGACTCGCTCTTTTCCTTATGATCTTGGTTTTACCCAAAAAGGAAAAAGAGAGAAAATACACAATAGTGCAAAACAGTATAGAACACTGGAGTGGTGGATCAATTCTATCCAGGATATAGTTAAAACTCGTACCTGTTAAGCTGGTCTACTTTTTTAGGGTAGACATATTATGCATTCTTAAGGGGCGGTAACGTCACCGTGGGGATTCCAGTGCTTGTCCAAACGATATATAAAAGAAAGATACACAAAATAGTGCAGCACAGTATGGAACAGTAAATAATAACTTTTTCCAGGATATTATTTAGACTTGACTCGTACCCATTAAGGTGGTCTACTTTTTTAGGGTAGACGTATCAAGCATCCTTAGTGGGCGGTAACGTCACCGTAAAGATTCAATGTTGGTCCAATCAGTGTATAAAAAGAAAAAACTGGTATAGTATAATACCGTTTTTATTACAAATAAAACATTAACAATCTGAGTTTAGCACAGCAGACTCTCACCGAGTGTGTTGGTCCACAACACAAGTGCAGACAACAAAGGCAGGTGTAACAAAATCCAGGCGTCTCTAGAGTAGCTTGGAGAGGCATGCGAGCTAAGATGTAGGACATTAGTTAGAGAGAGAGTTAGGGTCAGAATTGTGTTTTTTCAGAATGGGAGTAATCACTGCATGTTTGAACAGAGAAAGAAAAGTACCAGTAGCAAGAGAGAGATTGTATATTCTAGTTAAGGTTGGGATAAGCACAGCTGATAGACTTTTAATGACTTGAGCAGGTATAGTATCAAGAGGAGAGGTAGTGGAGTAGGAGGATAAGAAGAGTGTGAATACTTCTTTTTTAATTGTTAGCTCAAATTAAGAAAAAGTGCCAGAGGGTTCAGGTGGGGAAGTAAGTAGGTTAGAGGCTGCAGAAGAGACAGTAAAATCATTTTGATAGTCCTTGAATTGTGAAGGCATTTGCGAGTGGATACTGATCCATTCCCAATTCTCTTGCAATTTTGCAAAGGGTGGTTACTGTTCTGTCTGATTAGCAGCACTAGAAGATATATCGTTAATGATATGATTGACAGCGGCATCATGGACAGTGTAATGGTTAGCATTACTGCCTCACAGCACTGAGGTCATGGGTTCGATTTCCACCATGGACCTAACTGTGCAGAGTTTGTATATTCTCCCCGTGTTTGCGTGGATTTACTCCGGGTACTCCAGTTTCCTTCCATAATCCAAAAATATACTGGTATGTCAATTGGCTTCCAACAAAATTAACCCTAGAATGTCTGTGTGTGTACATGTGGTACGGAATATAGATTGTAAGCTCCACTGGGGCAGGGACTGATGTGAATGTTCAACTATACTTTGTAAAGCGCTGCAGAATATGTGTGCACAATTTAAGAAATTGTTAATAAATAAATAATAAATAATAAATTCATATCTTCTAGTGTGTACAATATTGATAAACCCCCCTCCCCCATCTTTTTGCTGCATGCTCAGTGTTGACGATATAGTCAATGATGCATGCTAGCAGCGGGGGCGGGTGATGTCACTGAATGACATGATTAACAATATAGTTATTCCTGGAAATGCTGACAATATCATTAACAATATTGCTCCCGGAGCAAATTTTCTAGTGTGTATGGGACTTAAGTAGCAGCTTATTAATAATTGTTATATGTTACTCTGCTGAGGAATCTGCTTAAATGTTATGTCTGTGTAGTATATTTATTCTCCCTGTTTTTGCATGGGTTTCCTTTGGGTACTCCGGTTTCCTCCAACAATCAAAAAATATACTGCTAGGTTAATTGGCTCCCAACTAAACAAATTTTTGGGACAAAGAAGAGTGTAGAGTGGGGGTGGTTAAATAATCACCTACCAAACTACAATTTCCGATGCTTTAATTTAAAAATAAAAAATAAAAATAATAATAAAAATATATATATATATATATATATATATATATATATATATATATATATATATATATATATATATATACAGTTCTGTGGTAGGCGGCACTCTCAGTAAATCAATCACTCAATGGGTCAGATTTCTTTATGCATAAAGCATAAAGAAATCTGACCCATTGAGTGATTGATTTACTGAGAGTGCCGCCTACCACAGAACTGTATGTTGGACCCCAGATTCGGGTATCCATTGGAAGGCACCTACTATTTGCAGACATTTGAGGAGTGCTGTTCTACAACAGATCGTATATATATATATATATATATATATATATATATATATATATATATATATATATATATAAAAAATGGTTAAAAATGTGTTATATATAGCAACCCACTGCTGCTGCAAGTGTTTAGTGAGTTATCTTGAACTCACACAAGAATTGAAGGACAAAAGAGAATTTAAACACCATGCGCTGCTGGGGTAGATATAATGCTCTGGGTACACACCACTGAATAAATGTACACTGGACACACTGTATGGGTTTCAATTTTAAAGATAAAAGAGCATATGATTCCTCAATCATCACAGTAGACATTTAAGAAATCATGGATAATCCATACAAAAGGTATATAATATAAATAAAACATAAAAACACAAATCGCTTCAGGTAGCATGTTTATAAGAATAAGTCCGTAAGTTGGTCAGGTGGATACACTCAGTGTAGGGTTAAATCCAATCACTGGTAGAGGTAAGTAGTATTAAAGTTAAATGCCAAGAAGGTTTGGTACTTGTTTCCTAGCACGGCACCTGTGATTTTGATTGTATCCATCGGGTCCAAAAAAATTGCGTCGATCGCATGCAACCAAATCGCATGCGATGCGATCGACGCGATCGATTCGATTTTTACATCGGAACCAATGTAAAATGGTCCTTGAGACCCGATTTTACATTGGGCCCAATGTTAAATGCCCCCAGACCCCAATTTTCATTGTATACCCACCCTGATGGGTCAAATGCCCCTCCATTGTTAACGCCACCCCACGATGAACACCAACCCGAAGCATGGCAAGCGCAGCGAGCCCCGTGAGGGGCGTCGGTACGCGTCCTCCGACCTTTTCACCCCCCCCCCCCTATCCACATCGGCATGGAGTTGATTTTATATAGTGTGGCGAGCCCGAAGCGTGGCGAGCTTCGGGTTGGCGTTCATCATGGGGTGGCATTAAAAATGGGGGGGGGGGCATTTCACATGTAAAATACCCAAAAGGGTGGGTATACAATTGGCCCATTTAACATTGTTCCCTATGTAAAATCGCATCCATCGCATCGCAACTTAAGGCATGCGATGGACGCAATTTTTTAATTGTTGGGGAAAAGGCTAAAAATAGCCCTGAAATTGCGTCGGTCGCGTCCATCGCATACCTTAAGTTAAGGTATGCGATCACCTGCGACGGGCGCCATGCTAGGAAACAAGTACCGAAGGTTTAGAAGGAAGCAAGCCAATAGCAAACATACAGCCAGTTAGCATGTAAGCAGTACACGCATAAATACAAAGTCAGCGCGGCATATTATAGTGTGGGTTAAAGTTGTATAGCTCACCCTCAGTCTCTAATTTCTGTTTGGTAGAGGGATAGGGGAGCCCGACAAGTCTGAGGCTCAACCCTATAAATATTTGCAGTGAGCGTCCCGGAGTATATACGCCTGGATGAATGAATGGAGGCGGCCGGGAAGCTTCCTGGGCTGCTGGAGATGATGTACGCAGTTGCTGCCAGACACGGATCGGCTCACAGGGAGTGAAAGTAGGGTGGGGAACTGGATCGGCTCACAGGGAGTGAAAGTAGGGTGGGGAACTGGAAAGTCACAGCGGCCCAATGCAAGAGCAGAGTGATGGGAGAGATAGACAGTCACTAACACACAGACTGATATTAACACATGAACGCTAACACACGGATACACAGATACCGACACACTGGCTCACAAACACATGGACATGCAGACAGTTGCTGATAATGACATACAGACAGCCACTGAACCTCAAGTGCTGGCACACTGACAAATTACATTTGAATGCTGACATGCAGACTAACAAACAGACAGGTACTGACATGCTAACACACAGACGCTAACACACCGATTCTAACACACAGACCGATGCTTACAGAAGGATGCTGACACAGACATGTGGACATATGCTGACACTGACACAAACGCTGAAACAGGCAACAGCTGACACATGGACATTGCTGACATAGAGAGATGCTGAGATGCTGACACACAGACACTGACATGCTGACACACAGACGCTTCCAAGAATGACACACAGGTGCTGACATAGATGCTGAATACAGACATGTAGACATATAATCGCGTGTGTGGTGGTGGTGGTGGTGGTGGTGGTGATGGTGGTGGGGGGGGGGCATGAGGGTGAGATTAAGGAGTGGCAGTTTTCACATATAAATGCAGGGTGGGTATGAGCAGGGAAAATTTTCAGAATATGATGTATACTACATCACCCAGAAATACGCACACACTCTATATATTGTATATTGCACTGGTTACATTTTTATTAAAGTGGAAGCACTCACTTGCAACTTACTTCAGAAGAACTGGACGTCAAAGGGTTAATCTGTCTGTTTGTTGGGCTCCATGCAGCAGCATGTAGTGCATAGTTACCTTCCCTCCTGCATTCTGCAGGACACTCCCTAAAATAACAGCAATCTCCCTCTCTCCCTCATTAGTCTAGCAATCTCCCTAATTTCTCCTAGCCCACATTACACTGTTACATTTTTGTGGAAGATAGATACATTTACTTTGAATCATCTGCACCATTTCCCAGCACTTTATCAAGTATAGTAGGTCTTACTAACTGATTTGGGGCTCATCTACATTTGGATATAAGTAATTTTAAAAGATTCCCCCATATGTAGCAGTACACACCCACGCTTCTAGGTGCCACGTTCACAATCTCTTTTCACAATCTCCATATATGGAACTAGACATGCCCTTTGGGTGGACCATGACACGCCCCCTCAGTGGGGCACTTTGCAAAATTCTACTACCAACAGTAATATCCCTGAAACTAGTTTTCAAAAGTAGGCAAGTATGATGTAGTGGGGGAGGGATCAGCAGAGTGCAGGGACATTGCTACTGCACAAGCAGGAAAGAAAGTATAAGGACGGAGGGTGCAGCACCAGCCTGTGCAGAGATTCAGACTGTGACACAGAAACCCTCCTTCCTGCGTGTGCTGATGAGGGGGAGGGAGCGCTGTGAGAGACATCAGCTTCCGGCTGCCGACGCTGAGTTATCTTGAACTCACACAAGAATTGAAGGACAAAAGAGAATTTAAACACCATGCGCTGCTGGGGTAGATATAATGCTCTGGGTACACACCACTGAATAAATGTACACTGGACACACTGTATGGGTTTCAATTTTAAAGATAAAAGAGCATATGATTCCTCAATCATCACAGTAGACATTTAAGAAATCATGGATAATCCATACAAAAGGTATATAATATAAATAAAACATAAAAACACAAATCGCTTCAGGTAGCATGTTTATAAGAATAAGTCCGTAAGTTGGTCAGGTGGATACACTCAGTGTAGGGTTAAATCCAATCACTGGTAGAGGTAAGTAGTATTAAAGTTAAATGCCAAGAAGGTTTGGTACTTGTTTCCTAGCACGGCACCTGTGATTTTGATTGTATCCATCGGGTCCAAAAAAATTGCGTCGATCGCATGCAACCAAATCGCATGCGATGCGATCGACGCGATCGATTCGATTTTTACATCGGAACCAATGTAAAATGGTCCTTGAGACCCGATTTTACATTGGGCCCAATGTTAAATGCCCCCAGACCCCAATTTTCATTGTATACCCACCCTGATGGGTCAAATGCCCCTCCATTGTTAACGCCACCCCACGATGAACACCAACCCGAAGCATGGCAAGCGCAGCGAGCCCCGTGAGGGGCGTCGGTACGCGTCCTCCGACCTTTTCACCCCCCCCCCCCTATCCACATCGGCATGGAGTTGATTTTATATAGTGTGGCGAGCCCGAAGCGTGGCGAGCTTCGGGTTGGCGTTCATCATGGGGTGGCATTAAAAATGGGGGGGGGGGGGCATTTCACATGTAAAATACCCAAAAGGGTGGGTATACAATTGGCCCATTTAACATTGTTCCCTATGTAAAATCGCATCCATCGCATCGCAACTTAAGGCATGCGATGGACGCAATTTTTTAATTGTTGGGGAAAAGGCTAAAAATAGCCCTGAAATTGCGTCGGTCGCGTCCATCGCATACCTTAAGTTAAGGTATGCGATCACCTGCGACGGGCGCCATGCTAGGAAACAAGTACCGAAGGTTTAGAAGGAAGCAAGCCAATAGCAAACATACAGCCAGTTAGCATGTAAGCAGTACACGCATAAATACAAAGTCAGCGCGGCATATTATAGTGTGGGTTAAAGTTGTATAGCTCACCCTCAGTCTCTAATTTCTGTTTGGTAGAGGGATAGGGGAGCCCGACAAGTCTGAGGCTCAACCCTATAAATATTTGCAGTGAGCGTCCCGGAGTATATACGCCTGGATGAATGGATGGAGGCGGCCGGGAAGCTTCCTGGGCTGCTGGAGATGATGTACGCAGTTGCTGCCAGACACGGATCGGCTCACAGGGAGTGAAAGTAGGGTGGGGAACTGGATCGGCTCACAGGGAGTGAAAGTAGGGTGGGGAACTGGAAAGTCACAGCGGCCCAATGCAAGAGCAGAGTGATGGGAGAGATAGACAGTCACTAACACACAGACTGATATTAACACATGAACGCTAACACACGGATACACAGATACCGACACACTGGCTCACAAACACATGGACATGCAGACAGTTGCTGATAATGACATACAGACAGCCACTGAACCTCAAGTGCTGGCACACTGACAAATTACATTTGAATGCTGACATGCAGACTAACAAACAGACAGGTACTGACATGCTAACACACAGACGCTAACACACCGATTCTAACACACAGACCGATGCTAACAGAAGGATGCTGACACAGACATGTGGACATATGCTGACACTGACACAAACGCTGAAACAGGCAACAGCTGACACATGGACATTGCTGACATAGAGAGATGCTGAGATGCTGACACACAGACACTGACATGCTGACACACAGACGCTTCCAAGAATGACACACAGGTGCTGACATAGATGCTGAATACAGACATGTAGACATATAATCGCGTGTGTGGTGGTGGTGGTGGTGGTGGTGGTGGTGGTGGTGGGGGGGGGGCATGAGGGTGAGATTAAGGAGTGGCAGTTTTCACATATAAATGCAGGGTGGGTATGAGCAGGGAAAATTTTCAGAATATGATGTATACTACATCACCCAGAAATACGCACACACTCTATATATTGTATATTGCACTGGTTACATTTTTATTAAAGTGGAAGCACTCACTTGCAACTTACTTCAGAAGAACTGGATGTCAAAGGGTTAATCTGTCTGTTTGTTGGGCTCCATGCAGCAGCATGTAGTGCATAGTTACCTTCCCTCCTGCATTCTGCAGGACACTCCCTAAAATAACAGCAATCTCCCTCTCTCCCTCATTAGTCTAGCAATCTCCCTAATTTCTCCTAGCCCACATTACACTGTTACATTTTTGTGGAAGATAGATACATTTACTTTGAATCATCTGCACCATTTCCCAGCACTTTATCAAGTATAGTAGGTCTTACTAACTGATTTGGGGCTCATCTACATTTGGATATAAGTAATTTTAAAAGATTCCCCCATATGTAGCAGTACACACCCACGCTTCTAGGTGCCACGTTCACAATCTCTTTTCACAATCTCCATATATGGAACTAGACATGCCCTTTGGGTGGACCATGACACGCCCCCTCAGTGGGGCACTTTGCAAAATTCTACTACCAACAGTAATATCCCTGAAACTAGTTTTCAAAAGTAGGCAAGTATGATGTAGTGGGGGAGGGATCAGCAGAGTGCAGGGACATTGCTACTGCACAAGCAGGAAAGAAAGTATAAGGACGGAGGGTGCAGCACCAGCCTGTGCAGAGATTCAGACTGTGACACAGAAACCCTCCTTCCTGCGTGTGCTGATGAGGGGGAGGGAGCGCTGTGAGAGACATCAGCTTCCGGCTGCCGACGCTGAGTTATCTTGAACTCACACAAGAATTGAAGGACAAAAGAGAATTTAAACACCATGCGCTGCTGGGGTAGATATAATGCTCTGGGTACACACCACTGAATAAATGTACACTGGACACACTGTATGGGTTTCAATTTTAAAGATAAAAGAGCATATGATTCCTCAATCATCACAGTAGACATTTAAGAAATCATGGATAATCCATACAAAAGGTATATAATATAAATAAAACATAAAAACACAAATCGCTTCAGGTAGCATGTTTATAAGAATAAGTCCGTAAGTTGGTCAGGTGGATACACTCAGTGTAGGGTTAAATCCAATCACTGGTAGAGGTAAGTAGTATTAAAGTTAAATGCCAAGAAGGTTTGGTACTTGTTTCCTAGCACGGCACCTGTGATTTTGATTGTATCCATCGGGTCCAAAAAAATTGCGTCGATCGCATGCAACCAAATCGCATGCGATGCGATCGACGCGATCGATTCGATTTTTACATCGGAACCAATGTAAAATGGTCCTTGAGACCCGATTTTACATTGGGCCCAATGTTAAATGCCCCCAGACCCCAATTTTCATTGTATACCCACCCTGATGGGTCAAATGCCCCTCCATTGTTAACGCCACCCCACGATGAACACCAACCCGAAGCATGGCAAGCGCAGCGAGCCCCGTGAGGGGCGTCGGTACGCGTCCTCCGACCTTTTCACCCCCCCCCCCCTATCCACATCGGCATGGAGTTGATTTTATATAGTGTGGCGAGCCCGAAGCGTGGCGAGCTTCGGGTTGGCGTTCATCATGGGGTGGCATTAAAAATGGGGGGGGGGGGGCATTTCACATGTAAAATACCCAAAAGGGTGGGTATACAATTGGCCCATTTAACATTGTTCCCTATGTAAAATCGCATCCATCGCATCGCAACTTAAGGCATGCGATGGACGCAATTTTTTAATTGTTGGGGAAAAGGCTAAAAATAGCCCTGAAATTGCGTCGGTCGCGTCCATCGCATACCTTAAGTTAAGGTATGCGATCACCTGCGACGGGCGCCATGCTAGGAAACAAGTACCGAAGGTTTAGAAGGAAGCAAGCCAATAGCAAACATACAGCCAGTTAGCATGTAAGCAGTACACGCATAAATACAAAGTCAGCGCGGCATATTATAGTGTGGGTTAAAGTTGTATAGCTCACCCTCAGTCTCTAATTTCTGTTTGGTAGAGGGATAGGGGAGCCCGACAAGTCTGAGGCTCAACCCTATAAATATTTGCAGTGAGCGTCCCGGAGTATATACGCCTGGATGAATGGATGGAGGCGGCCGGGAAGCTTCCTTGGCTGCTGGAGATGATGTACGCAGTTGCTGCCAGACACGGATCGGCTCACAGGGAGTGAAAGTAGGGTGGGGAACTGGATCGGCTCACAGGGAGTGAAAGTAGGGTGGGGAACTGGAAAGTCACAGCGGCCCAATGCAAGAGCAGAGTGATGGGAGAGATAGACAGTCACTAACACACAGACTGATATTAACACATGAACGCTAACACACGGATACACAGATACCGACACACTGGCTCACAAACACATGGACATGCAGACAGTTGCTGATAATGACATACAGACAGCCACTGAACCTCAAGTGCTGGCACACTGACAAATTACATTTGAATGCTGACATGCAGACTAACAAACAGACAGGTACTGACATGCTAACACACAGACGCTAACACACCGATTCTAACACACAGACCGATGCTAACAGAAGGATGCTGACACAGACATGTGGACATATGCTGACACTGACACAAACGCTGAAACAGGCAACAGCTGACACATGGACATTGCTGACATAGAGAGATGCTGAGATGCTGACACACAGACACTGACATGCTGACACACAGACGCTTCCAAGAATGACACACAGGTGCTGACATAGATGCTGAATACAGACATGTAGACATATAATCGCGTGTGTGGTGGTGGTGGTGGTGGTGGTGGTGGTGGTGGTGGGGGGGGGGCATGAGGGTGAGATTAAGGAGTGGCAGTTTTCACATATAAATGCAGGGTGGGTATGAGCAGGGAAAATTTTCAGAATATGATGTATACTACATCACCCAGAAATACGCACACACTCTATATATTGTATATTGCACTGGTTACATTTTTATTAAAGTGGAAGCACTCACTTGCAACTTACTTCAGAAGAACTGGATGTCAAAGGGTTAATCTGTCTGTTTGTTGGGCTCCATGCAGCAGCATGTAGTGCATAGTTACCTTCCCTCCTGCATTCTGCAGGACACTCCCTAAAATAACAGCAATCTCCCTCTCTCCCTCATTAGTCTAGCAATCTCCCTAATTTCTCCTAGCCCACATTACACTGTTACATTTTTGTGGAAGATAGATACATTTACTTTGAATCATCTGCACCATTTCCCAGCACTTTATCAAGTATAGTAGGTCTTACTAACTGATTTGGGGCTCATCTACATTTGGATATAAGTAATTTTAAAAGATTCCCCCATATGTAGCAGTACACACCCACGCTTCTAGGTGCCACGTTCACAATCTCTTTTCACAATCTCCATATATGGAACTAGACATGCCCTTTGGGTGGACCATGACACGCCCCCTCAGTGGGGCACTTTGCAAAATTCTACTACCAACAGTAATATCCCTGAAACTAGTTTTCAAAAGTAGGCAAGTATGATGTAGTGGGGGAGGGATCAGCAGAGTGCAGGGACATTGCTACTGCACAAGCAGGAAAGAAAGTATAAGGACGGAGGGTGCAGCACCAGCCTGTGCAGAGATTCAGACTGTGACACAGAAACCCTCCTTCCTGCGTGTGCTGATGAGGGGGAGGGAGCGCTGTGAGAGACATCAGCTTCCGGCTGCCGACGCTGCTGTCACAGTGTGACAGGCGCAGCTGCAGTCACAGTACACAGCAGAGTATGTTGAGCAGTTAGTGCTGGCCCTGCACTCGGGCCCCAGTTCTGTTGGAGGCCAGGACTCAAGTACCCCCAGACTCCCCCTGATGGCGGCCCCGGTCGCTGGGAGTGTGCTCCTGCGACCAGTCCTGGGGTGGTCGCTGGTCACAGGAGCAAAATGGGACACTAAGCTCAGCGATCATATTGCTCCATGTGTACAGAGTTTAAGTTTCTCTCACAGCAAAAACAAGTGCCACTCTCATCTGCCATTAATGAGCACTTTAACCCCTTTAGTGGTAATCCCAAGAATTTTCTGGGCTATGCTTCACTGCCCAGACTGGCTGTTGTATTGCAGTTTGTGGCGGCGGGTTGTGACACGGCGGGTTGCGGCGGCAGGGCCAGGCAGCGGCTGACATAGTGCTCAGCGGCACTGCCCTTCTCCGGGAGGCAGCGTGGTGTTTTTTTTTAGGGAGCACTAAAAAGCTCGCCCAGTGGGCAGCGCTCCCTAAAATAAAAAACTCCACAGAAGGGGTTAAAGTGTCCAGGGGAGGTGATGGGAGTTGCATAATGCTTCAGGTGTATTAAGCACATCTCACAGGATATGTGATAAAGCCCCAGTTTAGTGCAACCATGTCCCATAGGGCCTTATTCTGGTCGATGCGGTGCGTTCCGAATTCTTTCGGAGTGCGCTTTTTAGCCGTCTGCGCATGCGTAGGCAACGTTATGCGCATGTGCCACGCATGGTCACCGTACTCGTTCTCACTAATACCGTACAGAAATGTCCACCGAATTGAATCGGGAAATATGGGCGTTTTTGGGCGTCAATCGGACTTACACAAGGGCGTGGTTTCAAAGTGGGAAAAACTGGGCGTAAATATGGGCGTACACGAGGGAGTGCACTAACTGTGGTAGGCATGCATTCGGACAGCACACCGACTGCAAACGAACCAACACGCATGAAATATGCGGTCTTCATAAGCAAGTTTCACTTTGCGGAGACCACTTGTTCTTGTGCTAGGCATTTGGTTCGCCCAATTAGTACGCCCGCACCTGAAACACTGCCAGCTGAACACAATACAATCCACTCCTCTACGCATTAGTCATTAATTACACTCTTTTCATTGCTTCAATTGGAAGCATTGCTGCCTAAATGGAGCATTACTAAATACACAAAGATAACCTAAAACACCACTGCATGTTTGCTATTTTACCCACATTTACACTGTAAGCAATGGTCAGAAATTGCTACCAATAATATAATTTTACATGTCACTTTTACATTCAGCAATAACACCACACATTTGGGGGTAAAAATAACATGTATTAAATTGGTGGAAAACATAAGATTTTTTGTGCATGTTATTTGGCACATGCCAAAAAAGAAAAGTAACATACAAATAATTAGCAAACAAAAACAAAATTTATGAAATTTTTGCCATTTCATACATAGCCACTGCAGAATCTTTAGGAACACATCAGGTGGCTTCACAACAAAAGAATATGACCAACACTTCAAGAACAGCAGACAGTAATGGTAGCCGAAAGAGGGCAACAGTCGTGAGTTTTGCGGACATACCCCGCATCGGTGCGTACGGCCAGCTTCCCATCCGTTCTGACGCTGTAAGACCATGCAGAATCTTTGTGTGGCCACCGCACACGCACGGTTTGGATGTAGTCCGAAAACACACCCTCTTCTTAGAGAGTGAGACCGTCCGAATGCGGAGGACCTGTGGGCGTTTGTTCTTACAATGTCCGCACAGCGTGGCGTTCGGACAGCTCCGAAAGAATTCGGAACGGACCGCACCAACCAGAATAACCTCCATAGTGACAGTCATGCTGATCCAATCAGAAATCCCTCATTGCAGTGTCATATTTGGTAAATTTGGTATGTTTGGCTATAGTAGCACCTGTATGTGAATTGTCTAATAAATCAGTTCCAATAATAAAAGTATCTGGGATTCACTGAAGAATTAGGAAATGGAAACTGCTGTGTTATTGTAAAACTATATGATGGTAAATATTATTCAACTTCAAAACAATGAGACATATCTCATAGAACAAATATTGTTTGATTTCTGTCACAGGCTTATCCTTTTTTTACACTTATTAGTTTTTGATAAACTGTATAATGAAATTATTTAATAAAATAGAACATTCCCTTTATTTTAAAATGTAAAATTCCTATTTACCTTGAGTAAAAAAAAAGTAAAACAACACAGTGCAAAGTTGCTTTATACATTTTTTTATATTTAAACTTACAGGTTTACACTTACAATATAAATCAAATCCTGTAGGGTTAGATCTGCATGTTATAACACTAAACATTATGGGCGGGATGTACTAAGGGGAAAATGCGGTAAAAACCCCTGTTTTACCGCATTTCCCTATGTATTAAAACCCGGCCGCACCGTGACCGCATAGTAGGGAATAGCCACCTTTGGGTGGCGATACCCTATAGAAGCCTATGGGCATCTTTTCACCGCCTTTGCCGCAAACCCACCGACCCCCCTCTCCCCCTCGCTCTAGCTTACCTGGTCCAGGTCCTCCTGGACCCGGAAAGGTAAAACCTTCCTCCCCCTAGTGACCAGCCGGATGTCCTTCCGACTGCAGGGGGGAGGAGGTGGCGCCGGGTACAGCCTGCTTAGCTGTCAGGAGGCGGCAGGGAGGTGACGGAGACCACATTACAGCTATTGCGGGGGGCTTCCGTCACCGCACCGCGATGCCAGCCGCATATGTTAGTACATATGCTCTGGCATTGCGGCGGACAGGCGGCGATGTATATTAATACATCCCGCCCTATATATTTTACTATAATAGCATGCAATTAGATGAGGTATAATTATTCTAAAACAGCAATCCCCATGCAGAGGCTTCAGATAGTTTGCTTTGTCTGTGTCCAGTGTGTCTGTGTGTGTGTGTGTGTGTGTGTGTGTGTGTGTGTGTGTGTGTGTGAGTGAGTGTATGTGTGTGTGTGTGTGTGTGTGTGTGGCTGTTTGTGTTTTAATTTAACTAGAGGAAATAGAAACCAATTTAATTTACAAGGATGTTTACATACATAGTTTAATGAACTTCTGAATACACTTGAATGTTCCTTTATGTGTTACTAGAACTATAACACTATAGTTAGAAAAGTGATTTATGTTTTATTATCTTGTAATAGGTCAGTTACATTAATCTTTAACTTATCTGTCATCCACTGCATCTAATGCATGTAATCTTTTCTTTCAATTGCATAGTATTTTAAGCAACAGTTGGGTGAGTTACATGTGAAGACTTACAGAACTGTCAAGCTATTTTCCAGATGTCAGCCTATGTATTCAGCAGAGATAGACTATCATTTTCTTGTATTCACGATATAAAGCCAAGCACTTTGTAGTGTATGAGTCTACTGTAGCCTCTGTCAAATTCAAGTGGCTGAAACTGGCTGATTTACTTTAAGGCTTGTGTAGAAGAATTCAAGGGTCAAACAGTGAAATTAAGTGAGATTAGTGCAGTTGACCTTTGACTTCCATGTGATTTTAAAGTTTCCCGATTTACAACAGTAGGCTAAACAACTAGGCATTGAAAATAAACTGATGACAATTCACAGTACAACTATTCAAAGTAGATTTTGTAATTAAATACATGGTGAGATTTCTCAAGTTTATTTTAACATATTGAATGTGTTTACTGGTTTAAAGTAATGCATAAGCATGGAAGGAAGATAATACACAACCAATATTCATTGCTAAACAATTTCTTGCTGATAGATAGAAAAGTATTCCTTTCGCTGGGGTGTGTTTTGTTTTAGAAGATCGTCAAAGTCGAGTTGAAAGTTTTTAAGTTTTGGCCAGAATATGATACTAGCTGAAAGTTTTTGTACTTGTGTAATATCTGGGCGTCCGATTTTTTTTATTGCATGCCTTAACTTAAGGCATGCAATCAGATGCGATGGGACCCGATTTTTTCATCGGGTCAGAAAAATTGATCGCATCGCATGCGACCAAATCGCATGCGACCAAATAGCATGCGATCGACACGATTTTTACATTGGATCCAATGTTAAGTAGTCCCTGAGACCCGATTTTAGATTGGGTCCAATGTTAAATGCCCCCCAGACCCCATTTTTAATTGTATACCCACCCTTTTCATACCCCCACTATCCACGTTGGCGTGGAGTTGATTTTATATAGTGTGGCAAGAGCAGCGAGCCACCGAGCCCGAAGTGTGGCGAGCGGACGCGACATACGAGCCCGAAGTGTGGCGTGGGGCTGCGGAATACTTAACATGTATTCCGCGTCCCCTCGCGTGGTTCGCTGCACTTGCCATGCTTCGGGCTCGTATTCCGCATTCGCTCGCCACGCTTCTGGCTCGCTTGCCACACTATTTAAAATCAACTCCATGCCAACCTGGATAGTAGGGGTATGAAAAGGGTGGGTATACAATTAAAAATGGGGTCTGGGGTGCATTTAACATTGGACCCAATGTAAAATCGGGTCTCAGGGACCATTTAATATTGTATCCAATGTAAAAATCGGGTCGATCGCATCGCATGCGATTTGGTCGCATGCAATGCAATGCAACCGATTTTTCCGACCCGATGAAAAATAGTGTGATGTATAGTGTGTAAAGTAACCTAGCTAGTAAAGATACAATCTTGCAATTTAAGTACAAACATTGCAATCATACTTTTGTTCTACTGGTATCCATAGTGTGTGTGTGTATGTATGTATGCTCTGAATGTGTATGTATGCTGTGTATGTAGTATGTATGTATGTATTCATGTATTTATGCTTTGTGTGTGTGTGTATGTATGTATGTATGTATGTATGTATGTATGCAGTGTGTATTGGGTATATGTTTGAATGTATGTTTGTATACAGTGTGTACCTGTATGTATTCATGCTATGTATGTGTATATAGTGTGTATATGTATGTATGTGTGCAATGTGTGTATGTATGTTGTGCTTGTATGTATGTATGTATGTATGTATGTATGCTGTGTGTTTTGTTTGTGTGTGTATATATGTATGTATGCTTTGTGTTTGGAAGGAATTTATGCTGTGTGTGTTTATTTAGTCCTCATGGGTTTATTTAGTCCCTATTGTACCTTGAGCCCCTTGTGGCCTTAATCTGGCTCTGTGCTAAAGGTTAGGACATTGGTGTCATCATTCAACATTTTGGTCTTAAGGTCCATACACACTGGGCGATTTTGCCCAGCATGTATGGACAGCGATTAAGCGCAATTCGCTGGCCACGAAATTTGCTCAGTGCATACACACAGCGATTTTCCCCTTTGCCAGCGAAGGGGTGGAAGACTTTCCATAGCAGGATGCCATAATAATACCAGCAGAGGAGCGGTGGGGCCAGCGACGATGCAGGAGCATTCATCAGCGCTCATCGCTGGCCTGTACATACTGGGCAGCTTTTGAGCTGAAAGCAGCTCAAACGGTTAAAAGGAGTTGCTTTCAGCTCAAAATCCCCCAGTGTGTATGGGCCTTAAGTCTTGCTTCAAAGTCCTGTGAGTGCAGCAGGATTTATTTTTATTTTATTTTATATTGACAAGGATCACAAACACAGGGTCTCAGCTGAAGACTTTGTTGTTTATTCTCAACAGCAGGTTACAGCATAGCAACTTCAATCCACATGCAGTAAGTATTACAGGCAGTAGCATACAGGTTCTCTCAGCACAGCAGACTCATAACAGGCTCCAATGGTCCCTTTGCTATAACACCCACGTCCTATCACTCGGGTAGATATTCCACCAGCGAGAGCAAGGTGACTCTGCCCTGGAAACCCTTATATCATGTAATCCCAGGTGCTGCTGCTGATACCTGGGATTCTGCTACTGCTTTCAAAACCTGGTCTGAATCCTCCACATCACTTTCATGTGTGGTAATGCTGACTTTGCCACAACATATATACAGCATAAATCAACTATATCTTATAATATATCAGAGGGATGCAGTAATTATGTTGACATTTACAATGTAAACAGCAGTAAAATTGATGTTGGTGTAAAATTTCAATATTAAGCATATCAGCACCTGCAGAATGTTGACATGTACACAATGACATGTCATATGTGAATCATACTGCGTGGACCGAATGGTTAGGGCTAGACTGTGGGAGGGTTTGGTTAGGGTCAGCTATTAGGAAGAGAGTTAGGGGTTAGGGATATTAACCACATAAACCTCTGTAGAATATTCTGGAAGTCATCATGGAACTGATGGACCAACCATACAAGGTACATCACCGCTAGACCACATAGAACACATTCTAACCATATCAACATTTCACCAGTGTCAACATGATGACCAACAAGGTAGCCAATGCCGACATGCTAAGCATGTTGATATGCTGCAAGATGACATCACAGACATAGGTAAATTTAAGCGAGACTTCCGATTTCTTAGAAACCCCTCCACTTGGCCAGCAGCCAAAATGATGGCAATAATGGCAATAGTATACAGTATAGTATGATTAATAGAGCTGCCACTACAAAATGCAATTGCAATTGCAGTGCCCCTGAAGATAGCTGGGTCTTTTCATAATTCACTGAAAACTTCTAGCTAGTGTGTTCCCAGTGTGTTCCCCGTTGGTGCATCTGGATTCTTATGGGTACATGGGTTTTTGCTCTTATTGTAGGATGGTTTTTCATACTGTAGATAAAGGTCTGTCCAGGGGCTGTTCTATTTAATGTGCATACTTTGATGCATTTAATACATTTTTACAGGGGAGCATGGGATAGATCACTTCCTTGATTTCTGGTAATGGGAATGTCTGGTTCTAATGGAATTTATTTTATTTGATACAATGTTATTCCTGTAGTTCAACATTGCCACAGATTATGATAAGATTGGGGGCATATCTAAATATTACTGGTTATTGAGATTGATAGCCTGCATAGTTGTTTTTGCAGATAGTGGGGGAAATTTACTAAGATGTGTATTCTACTTCACATGTGATGTTGCTATGGGCAACCAAACAGATCCTGTCTATTATTTTCAAGAGGGTGCAAAATAAATAATAATAAGATTTGGTACTTATGTAGTAGCCGGGCACCCACTAAGCAATTTGATTAGTGGGCTATTCTGCATAGGAAAATCACATCGCATGGGCCACTTTAAGGGCCGTGCGATGCGATTTTCCTATGTAATTTATTCACTGCTCTCTTAGCCACGGGGAATCGCATCGCACCTCTCGCAACATCGCATAGGGTGTACGATGCCATTACATTAGCTATACAATAATATAATTTTATGACATACAGTGAGGTTTTAGGCACCCCCCCCCCACACACACTATCCACACCACCCCGAAGCGTGGCGAGCCAGAAACTCCCTAACAAAAGAAATCAGGCTAGCAAAAAAGCTTTTCTCTGACAAGCTGACAAATGACCTGTCCACTAATGACCCTGTATCTGTGTGGAAAGGAATGCAATCTATAACCAGTTACAAGAAAACACCCAAACCTACCGCCATGTACCAAGACCTAGTTGGTGAGCTGAACAACTTCTATTGCAGGTTTCAAAAAGTAGTCAATATAGACAAAGAGAGAAAAGAATGTCCTTGGCAGGTGCACCTAAGAATTTTTTAAATATAACCTTTATTAATGGGCTGTGACTCCCATCTGCTACAACGCAGTGGGACACTCTGACCTTTACTAGAGGAAACAGCACTTAGAGCCTGCACAAGTCTGAGGCTAGAATAGTCTTTAGAGGTCAGAAGACCAGTGGCGTAGATTGCGCAAGGCAGCCCCCGCCACTGCTTGGGGGAGCGGGGGCTGCGTGGGCGCCTGCTCCCGCCCGGCGCACTGAGCAAGGCGAGGTGCTGATTTGTGTGTCAGTCATACTGACATTGTGTGCTGTTGGTGACCGCACAGGAGAGTCGGCGCAGCCATGACAGTCTAGTGTCAGACTGTCACATTGGCCTTGATGGGCGGGCGGCTGTCCAATGGGAGGGTAGGCGGGCGGGAGGCTGTCAAATGAGCGGGCGGGGGTGTGGCCTGGCACAGAGTGACAGGGTAATGCAGCAGCAGTGACTGCTAGTTACTCTACCTCCGTATCACCTATGCGTGTGACGTCATCACGTCACACGCTGGAGAGGCCAGAGGAGCCGGGAAGCTGAGCAGGCAGGGAGGGAGCCTCAGGGAGCAGAAGGTTTCACTGAGTGTGGGGCTGGGGCTGTGCGCTCCTCCGCCACCCCCGCCACGCTGTTTATGTAAGTACAGTCTGCAACTAAGAGCAGGGGTGGAACGGGACTGGATGGGATGCACCTGTTACAGCTGACAACCTCTCTCAGCAGGAGAGGTGAGCTGGCTGTTTGCGCGGCGGGGGACTGGATGTGGCTGGAAGAGCTGACATGCTGCTCAATTCAGATCAGCACATCAGCTATTTCAGCCGCATCTCATCCCCCGCCGCGCAGACAGCCTGCTCACCTACTCTGCTAAGCACCTTGTCAGCATTTCCAGCCCCCTGGACAACGAGCATGAACTGCCCCTCTGGGAAAAGTGCATAAAATTCCCCCTTTGTAACCAGCATGAAATGCCCCCTTTCCAACCAGCATGAAATGTCCCCTGGGCAACCAGCATACAACCCCCCCCCCCCCCCCCCCAACCAGCATGTAACTCCTGCAACCAGCATGTAGGTAAGCAGCACTTATCTGGTTTAATGTGTACTGGGCATTACGGTGTGTGCTATAATGTTTACTGGGTATAGCGGTGTTTGCTATAATGTTTACTGGGTATAGCGGTGTGTGCTATAATGTGTACTGGGCATAACGGTGTGTGCTGTAATATGTACTGGGCATAACGGTGTGTGCTGTAATATGTACTGGGCATAACAGTGTGTGCTATAATGTGTACTGGTCATAACGGTGTGTGCTATAATGTGTACTGGTCATAACGGTGTGTGCTATAATGTGTACTGGTCATAACGGTGTGTGCTATAATGTGTACTGGTCATAACGGTGTGTGCTATAATGTGTACTGGTCATAACGGTGTGTGCTATAATGTGTACTGGGTATAGTGGTGTGTGCTATAATGTGTACTGGGCATAACGGCGTGTGCTATAAAGTGTACTGGGTATAGTGGTGTGTGCTATAATGTGTACTGGGCATAACGGTGTGTGCTATAATGTGTACTGGGCATAACGGTGTGTGCTGTAATGTGTACTGGGCATAACGGTGTGTGCTGTAATATGTACTGGGCATAACGGTGTGTGCTATAATGTGTACTGGGCATTAAGGTGTGTACTATAATGTATACTGGGCATTACGGTGTGTGCTGTAATGTGTACTGGGCATAACGGTGTGTGCTGTAATATGTACTGGGCATAACGGTGTGTGCTGTAATATGTACTGGGCATAACGGTGTGTGCTATAATGTGTACTGGGCATTAAGGTGTGTACTATAATGTATACTGGGCATTACGGTGTGTGCTGTAATGTGTACTGGGCATTACGGTGTGTGCTGTAATGTGTACTGGGCATAGCGGTGTGTGCTGTAATGTGTACTGGGCATTACGGTGTGTGCTGTAATGTGTACTGGGCATAACGGTGTGTGCTGTAATGTGTACTGGGCATAACGGTGTGTGCTGTAATGTGTACTGGGCATAGCGGTGTGTGCTGTAATGTGTACTGGGCATAGCGGTGTGTGCTGTAATGTGTACTGGGCATAGCGGTGTGTGCTGTAATGTGTACTGGGCATTGCGGTGTGTGCTGTAATATGTACTGGGCATTGCGGTGTGTGCTGTAATATGTACTGGGCATAGCGGTGTGTGCTGTAATATGTACTGGGCATAGCGGTGTGTGCTGTAATATGTACTGGGCATAACGGTGTGTGCTGTAATATGTACTGGGCATAACGGTGTGTGCTATAATGTGTACTGGGCATACCAGTATGTGCTATAATGTGTACTGGTCATAACGGTGTGTGCTATAATGTGTACTGGTCATAACGGTGTGTGCTATAATGTGTACTGGTCATAACGGTGTGTGCTATAATGTGTACTGGTCATAACGGTGTGTGCTGTAATATGTACTGGGCATTACGGTGTGTGCTGTAATGTGTACTGGTCGTAACGGTGTGTGCTGTAATGTGTACTGGTCGTAACGGTGTGTGCTATAATGTGTACTGGTCATAACGTTGTGTGCTATAATGTGTACTGGTCATAACGGTGTGTGCTATAATGTGTACTGGTCATAACACTGTGTGCTATAATGTGTACTGGTCATAACGGTGTGTGCTATAATGTGTACTGGTCATAACGGTGTGTGCTATAATGTGTACTGGTCATAACGGTGTGTGCTATAATGTGTACTGGTCATAACGGTGCGTGCTATAATGTGTACTGGGTATAGTGGTGTGTGCTATAATGTGTACTGGTCATAACGGTGTGTGCTATAATGTGTACTGGTCATAACGGTGCGTGCTATAATGTGTACTGGGCATAACGGTGCGTGCTATAATGTGTACTGGGTATAGTGGTGTGTGCTATAATGTGTACTGGGCATAACGGTGTGTGCTGTAATATGTACTGGGCATAACGGTCTGTGCTGTAATATGTACTGGGCATAACGGTGTGAGCTTTAATATGTACTGGGAATAACGGTGTGTGCTTTAATGTGTACTGGGCAGAACGGTGTGTGCTGGAATGTGAATTGATACTGCTATGTGACCACACCACTTTCCACAAAAAAACATGCCCTAAATTTTTAGCGTGCGCCTTCGGCGCGCACTGTCCATTTGTTCAGGTTTATATCGTTTCTAGTGTGCCAATTGATACTTTCCCCCCCGACTCACATGTGCCATGCTGGGAAGAAGGGGAGAGGAGGCTTTATTCCATTGGGACCCAGAAAAGTTCAGGAAGGACCCCAATTTTAAGAAGTGAAGGGTCCCCGGACCCACTTTTTTGGGTGGTTTTCGCAAACACTGTATGTATGTATGTATACATGGGGGGGGGGGGGGGGGGCGCAATCAAATTTTTGGCAGGGGGGAGCAAAATTTATAGTTACGCCACTGCAGAAGACCCACTCTTTATTTGGCACCCCGTACCTGATTCTGTTAACAGCAACGTGTGGGGTCTGCAGACCCACATTTACTGTACAGAAGTGGGTAGCCAAAGCACTGTGTTAAAACACATCACAAACATAAAACACAATACAAATATCATTAGCAACTTCTGCCTGCCACCATAGTTTTAAATGTGTGATCCCCACCTTTGTAGGTCATTATTGTTTTTTAAAAATTATCTCGTAGTATTTTACTGATACATTAATAAAGGTTATATTTTAAAATTCTTAGGTGCACCTGCCAAGGACATTCTTTTCTCTCTTTGTCTATATTGTCCAAACTCATGTCCCAAGGTAGCACACCCCTATTCTAAGCAATACTCACCTTTCTCCACCATAAGGTACAGGGGTCCTCAACGAATCATCCCAGCCTTGTGCGACTGACAAAACCCATCCCCCCTTTTCAAAAAGTAGTCCACTGTGAACCAAACCATACCCTCTGTGCTGCCCAAATGTCGACTTCCAACTCCAGTTACTCCAAGTCACCCAAGTAGAGTTGGAGGAGATGTTCAAGAGGGCCAAACCAAGGAAAGCACCAGGTCCTGATGGGGTGTCACCATCTGCCCTGAGAGTATACACATGTCAACTTGCCCCCATATTCACCAGGCTCTTCAACAAATAACTGAAGCTACGCAAGGTTCCCTCCTGCCTCAAAAGCTCCACTATTGTTCCAGACCCCAAGAAATCAACTTTTACAAATCTGAATGACTACCGGCTGATAGCTCTGACGTCTGTGATCATGAAAACATTAGAGCACCTGGTACTGAACCACCTGAAAGCTGTGACTGGCCACCAGCTTGACCCCATCCAGTTTGCCTACTGATCTAATCAATGCGTTGAGGACGCAGTCAACCTGGGCCTGCACTACATTCTGCAGCACCTGGATATGCCTGGTACCTATGCAAGGATCCTGTTTGTTGACTTCAGCTCGGCTTTCAACACAATCATCCCCAACATCCTCCACCCCAAACTACTCCACCTAGGAGTCCCTTAAGCTACGTGTTCTTGGATTGTGGACTTTCTGAATGATAAAAAACAAGTTGTGAAAGTGGGGGAATTCACCTCCCAAGTGCGGTCCATCAGTACAGGAGCCCCCCAGCAGGGCTGTGTACTCTCACCCCTGCTCTACTCCCTGTACACCAACGACTGCACCTCAGTGGCACCATCAGTAAACAGAATCAAATTCGCCGATGACACTACCGTCATTGGTCTTATCAAGGACGGGGCAAATCGGCCTACAGACAAGAAGTGGACCGATTGGCCCGGTGATTCAGCAGCAACCATCTAGACCTCAACCCACTCAAAACTGTTGAGATGGTAGTGGACTTTAGGAAGAAGGCTGTTGGTGTTCCTCCGCTAACAATTGCTGACAGTGTGGTGTCGCTAGTGGACTCCTTCAAGAACCTAGGAACCATAATCTCCCAGGACCTTAAATGGGGGCCAAACAATTATACTATTGTTGGAAAAGCGCAGCAGAGGCTATTCTTCCTTAGGCAACTGAGGAAGTTCAACATCCCACAGAAGCTTCTGCTCCTCAATTGTGGAGTCTGTACTGTGCTCCTCAATACTGGTCTGGTATGGCTCCGCCAGCGAGAGAGAGAAATGCAGACTCCAAAAGGTAGTCAGAACAGTGGAGAAGATAATCAGGGCAGACCTTCCCTCTGTCCAGGACCTGTACCTGTCCAGAGCAAAAAAGTGGTCAACGAAGATAGTCAAGGACCACTACATCCTGGCCATGGCTTGTTTAACCTGTTGCCATCAGGCAGACGCTACAGGGCTATTCCCACCAGAAGCCTAAAAAGTTTATTTTCTCAGGCGGTTCACCCGTTGACACATGAACTCACCCCCTTTGCACATAATCTAGCACGGTGTCCCCTCGGAATAACTTTCTATATGACTGTACATGTTCCCCCACCTGTTTAGATTGTTTATTGTTTATACTGTATGCTTTTTACTTGTTACCCACCTGGCTGCTGCACAGCAAACCGAAAACAAATTCCTAGTATAGGCAAATATACCTGGCCAATAAAGATGATTCTGATTTGCGGCAGCAGCAGCGGGTACCAAGAGCACAACAGCGGCAGTGGAAGGGGGCTCTCATAGTGGCAGCCCCCCTCCTCTGCCGAGGAAGGGTCTGTGATTACTGTCCTTGGAAGGGGAGTTGAGTTTACCTTTTGCGCTACCTTTTGTTTTCTGGTAAAGGGCAGGCAGAATGCTCTCACCATACAGTAGCTTAATGGGAAAGCATGAGGTCACCATCCTACTGTACATATCCATTTTGAGTTTTGGTGCAGGTAACAATACTGTGGCAACAGGCCTTTTTGCTACAATACAATTTCAGTAAATATATAGAACGCTAACCATATCCCTGCACCACTGGTGTCTGGTCTCATTATTTATACATAAGCAAGTTAAGGCAAACTGTATCCCGGTACCTCTTTTGTCAGGGCTCACCGTGGCCAAGAGTATCAGGTTTCATGAGTACCAATGGTGCTTTTCAACCAGAGGAGATATTGGAGGGGGAGATAGCAGTAAAGCTGTGTACACACGGTGCAATATATTGCTCAAAGATATATAATGGGTATCCAGCTAGCTGGTATCCCTAGGTGGCGCTGCTTAGTCAAAAAACACAATTACTCATTTAGATCCAATTGGAATATGCATAAATTTATTAAAAATACAATTCATCATAAAAGGAAAACATTTTCCTAAACACACATGACATACTACACATAACATACAATAATTAATTAATTATTAGGCGAAGCTGATAATAGCTTTTGAGTGTCTGTATACTGAGGCTTATTTTTAAAAAATGACTATTTGTCAATATATTGCTCAGTGCCCAGTTTTCATCAGTAACCAGAGATGGTCGCTGATGAAAAGGAGACTCTGCCAGGGGAGCAGCAGAGGGGAACAGATGATCGCAGGAGCAAGCTCCAGCAACCATTAGAAGGTTGAACACAGGAGCGTGCACCCGGCGATTTATCGCTGCAGCACAAACAAATCACTGGCAATATGGTCCCTCAGCGACCATATTGCCAGTGATATTGCACTGTGTGTACACAGCTTTAGTGACCCACGAATTTCAGCTTCTTCTCTTCCCCAACAGGGTGTCTGGGTCCGGTGTAACCTGTCATCTAAGGAGGGTCTATAGATAGACAAACAAAGAGGTAGATTTACTAAAGCTTCTAAAACAGGCAAGTTGAGGTGTTGCTCATGGCAAACAATCAGATTCCATCTATTTATCTTTTTTTTTTAGAAAACAATAGCAATCAAATAGCTACAATCTGATTGGTTGCTATAGGCAACACTACCACTTTTACATTTTAGAAGCTTGTGTATATATATCCCTGTGTGTGTATATCCTCCTGTGTCCTCCTGATTCCTGTCCCAGTGTGTAAATAGCACATAGACTGCTGCTATTATTGCATGTGACAATATAAATTATAATAGATTTTTTTTCTATAGATATTTTAATGATTAGTTGTATTTGTTCCACTACTGTAACATGTTATCCATAAATGAGGTGGTGCTATAGACAGGCATTATTAAACTATTTGTTTAACTCTAATATACACCTTTGGTTTAATTTTGATATATACTGTACAATGCCATTATGAGCCATTCCAGGAGAGATAAAATGCTCTATGCCTAGATTTCCCTCTTACGACAGGGTGGATGGTGCTCCCATGAGTCAAGGGAATTTAGGCAGATAACCAAAAAGAAGGAAGCAGACTCTGGTTTTGAGGCACTCTTATACCCCTTTTCCACTAGCAACCTGGGTCGAACCCGGTAAATTGTACCCGGTTCGATCCCGGGTTGACACGGGTTGGACATACATTTCCACTACAGTGCTAACCGGTAAATTGCCCCTTTTACACTTAACCCGGGTAAGGACTTTTTTCCCCTATAAATTACATAAGGAAAAAGCCTTTTTAAAGGGCTTTACCATGGTAGGTCACAAAATAGGGCCACCATTACACCAAAAGGGCCACCATTAAAAATATTACCATATTAGAAGAAGAGACCACACTCATTTATTTTAAAATAACTTTTTTTTTATTTTACTGGCAAATATTACCACACTCATTTCTTTTAAAATAACTTTTTTTTTATTTTACTGCCAAATATTAAGGGGGATATTCAATCGCCGTCGAGCATCTCCCGTGGGGAAGATGCTCAACGGGCCCTATTCAATGCTGTCTTCCCCGACAGCATTGAACAGGGTTTCCCTGCAGAACGAGCCCGACATCTCTAGCTGTCGGGCTCGTTCTCCCGAGAACAGCCGGGAAGTGACGAGCTGCCGGCTGCAGCTCGTCACTTCCCGGCCGCAACTCGCGGCCACGCCCCCTTCTCGTCCCGCTGCAGGCGGGACATTGAATTCCGCCTGCATGTTCTCGGTCGAGCTGACCGAGAACAGGACTGGGTCACGGCGGGCGAGCAAGCTCGTCTGCCGTGACCCGAAGATTGAATACCCCCCTAAATCTTTGGAACTTTCAAAAATGTCTTCACACAACACAAGAAAAGACGTGCAAAAAAAGGGTAACAAACAGAGTCCTGGGAGCTTCTTTCTGGTGTTACGGTATGAGGGCTATTCCTTCTTTGCCCCAATAGAAGCAATGCAAATAGTTTTTTTGGTAAGAAATCTGATGTAGCGCCTTATTCCTTACCAAAAAAAAAACAATTTATAAGAAAAGACATGTTCAGGTAAAATGTTTGCCGTACACCTGAGCCTTTGGCATACATAAAAATTAAAAAAGTGCACGTAAACATGTTAAAAAACAGGTGCCCATAAAATTGAAAAAAGTGCAAGGTGTAGGGTTTAACCAAACTGTGCCCACAAGGCGACTGAATGCAATAAATGTATTCAACATTCTTATTGCAATAATGCAATAAAGAATTTCAAAGAAAAAAAAAAATATTTCTTATGACAAATTACGATATACCGTAAATTCAGGGGAGTCTAGGTTTGGCAGTGTAGTAGACGTGTTGTCACGGCTAGTGGTGTTTGCCTCACTATACTCTGGGTTTAGTGGGGCACTGGTAGCAGTGCTGGAGGCATAGCTAGTGGAAATGTTGGTGGCGTAGCTAGCACCAGTGGTGGGGTGGTAGCTAGTTGCTGTGCTGGGGGCGTGGCTACTGGGGCCTCTATATGGTAGAGGCTCTTGGTGTGACTGTTGCTCACAGGAAGTGCTAGGGGCGGAGGGAGTTGGCCCTCTACTGTATTGGCCATATGCATACTCATGGTGTGCTGGGTATGCTGGGGCCTGTGAAGCATGTGGCGGATACTGTGGATAATGAGGAGGTGGCATATACCCACGATTAAGTATCCGTTCCAAGAAGGACAATTGTCTGTCCTGCATGTCCTTTAATTGATCCAAGAAAGAGTGCTGCAGTTGTTCTATTACTATTGAAGAGAAAGCTCTCGCTGCTTGATTGGAACGGTTTGTTTTTTTCTTCTTTTGCGGCACCTTGTAAACTGCAAATGGGACAAACAAAAAAACACTATAAACATAAAATAGCAGAGGTGTTTGCAGACCTGTGCTTGCGGCCCTATCCCACCTGCACACTTGCGACACTCTGCAACATATACCATTCATTACTGGGATAAATGTGGTTGTTTTTTTTACTTACTATTTGAAAGCAGTTTTGGTGTTTGTTGTTGAGTCGCCTGCACCGTTGTTGTTTCGGACCCCTCCTCCGCCATGGACTGTGCGGTGTCAGACAAAACAGACCTATTGAGTAGACTGCACTCTTCATCGCCATCTTCCGAAATCAGGAGCGGAGAAGTTGGGCAGCACGGTGACATTGCCATGGTGGACTGTGTGTCAGGTGGCTCCTGGCTACTCTCCATTGGTGGCTCTTGGCTACTCTCCATCTGGCTGGCCAACGAGGATGACAGTGCCACAGTATTAGTCAGAGCTGTGTTGCCAAATGCCCTGCAGCATAGATCGTAATGGACCCAATCGACACGTGCGGCACCGCTTTTTTTCCTGTTCTGGTCAGAGACCTTGGTGAACTGCCTCTTTAGTGCTTTTAATTTGTTAAGCACTTGTTGGTGAGGGCGGTGTATCCCCCTAGACTCTAGCATCTGGGCAATATTTCTGTACACAATCGTGTCTTTTATGGTACCAGTCACCTGGCGCTTGATTTCCTCCTCTGCCCTAATGAGCAGCATCTCCTTCACTTCAGCATCAGACCAATTGCTGGCAGCCATAATGATGTTGTGCTGCGGAATGAATAGCAGTGTCCGCTGGGGCAGCCTGTGATGCTGGCAGCAAAGTGGAAGGTGGCTGCTGGAGCAGCCTCTGATACAGCAGGGGAAAGTCAGCAGGACAGACATGCAACACATGTGCACAGAAAGCTGTCCTCCATGCTATGTGCGTAGTCTGCGGGGCTCTGAGTGATGACATCACTCAGCAGCACCAATCAGTGAAGATTTGAACATGCTCAGTCAAATAACCCGGTTAGGGAGCATTTCCACTACCCTTGAATCCAGGTGCTAACCGGGTGCTACCCTGATCATGACCTGGGTAGGATTGCCGGGGAATCCAAACCGGGTTATTTGACAGGGAGCATTTCCACTAGCAGTAAAACCCGGGTAGAAGCGCGTCCCCGCGGAGATTACCGGGTTATTTCTTCTAGTGGAAAAGGGGTATAAGTAATAATATAATTAAAATAAAGCTTTAATGGTATGCGTTAAAAGATATTTGGTATCAGTACACACAAAAAAGGGGGAGGAAAAAGCCAGTCAACATAACTTTTTATAATATTATAGTCACACAAATCACTGTGTGAAATGAGGAGTTTTTGTGACAGCCAAGGCTTTAGTGGTTACAATTCTATGCATAGCCTATCCTGTAGACCACATTGTTGGAATGACTGTATTATTGAGATCAGATTGTGAGCAAATATACCAGTGTTGTTTCTGTACATATAGAACTCCTAATGGGGTCGGGTTGGTAAATAAAGCACTTGGAGAATATTTACACAAAGTGTGATAAAGCGGGGACGTGAGGTGAAATAATATTGTTTTGTCAGCATCTCATAGACTTTTTTTTAAGTCTCTGGTAGAGGTGAGAACTGAGAGAATGTTAGAAAATGATTGATCCAGAAAGAGATCAAGATGCCAAAAATCATACATTTTACCATAGGTAGCTTCTATCCAACCATGTGGCAATGGCAGTGAACAGTTGGCCGAGTGTGCCATGGTCAAGGAAAAAGTTTGCTGGGTAGAAAAAGGTAAAAGTACTCAAGTCTGCTGGATCCAGAACAGGGAAGTGGCAGGGCCTGCCAGCAATGAGAGCCGTAAATAATAGGGAGATCTAGGACTTAAGCGGAGTTAGTGGGTGTGGTCAATATAAAAAAAAACGTGATTAGTCCTTTTAGAAAGGCATCAGGTGACATAGAAGGGGAATAATATAAAGTGTGAAATATTCAATATTAATAATTCAAATATTGTGAGGTATATGTATGTGAGTAGTATCACCCAATAGGGCAGGGGTGGGGAACCTTTTTTGTGCCAAGGGCCGTTTGTATGGGGAAAAAATCCTTTGGGGGCCATATGTAAAAAATTATCTTACAAATTGTCCTGCTGCAGCCGTCCCATGCTCCGGCGGCTGCCGCTGACTAGGACTGACAGTCTCCGGCTGCTGTTGATTAAGAGGAATCTTGTAAGATCTTGCAAGCATTCCCCTGTACTTGACTCCCGGCAAAGCCACCAGTCGGGTGGGTGGGCCACTCAGACCGGCTATGGGGGGCGCATACGGCCCCTGGGAGCAGGCCTTCTGACAATAGACATCCACAGTACCAGATTTTCCTATGGTATTCTGCGAGATTGGGCCCATCCCATAGGGTGTGACCGTGGGTGTTTGATCTGACACACTTTAGCTCAATGCTGTAATATGGGCTGATGGTACTATGTAATTTAGCAATGCATTCCTAAACACATGTATTTACATCTAATGGCAATAAAGTGTATACATATAATTGTTCATACAAGAAAGCCTCAATATATGCATTATAAAGGTATTTAACAAGCTATTATACTTGATGTAGTGGTGTAGGCTGTGAATCCCACATAACTGACAATACCGCACAGCTGAAAATATGATGCAGAGAATTGTATGCACAATGTGGTAGTGGAGCGTCCACACAATTCTCACAGAAAAGGAGGGAACACCATTTTATACACAGTAGATATTTACCAGGCTGTAATACAGCGATAGTGAGCACAAGTATAATAATGGTTTTAACAGCCCGTATTAAAGTGTGGAGCGTGATTCAAATATCAATGCAAACATTCTAATATTATCAGAATATACTCAAATGTGCCCTAGGTCCTTAGAATAACGCAGACATTTATTCAGCGACAATACAAAAAATGTAAATGAATATTTGGTTTAATACATTTGGACTGGGCGCAAGCTGGACGCGCATTTCGCACAATACCGTGTGAGTATTTGCTTAAAAATTTCTAAGAGTAGCCATGGCAATGACTGTAATGACGTGCATAAGACAGTCCAGAGACATTCCATAAGTGCTTGCTGCCTGTAACACTGGAAAGCAATGATACCAGGAGTCTGATGATACCAGAATGATACCAGATCTGTTGTCCCAGTATATTATACTGTATAAAGTCAAGACAGATAGGAAATTTACAGAAGAGACTTAAATAGCTCTCCTCAAGAGGGCTAATACAGGATTTGCTGACAGCACTCAGTTGACAGGATTTGCCATTAACAGAGCTGAAACAAATCCAAGATGGCAGCACCTATTTACAGGTACAGCCATGCAAGACACTGAATCAGCTACTGACAGATGATGACAGGAGAGCCGCAGTAGTGCTGACTATAGTGAGAGGATGAGAGCCCAGCAACATACCATACCATATAAACTAGAGCCGCGGTCTGAGAGTTTGTGTCACTGGTATATTATACATGTGATAAGAAAACTAAGATCTCTTATGACACATGAATGATATTGAAATCATTACAGACATAGGTGCAGATGTATCAACTAGTGAATATGCTGCACTAAATGCTAGTTAACTGAGGGGATTACGTTTTTTTAATGTATGAAAAACGCACCTAACGTGCGCTAGGGACAGCCCGCCGAGCATAGGCGTGCGCACATAGAGTGTTAGGGGTGCACAGGCAGCCCCTAATGCTGTGCCCACCCTTATTTACTTTTGCTTTTTAGAACTGGTATTCCATTAAAACAAGTGCCCATCAATCAAGTATGTGTGTTTTGCATTGTTAATTGTAATAGACCATTATCGTATCACTACATACCTGCATCATCCATATATGTTTATGACTTTATTTGCATTTATTGTTACACAGAGTAATTAGAAGATTAAAACTGAACGAGGCAGAAGATTATGGTGTGGCTGAGAGATGTTTTATATTGTAGCGAGTGCCAATAGCTGATGGTAGACACGTCTGATTGGTGGTGTTAGACACACCCAATGGGCGTGTAAGACACCCCCTAATGAAATGTGCTGCGCATGTCTATGCCGCTGAGTAACGCTCAGTGCTGCTGTCCCCTTCAATTTTCCCAGCAATTAGCAGCAGGGGCAAAGAATAAACAGCCACCTAGGTGTTAAACCGCCCTGGCAGGTTCACTAGCCCAGGGCTAGCATTGTCCTATCCCCACTGCAGGGACAATGCTAGCCCTGCTGCTGGCTCTAGGCTGCGCTCGAGATCTCATGATGATAGCGGGGAGAGTTTTTCATAGCGCAAGCGCAGTAGCGATGCAGCAGCTACTGCATTTAAAAAATGGTAATGCCCCTCAGGGTAATAATGGTAAACGTTATTACCAACAAGCAGAATAATACATTTAGATGATACGGATGCCCGCTCCTCCTCGTTACTGCAGGAGAAACGGGTCCCGATAATTAAAAAACTTTATATGCCTCTACCCCATACACTGTAAATAAGGATCAATACCTTCAAAGGAAATCTTATCCTCTCTTGTATCAAGTTATTTAAGTATTTATAGAGGCAGACTTTCTTGGTTTGTGCTATGTAAAATATGCCTGCAATGGGGTCATTTTTTCTGAACAACTGCTTATATCTATTTGCACTTAATGTTTTGATTAGTAAACCATCAACAAAGTGCACAAATGTATGTTTCTGTTGTTATGATATATACTGTATTTGTAACATTCTATGTAATATAAATGTACAGTTACCTGAGCTTGCATGCACACAAGTCCCAATGATATTACAATCCTGGTATTATGGATTGCAGGTAAAGTCACATGTAAAAACACCATTTTAAATAACCCCAACAATGTTAATTCTTCTTACTCCTCATAGTGGTAGTGCAGTGCTTGGCTGTGATATCATAGCTTAACAGGTAACAAGTGAAGAGATTTTAAATTAATCATGAGCTAAAGACAATGTTGATTTGTACAGCTAAATAAAAAGGTTCTAAGGCCGATTAGATCAGTTCTATTTAAAATATAGCACAAGACACAACCCTAAGCACAACAAAAAAAGCTCCCTTTATGTAATTAAAAAAAAAAAGGAGTGAAACCAAATGCCCGCTCGTGCTCAGTGCCAGGACCCAGGTGCTGCACTGTAACATTATGGCCCTTATTCTAGTTCACTAGCAAAGGCACAATTACTATCTTATGGACAAAATCATGTGCAATGTAGGTGGGCAAGTGTTACATGTGCAGACAGAGTTAGATTTGGGTGAGATTTGTACTTAAAAGTGATATCTATATAGCAGTGTAAAAATAAAGCAGCCAGTATTTACCCTGCACAGAAACAATAAAACACCAAAATCTAACTCTCTGCACATGTTGCATCAGCCCCACCTGCAGTGCACAAGGTTTTGTCCATAAGAGAGTGATTGTGCCTTTGCGAGTGAACTAGAACAACCCCCTATGTGCAGCACCTGGCTCCTACCATCATGTAGGAGCCCGAAGTACACTTATAGCAGTCTTTTGAGGCAACCAAAATCTTAAGGACCCCTAAAGAAATGATAACTGAGGTTGGGCCATGGGGCTACACCCCTTCTCTTCAGCTACACCCCTTTTTCTGACACGTGCCAAAGGGCCTCCTCACAAACATTTGTTAACCAAGGCCTATTTTGTTTAGTACCACAGTGATGCTAGTGTAACATGTCTATGTTATTAACTTAGAAAGAATAGACTTGTGAATATATAATTAAAGCACCCTTGTGCATTATTCTAAGTAATAGTATATTATTAGTACTATATTCTGTAGTGTGAAGCTATTGGTAAATAAATGTCCCCCCAGGTGAATGTTCCTAATCTAATGTTAGTCATATGTATGAATAATTATAAAGGAGGTAGTGGATACCTGTGTGTATGTTAACCTCAGCTTACCTTAAACCAGGTACTGGGCATTAGTTGTGACCAATAGTGGGACAGCTGGAGACTTGAATGGCCACAATTGGGATGCTTCAATATGGTCCAAAAGCCTGTAGAGAAAGATGAACAGGACACCTGTGTCTCACATGGACAGACATGTGGCAGTTGAGGGAGATATCCCTGTGTTAACAGCTGGAGAGGTGAACTGGCTGCCGCCCGCTTAAGTTGCAATATACCTCTGTGGTTCAAGCTGTACCCAGCCTGACATAAAAGCTGAGGACTGCAAGAAGCTGGAGAGGGGAGTGGCTGGTGAGGAGAGTGCACCCCAATGCCCCTGATCACTGTTACAGCTCTAGCCACTCTGCCTGCAGATACCTCTGCTCCCCCCTGCCTGCCAGTTGCCTAGGAGATCTGAGTGGCCTGGTCTCAATCAGACAGGAAGCCCGGCTTATCGGAAACGTGAGTGAGCATATACACCTGTGCATTACCCCTATTACTTCATCATAGGATATATCCGCATACAAGCATGCAGTTCTGCGTACAGACACAGAGAGGGATCGTACATACAAATGCATTGGTATCTCTCCACAAAATCTATAGCCAGCCACCCGGGGAAAGCAATCCCTGTGTCCCTGTTCACAGCTCATCAGCAGGCGCCACTGTAGAAATATTATACCAGGGAGACATATATGCCTAACTCAGCTCAGAGCAAGCCCCCTCAGCTTACGTGCATTGGACAGAATTATAGGACCATGATAGGGTTAAAAGCAACCCTGAGACCCTATTATTGAGACTAGGCACAAACCAGGTGTCATTAACAAGAACATAATTCAGGCAGCTCTACAAGGTTGTCAACATGACCTCATGGGGTTAAAGAAGGAGAATATTGCAGGCAGCTTTATTTGGGATACTTAAGATGCCCGTTAATGTAATTACAAATCTCAACTAGCAGCAATATCATTGTAGACTTTCATCTGAGTTAGGATATATTTTTACAAACACCCTCAGTTTATCAGTTGGCCTAGGGCTGCAACAAATGTAGCGACTTATGAAACATATATTACCATCCATAGATCTGGGCCCACTGCCAACGAATTAATGAATTGCAACAAATAAGAGTAATTCTATGTCATTGTTCAAGAGGCATAGCCAGGGAAGTAAACCACGTATGGCAAATATAGTGAATACTATTCAGCTATTTATATAAACTGCAGTGGACAACAGTCTTATACCCTTTTCAGACATACTACCCGGGATTTTAGACCGAGATCAAACCCAGGTTTTTAAAAATCCCGGGTCCATTGCAGGTGCTCAGGACCCAGAATTTTAGAGGACTAAAATCCCGGGTAGAGACTTTCAGACATACCCTGGTCCTGGGATTGTGTTTGTGCATGTGAAAAATCCCGGGATTTTGCTGTATGTCTGAAAGGGGTATGATACTATTCACCTGTGCATACCCAGGACAATTTCTTTAACTAGAGCTCAAACGGGCCCCAACCATGTACGGACATGTGTAGTATAGAATACTTTATTAATATACATTTATATATATTGTTGTCTAGGTTTATGTTAAATGTTATGAGTCCCTAGGTACGGGTAACCAAGAATTCTTCTGGTGTTGAAGGCATTTTTTGTATTGCATGCAACCAATTTTGATTGTATAGGACTGGGTATGTAGAATAGTATATGTATGTATACCTTTTAAGAAAGTAATTAAACAAGTTGTTTTTATTTATTTATTTATATTTATTAAATTATTCACGTGGTGATACTTACCTGTGATATTGTGTCTGCGTGGGACGGATAGGGATCCTGTGGAAGAAAGCAGGTAACAGGTAATAGAAATAGTTTTAAGTATTATACACAGTTCATTCACCTAAGAGTTAGTGGTTGTAATGTCGGGTTTTCCCAAGCGGGTCCAGTCTCTACTATCATCATAGAAGGGCACATATTCATAATTATACCAACACTTAAGTGGAGGCACCCGGTAGTATCCCCTAGATCGGGAAACAGGGGTTACACTAGTGAATACTCTGAGGTTGTTTAAAAAGACTTATCTGTCCTGCGTGACCCTGCAGTGTCCTCTTCATTGGCGGTGTCCTCTCTTTTGTCACTGAAAAGGTTTTTGCTGGGGTCACATTGCTAACAATAGTATAGATGTATAGAACTACACATTGTATAGATGGCATAAGTGATGACCTCACAAATAGTTTGTCTCTATGTTTAATAAATACATAAGTCCTAAAGGAGCTATAGTACTGTACATTCTTTCCTGAAGACCCCAGTGTCCATCTGTTTAAAAGATCAAGGATTCTTGGATCTCTTCACCAAGAACCTTGATTTGGAAGGCAGAAAATAGTAACTAAAAAAATGATACCGCTTTAAATACTTTTAAAAAAATACTAAAGATAATAATTTAAGACAATGACTGACACTAGGACTGAGATATTTCACTATAAAGATAGGATTGTGCAGCATGTATGCTCTGCTAGGCAGTTGATAGAAGAGCAAGTTGCAAGAAACAAGGTAAAAATCATGGTCACAAGGAGTTGTGTTCAAAAGACAAAGGTGCCCATTTATCACAAATGGCATATTGAAGTCAGAGAAAGCAGTGCAGGGATAGGGCCATTGTGATCAGCTCAACTCCCCAGGGTCTACTGATTGGTGCTCTGGTGAAGGCTTCCATCATCGGGATTCTGCGCTGCTCATATGACCACCACTGCAGTAAAGTTATGCTGCAAAGCAGCATCCCACTTTACAGTGCCAGGACATCACATAAAGCCGGAAGGGTATTGCTGCGGAGACATATCATAGGGACAGAGTTTACTTGCAAGCCCCTAAGGCCCAGACAGTGAGTAAAGTGGTAGAAGCCACTACAGGGTACATAGCAACAGATACTTGACCCACTTCCCCTCTCCCAATCAAAGATCCTCTACTCCACTCTAATGTTTCCATTTTGTTCTAAAAAAATAAAAAGCGTAGTGGGCAGTATTGTAAAGCGGACAGAACTTTGCTGCCCACAGCACCTGTATAGTAACCACCCTACTGACAAGAGGCTGGTGCCAGGGAGATCGCTATCAATGTTCCTTCATGGGGCCCAGCACTGCAATGTTCCACACCTAAATATATATTATTTACTGTACTATTCAGTTTCTGCTTTCCGGCACATCATTTTAATCTAGTAGTATAGCAAATTGTTTAAAAACTATAGTTTTATTGGAGTAAAATATAGAGCATAAAAGGAGACAATTTAATTATTACCTAGTAGATTCTTTAGTCTTTCTTTAACTACAAAGATATTATAGTTAGCATCAACAGCCATGTTAACATGGAATTTGGATTTCTCATAAATAAAACCTTCTAGGAGCTAGTGTTAGAGATCATAGGCATTTTGTCCCATATCCTGTTTCGTCTCACAGACAGCTCATTTATCTTTGGATTGAGTGTGGCCAGTTCTTTAAGTCTGCCTATTTTCTGTCTCATTTCTCCTGCTAACCTTTACATGAAATAAAATCTGAAATCATTTTCACATTTGAAGTCGAAAGGGCTGTTAAAACCATTTCCCTCCTTATGTTTGTTGTTGGAAGAGGCTGAGGTTTTGTTACTCAAAGGGACTTTGTGTAAATCATGTAAGAACAGTCTCATACTAAAGATTAAAATGCATTTAGTAGTTATTTTTGGTACTAAAGGAAGAAGATAAAAACATACTCAAAGCGCACTAAAACAATCAGCTGTAGTGTTCACATAAGCATAAGAAAATACATATATTGAGTCTTAACTGTAAGCACAGAAGGTCATAAAAAGAACAGAATAGTAACATTTACAAAGAAATTAGGATGAAAATCCCGTATACCCTGTACTAGCTCTTGCGTTTTGTTAACCAGAGTGGCAAACTAACGGACTGTACAATTTGTTTTTTCAAATTCTTCTACAGTTTTCTTATAAAATCTACTCATTTAATTCTTTCTGGTTACCAAGATCCAATTCTCATTACTCATCTTCTCTCCCTACACCCTACCAATTTTCACCATATACTCTCTTAACACTTATGCTCTCTGTCCCTCATGACATGCTCACTTCTGTCTCACCTGTTAAACCTTTCTTTGTAAACACATACTTTGAGGCAACCCACTCTTCTAGGGTCAGATTTATGAAGCCTGGTGAAGTGATAAAGTGGCCTGTAATAACGTAAAAGCCAACTGGCTCCTAACTGTCAAACTACAGGCTGGGTTTGAAAAAAAAAACAGTTATGAGCTGACTGGATTGTACGATATTAACAATACTTCTCTCCCTTCCTTACTTTTGCTTTCTCCCTTCTTGTCTCTCTGGAATCTTGCTCCAACCAGTCCAAACACATGAGTGACATTTCTCTCAGAGAAGGGAACAAATATCTACTTTATAGCAAAGTCTCAGGGTTACAATACATCATTAACCCTTTGAGTGCCAACATCTCTGTAAATAATGTTTAAGATATCCACTAAACATACCAGTGTTGCTCACATTTGTTATATAAATTCAAATAAAAAATGTTGTGTAAAAAGGTTATATTTCCTGTATAGGAAAACATAAAAACATAAAACATAAAAATTTTGTGCTGCAATTTTCCCACCTATTTTAATAAATTCACTTGGCACTCAAAGGGTTAAGTCAGAAGATTGCCAAGGTGCTGTGGTGGCATACAGTAAGTAGGCTTCATTGCCATCATGAGCAAGTGATGTCCATGTATAATTAAGGTTTGTGTTGGCATAAACATGCCTAGGGAGCATACCGAAAGCATATTATTGTCTATGTATTACCTATTTTTTAACATGTTAATTTATTGAGTTATTGAGGTAGCGCAGAAATCAGGCATTACCAACCTCTGTCCTCAAGACATTAATACTGGGTACACACTGGGCAATATATCAAATTTATCGCTGTTTTGTCAGGTAGTGTGTGCCAGTAATATGTCTGAGAGCGATATTATATCTTGGATCGCTGTGGAGCACAGGCAATGGCAATATAGCTAAAGATATATCATACTGTGTGTACGGGTGATCCACCGACTGCCCGTACACCCACTTACATACACATGCTTAGCTCTGCCAATCACTGCTAGATTGTGCAGAGGGTGTACAAGTGGTTGGTGGATTGGTGGAATACACCACATGAAGCATACAGTATATACACATTTCGTGTTTCTTGTTTTGGGTCTGTATCTCCGGCTGTGTTTTGGGTCTGGATCTGTTCCAAAACACCACCCTTCCATGTTTCCTGTTTTGTGCTTCGTTTTGGATCTGTATTTTTGGGGGAAAAAAACATAAAAACCGGTAAAATCACAGTATTGTTTTTTCTTGCTCCTATGCTATTATTGACCTCAATAACATTAATTTCCACTCCTTTCCAGTCTATCCTGAACACCTCACACCTCACAATTTTGTTTTTAGGCAAAAAGTTTGCACCGAGATAGATGGTTGACTATGCAAAGTGATACAAATGGACGGCACAAACACTGAACTGATACGGCACACTTAGTAGCACCTCTGGACTGATGTGGCACACCATGAATTATACAGCAGACTTGGCTCACCCCAGGATTTATATTGCACAGATGGTGGCACTCCTGACATGATACAGACACATGGCGGAACACACATGGAATTATACAGCACACATGGCAGCACTCCTGCAGTTAAAAAAAGAGAGAAACTTTTTTATTCTTTTAATAAAAGAAAGGACAGCTCTCCTGGACAGATATGGCAGACTTAGCAGCACCCCATGAATTATACAGTAAACTTGTCTCACCACTGGAATTATACATGACACATGGCAGGCCCCCTGGAATTATACAGCGAACATGGTGGCACAACTGGAATTATACTATTCCCTCATCCCTAAAATATTTATATATTCTCACTCAGCTGACACAATGGGTGAGATTTAATAGGATGAGAGATTCAGAAAGTGAGAGATTTGGTGAGAAATCTCCAGGTTTTTTAAAGCGGCAATCATTTACACTGCAAAACCAGTTTGATTTTGAAGTGTAAATGATTGCCGCTTTAAAAAACCTGGAGATTTCTCACCAAATCTCTCACTTTCTGAATTTCTCATCCCATTAAATCTCACCCTATATATCTGCGAATTACGTTATTCACAGATATATTGCTGGCAGGGCTGCCATTACAAATTGTGGGGCCCCGGACTAACCAAATTGGCAGGGCCCCCATAGGGGAAAAAAGGGGGAGTTTAACTAGGCAGGGCTGTAGATAATGTAGGTGTATCTACAGCATAAGTGGTACACACAATAATATATGTGTGTGTGTGTAAATCTATACCTTCTTGTTGAAAAAGGACTCAGAGCTGCGGCTTTTCTGTACCAGGTTCCTGTCCAGCAGTCCTCCTACTCATCGGAGTACAAGAAGCCCAGCAGGGAGAGAAAGGTGTGCGGTCCGGCCACCTCAGCACTGTACAGGAAGCCCAACGGAGGGAGAGAGAGAGAGAGAGAGAGAGAGAGACAGATAGCGAGATGACGTAGATGCAGCATGATGTCATCGTGCTGCACTGGACACACCGGCCAATCACCATCATCGTGACGGGGAGGGGTGAGAGCAGCCAGGCAGAGGAGCAGCAGCAGAAATCCTCTGGATGTAATATGACACACTGCTGTACAATGTCTGTTACTGACAGCAGCATGCCGCGGCGGGGGCAGCACCATGACCGATCTCTGTGCATTGGGGTTTGAGTCTATGGCAGCTCGGTACTAACCTAAATGCTGCCATCCGGGCCCCATCTCTATGCAGGCCCAGGACTCAAGTACACCTAGACTGCCCCTGTCGGCGCCCCTGATTGCTGGTATACACTGGACGATGGAGCAGCAATATATCTTCCGTTCATTTGATCATAGATATAGTATATACCCATGCTTGAGCACAAGTGAATTAAGCCTTGGACACACTTAACGATGTGTGCAGACCACGACAGAAGACGGAGGATGACATTGATGACATGTGGGAGTGAGCATCATCAGTGACATAATGCATAAACAATGAATATTTCGATTTTGACTCAGAATTGGCAAAATTTGTTTAAAATGTGGTCCAGTGTGTACCCGGCATTAATTAGTACCTCATTTGTTTTGATTTAACCATCTGTGCTGAAACCTGAATATCACAAATACCTACATTGTAGAGTCCATAGGAAACCATGGTTGGGAATGCCTGCCATATATGAACATTACTAATCTCTAAAAAAAAAAAAAAAAAAAAGAAAATCATGATATTTTTCCAACTGATTTAGAATAATTGGGCTTCAGAAAGCTAAACAGAATATAAAAGGCAATAGCAATAACTGATAATTACCACAGGCATTTTATTAGAAAAGGTAATGTTTCAGTTTGCTGTTTTCTCTAATGGAGGACCAAAAGTGGAGGCATTCAGAAATGTATTATGTACTGTTATTCTGCATTGTTTTACAGAGAACCTTTTGTTATTGTTATTATTATTATTTTTATTATTATTATTATCGTTTATTTATATAGCGCCACAAACGTTCCGCAGTGCCTAACAATACATAAATAGCAAAAACAGATAACGAATTACAGTGCAAGCCAAAATATCTATATCCTAATGAAAGCACACGAGGAGAGAGGGCCCTGCTAGTGAGAGCTTACATTCTAAAGGGGAGGGTTAGACAGACAGGGGTGACACAGAATTGGTAGCAGTGAGCAGAAACAGAAGGTTAAGGTAACTTTAAGCATTGTTTTACAGATAATATTTATGCATTCCCAACAGTTCCTGCCCAAGTGGAGCTTAATATCCACTGTGACAAGCATCACACACCGGTTAAAAGTTCCAAGCAAAAGGTTTCTTTCTTTATACAATTTTCCCACAGACAAGTCGTTCACAGATGATCCTCAGTAGAACAATCCGGTACAGATCACAGTGAAACAATCCAGAGCAGACCTTTACAAACAGACACATAAATTCTCCAGAGAACACTGAGGTCATGGCCCTCACTAACAGTAGCCACCCCCCTGGCCTATTACCTGGGTGACTAGTTCACCACCAGAAGCCCTGTTTCTTTTGTCTGGAACCTTTTTGAGACAAGCTGACAGGTGTTTGCAATCATACTGACTGCTTCTAAAGGCCCCCATACCCTAGTGCGATTTGGACTGTTTTCACCTGATTCCCATGAATCAGGCAGAGAAATTGAGTGAAATCAGGCCATATCTCATGTGCTTCACATCTGCTTCGACACAATGCACATTTATACTGTACACAATGGGTCAGAGTCGGAGGTCAGACATGCTGCAAGTAAATAAGGTAAATTGTATGTGCAGCCGTCAGGTGCTCATAGTGGGTGCATCTTAGCATGTATTGCATCTGATATCCCTTCAACTGATGTGGCGGCTTCCTGGGAATCATTTTGCATGTAAATAATGGCACATACAGTACTAAATCGCTGCAGCCATTTTTTCAGTGAGTTTTGCCACTGAGCTGCCTGCCCCGGACCAATGGGAAGGTGAGTATAATTATATGGGTGCTCATCTAACACTAGTGATCCTTTTACACAGCTGAACAATCGCACATAACGTCCTACAAAAGGGTAGTTTTCTGGAATTAGGGGCGTAGCATGAAACTAGTATAACTGCAACACCATCAAAGTTACCAAATAATGTTAGATAGCGTCCTTCCGGCTCAGCAACTTGTGATTCTAAAATGAAGGGGCAGTGGAGTGAAAAAGGAATGGTCACCCCCCGCTTTTTTAGTTGGACCATTCGCCATATAACAGGTGGGGAAATGGCCATCAGAAAAATGAGGAGGGTCAGAATGTCTAAAATGACTTTACTGAACGGTTTTCAGTTTTAATATACTTACCTGTCCCCCCGATGGTACCCCAGCATCCACGGTGTCCCCCAGTGTCCATGGTGGCCTTCAGGATCCTCTTCAGTGGTCCCAGGGGTGCATTTCCCAAGTTTGCAGGTGCACCAGTGACATCACTGATGCGTCCGCGCACTCGCACAATGCACCCCTGGGACCGGAGATGCTGCTGAAGAAGATCCTGAGGCCTGCCATAAAAGGTTTACACTCCCAACTTTAATTAATAGCTGCAGCCGGTGCCATCACAATAAATAAATACTGTATACTTGCGGTGCGGGACTCAGTTTTGTGCAATATTTCAATAATCACACAAACACTGTGTTTAGCGAATCAATGTTTCAAATGTTTAACATTTGTCCTTTATAGATAAAATCTTTAGGTACTGTGGTACAGAACATTGTGATATATTAAAATGTAATATGTTATAATTTGTAATTGAATATATTTAAATAGCACTAATTATATAAACAGCGTTTCTTTAGAATACTCTGATGTGTTATGCTATTAAGAAGGCGACTTGAAATGAGTCAATGTTTTCAATGTAAACAACTAACTGTTCCTTTGTAGTGCTGAGAGGTACAGTAGGTATACTGTAGACCTAGAAATGTAATTTTACTTTCACAGGGCCTGACTGTGGGTACTTACTGCACAGAACAATTATTTCAGTAATCCCAGCACTCCCTCAGAACATTTACTCAATCTAACATACCACAATTTTTGAAGGGCTAATCAGTAGATGATTATCACAACTGCAAACCACTAATAACTTAGTGGTTCCCACCATTGAAGTGAATAGGTGAATCATAGGTACTCTTTACCTAGAAGGGCGCCCATCGCATGTACCAAAAAATCGGATGTGATGCGACCGACGCAATTACCGCGATTTCCCATAGGGAACAATGTTAAATGTCCCAATTGACCCGATTTTCCATAGGGAACAATGTTGAAAGGCCCACAGAGGCCAAATAGGCACCCTGAAGTGTGAAATGCCCCCCCCAATTGTTAACGCCACCCCACGATCATCGTCAACCCGAAGCGTGGCGAGCGGCTGCAGTACGCGTCCTACGACCTTTTCATACCCCCACTATCCACTTCTAGGTAAAGAGTACCTATGATTCACCTATTCACTTCAATGGTGACCGACGCAATTTTTTTTACCTTACGATGCCCACGATCAAAATCGTGGGCGCCCTTCTAGGTAAAGAGTACCGAATCATTTATTGGCTGCGAGAGCTGTCAGATCACATCTTTCAGAGATATGGATGCTCCACCCATTGTTTTCATTGTAAAATTCTTCTGCTTACTGTGTTCTCATTGGCCGAGTAACCCTCTGGGTCACAGCATTCCTGTTGACCCCCACCTAGTGGGCACTGCTGGTCCCAAGTTCTTCCCTTTACTGTATGGCTCCAGTAGGACCTCTAGCATCTTTCTCTTCTTATGTAGTAGCCGTTTTGGGTGGGACATTTTCAGCAGTATTCCATGCGGTTACCTGGAACGCATGGAATACTGCAGCAGACAATGGCCATGGCAACCGGTGCATGTTTCTAATGTGTATGACATTGCTAGGACTTGAGGCGGCATCTTCAAGGAGATATCATGGCTGTGTCATGGGGGCAGCAATCCCCTGCAATATCTTTTACAGCACTGCAGCTACAATAGCCATATTGAAAAAGGTATGCCATACAAGGCCAGCTTGAGGAGTCAGTGTTGTGACCAAGAGTGCCTCGTTTGTGGAGAGGATTCATGAGTGCATAGCTCAGATATGCATAGTGAGTTTGCTCACTCCATCACAGGTTCGCAAGAGGAATACTTAATGCCTGTTAGTTTACAAACATCTAAATCTGTGAAAACTGTCAGACAAACATGCTGCAAAATTGCCATATAGTGTCTGTGTGGCCATCCAGAGGACTAGGAATCCCAATAAAAACAGTATTAAATATAGTCTTATTGAGGCAGTGTTATTGCATTCTAGTTTTCTTTTTATATCAATCAATTATTAATTTTCCCCTTTAAAATAATTACAATATAATAATAAAATGAAAATGTATTTTTATAAATACAATAACATTACACCAATAGGAGAATTATTGAGGTTACCTGTCTCCTTAATCAATACATAATGAATACCCTCATAATAAATGTGCTACTCAAACATCCTTCATTTGACCTTCCTCACCAGTCTAAATCTTTGGCTGTGGTTTGCTATTGCTTTTCAAATACTATTTAATACATTTGGGGAATTTTATTTTTTCATGTGCAAAGAAAGCAGGATAGCAATGTGTTTCGCGGTGTCTACCAATCTGTCTTTTTTCCTGGGAGCTTGTCATTTGTGCTCTATTAAATATGATGGAAAAAAAGGGCCTTGAAAAAGGAGAAAATATGGTCATTTATAAAAATTATGAATCTCTGAAGTAATTTTAATTGGTCTCAATTAAACCCCATACACACTAGACAACTAAGGTGTACCGCTTATCAAATTATATTGAGTGTCTACCAATGGTAGACCAGAGGATGGGCTGCCGCACAGTCAAAATTCAAATAGGGGAGCCACACCCACTGGCATCAACTGTCATTCCGAACTGACCCACTGGCAGTGGTTGTTTCTCCCCTATTTGAATTTTGGACTGTACTGCAGCCCCTCCTTTGGAGACGCTATTGGTGTACACAGTAAACTATATCAGTAAACAATATCGTTCAGTTACATTACCGGGACCCGCTGAACATGTGGGGCATTAGCTATATAACTAAAGTTGTCCTGCATGTTAAGCAGATTGTGGGTGGGTCGTTAACGATGCATGGGAGCGCACATTGTTAACAATATATTGAGCGAACACAATTGCGGCTGCATGTAGTAGCATCCGAATTCGGTGGTCATGTGGGATGCTGGCCAAATTCAGAGATTTTTTTTAAAGTTTTTATATCATTTTCCAAGGCATGGTTTTGCCTTGTAAATGATTACCCCTTCAAGTTTAACAAGCAACCTGCATGGCCACCAGGCTATTACATTTGTCTGCTGATGTTTTTTTTTCCTCAAAGATATGGCTCAGAAGGGCTCTTCTGAGCCATATCTTTTAAATGATCATCTAGTGTGTATATGGCTTACGTTTATACTGTACAAGGCCCAGCCTGGCTGCTCCAGAACAATATGGTTGATGCTTGCTTCAAAGAATAAACCATGCATGGGTAACGCGTGTGAATCTGCCCAGCAAGTACATATATTAGAGGGGTTTTAATGAAGGTGAAAAGGAGGTGAGATATATATTTCAGTGTTATGAACCCACTTTGGTAAGAACAACGATACTGTATATGACACAGCATAGACTGAAACTGCGGACCAGACAACAACAGGGGATTGTATAAACTTAGCTTGTCATTGATTAAAAAGAAAAGGACATCCTCGTAAACTTGGCATCATGCAGTGAGCAGGGAGGTAAAACTAACAAATTATTTCCTGAGTGAACAGATCTGTTCCGGAAGCCAAGGAAAGGCACTGCAATTAACCTCATACTGCAAAAATCCCTACACATTTTATTTTGATTTATTTCTTCAAAATAATCTAAAACTGTAAAATCTTTCTTGTGCTTTAATAATCTTACCTACCTACCTACCTACATTCCTAAAAAGAGGTTAGTAATCATATATGAAAGTAGACAAAACATTTAACTTTTGAGCAAGATTTTAAATATCAGTTTATTGGCAAAGATGTATTTATCATCAATGATGTTTATTGAAAATGTATAAAACAAATAAAAGGGAAGGTGCAGAAGAATCAGTATATTTATCAATATGCGCTATATAAAACAAATTGATATTTATAATTCTGAAAAACCTTTAATATTTCATTTTTTACTATTATAAGCACACTTGTACCATGAATCTTATGGCTGCACATTAGGGCGGAGTGAAAACAAAACTGAAATTGAGAAATTCAAAATCGGCTAGTGTGGGAAAGTTGTGACTTGAATAAGAAACGTGCAAAAGCTTTTTGATCTGAGTCAACATCTTCTGTTCTGGCAAGAGGCCTGAAGTTTCACTTTTTTGGTGAAAATGACGAAAACTGTGAAGATGCTCCGATCTAGTTAAAATTATGTCATGATGTCTTAGAGTGGTTTATTAATATACTTTAGCTTAGTAAAAGATAGTTAAAGATAAAAGAGGCAAGTTCATGGGGGAGAGGCGGCATCAGTGCACATAACGTGCGCTGATACCCCTTCTCCCCCATAACGATCTTTCATACATCTGCCCCATTGTGTCTTATCAATAAGAGTGTCTGGTTGTCAGATCTTGCTAATAAGAAATAACTGTTGCAGTCTGTTATTGAAAAACAGTAACTGTTACAATAAGTATTACAAGTAACAATGTAAACTGTTTAATGCATCATTTTAAATATCACTAAACATTAGATGTATTTGTTTATTACATCATAATACACTTCAACATATTTAACTGTTAATATATTGGCAAATAAACTGCCACAAGTAAAGACAATAAACAGAAGTGTTTTAAATCCTGCACCTAAAGAACAGAGTGTAATGCATTGTTACTGAACTTACTGGAGCCTTCAGTAAAGAGTTTTCTGGACATTAGAAGACAAATAGGTGCACTATTCTATTAAAGGCAAACAAAAGGGATTTACCATTTTTTTTCCACCAATTTTCTTTTCCTGATCACATCAATTACAGAGCATCCTCCCCCCTCCCAAATAAAAGCACGTTCTGGAGAAAACACCATATTCACAATTAAAGCCATGGAAACGGTTCATTTATCAGGGATTTTTTCTCTCGCCAAAGTCAGTCACTTTGCACTAGGACAAGCTTGTACTCTCTTTTACTAAGCTAAAGTATATTAATAAACCACTCTAAGACATCATGACATAATTTTAACAAGATCGGAACATCTTCATAGTTTTCATAATTTTCACCAAAAAAGTGAAACTTCAGGCCTCTTCCAGAACAGAAGATGTTGACTCAGATCAAAAAGCTTTTGCACGTTTCTTATTCAGGTCAAGTCACAACTTTCCCACACTAGCCGATTTTGAATTTCTCAATTTCAGCATTTTCTTTATGCCCTACTGCACATGTTCTTTGCCATACTGCGGCTGATTCTAGACCAACCACTGCCCTGGACACAAATTCCCCATACAAAAATACCATTTTTTTTACATGTTTCAGTTAAGTATTTGGATTATTATTATTTCACCTTTCTACATCCCACAGTATATCCCTAAATAACAGACCCCCTCTAGACCCTACACTATTGAACTCTATATTCTAAACTACATCACTGACCCCCCCTATACACTACACTACATTAATGACCCCCACTATCCCTTGCAGTAGAGCGGACTGAGAACGGGACCGGGGAACGACTGTCAGGCCGGCCCAACAGTCATGATCTAGGATTGAATACCCCCCCCATAGTCCCATACCTTTAATTGTAATGTGAGTTTATTTTGGGGCGTGGGGCTGTCTTAAATTTTAAATTTATCATGCAGGCTTCACTCTCTCAGTATCACACTGTCTCGATAATCAATAGGCATTACTGTCTATACTTCCTGATACACCACAGAGCATCATCATTGCTGCCATATAATGCAGACTTTTCTTTGAAACTGAACAGTGCCACCACCTGAGTCTTCAATCTTCAAGGATGCGATGGGGCGAGGTTGACATCATCCTTACCAAGATGACTCAGGGAACCCTGTTGATTCCTCTCCTTACAAGTTAAAATCAGTAAACAAATGCAATAAGTTATGGGAGACTTGGACATTCATTTTATATATACGATTATAGCAATTAACTAGATTTATCCAGTGTGCCATGCATCTCTATCGCTATGCCTTTAAACACAGAGTGATGTAGGGGTATTTTTTAAATGATCTAGAGCGATCGCTTAGAAAATGCCCGGAAATTGTGTATAGGCCCCATTAGAAGAATAACAGAGGCAGGCAATTAACCAGAGATAAAAACAAAATTATAAATATTACTTACATACACCTTAGTCCATTCAATTACAATTATTGCTAGACAGTCTGAACTAAACAGTATTCAGATTAGTTCCTGGCATGATTTGAAAAATAGAACTTGGCAAGGAATTCTCACACAAATCCAGACTCGCTTATAGTAACTGTATCTCAATAAAGCTGCATACTTATTCGTTACTGTTGCTAAACCTAGACTATCTGCAAGTATGTGCTACTGTCTAGCAATCTGAAAGTACAAGAGCTTTATTCAGAGGTGCACACAATACAGATGTTTGGGCTGGTGAGTATTGCTACTGTGCAAGTATTAAAAAGTTAATAAACTCTTACTGTACAGCCAAGAACCAAAGTGCAAAATTCTTATGCATTTGCACATGACATTGCTATTACTTGAGACGTCATCTGCATGGGCAGTTCAGGGTGGAGACTGGGCGGGGAACTCTGGGATGGGGGAAGTGTAGGATTAGCCATCAGATGGGTAGGGTTAATGGGGTACCTAGCCAGGCCATGTCGCAATTCTAATCATCTGGATGCTGCTGTTGGTCTTCTAAAAGACCACCGGCATTCCAACAACTGGCCATTCATATGTATTCCCTTTAGACAATGCTTAAGAGATCAGCAGACTTGCTGACCTCCACTGAGCTTTTGGCTGCCAAACGTACAAAGCTCTATTTGCTACCACAGATTTCTTTTTGAAGACCAAAGTGAGTATTCTGTAGGGTTTTATGAAATTCAGCTAATTCCATACCCTGTGTGTTAGAAATCACATGACTTTTTTCGCAAAAATTGCAAAACTAAAAAATGTATCTATGTATCCTCATGACATCTACGCCAGTCTGATTTTCATAAGATTTTAACATAAAAAAAACATTAAAAGCCATATACTTGTTACTGGTCCATTCAGCAGAAATAAGTATACCATACACAGTGCACGGTTTAATAAATTAATAAGTAATTCAAAAATGGATATTGTATACTTAAAAAAGCCCCAACCAGTCACAGAATTAGACAGCCTGGACTGGTTTAGAGTTTTTAATGACATTGGATCAGTACAAAGAACATTTTATTTTATATATTAATAAAGTGGTGAACAAAGTTTATTTTACAATTATAGATAGATGTGTCTGTGTTTTGTTTTAGTACAATGGCCGGGGACTGCCTTGCAAATGTATTAGTTGACAGCGAATAGAACAATCTGTCAAATCAATTCTCCCACCGTTAGATCTTGACCCAGTTAATCTCTTCCTGTTTGCTCAACTGATTATATTTTAACTGTGATAGAGAATACAATATTCCCAACAAGTGTACAGTCCAATGTTTACACATGTCTTGTTATCCTATAAGCTTGTTGCTTTCACTCTGCCCCATGGGTGAAAAAGACAGGTTTGAAGCTCTTTATTTCATGAACAGACATGCACACTGATTCTTATTACCATACTTTATTATTCATTGACCTTAATCCAGGCAGACTTAATTAATAAATATGTATATATATATATATATATATATATATATGCATAGAGAGAGAGAGAGAGAGAGAGAGAGAGAGAGAGAGAGAGAGAGAGAGAGATAATGGGTACCCCAATTTGAGGAACCAAATACTGGAATCCAGTATATCCGCAGATAATACTGCACAAAGCCGTATACTCCTTTACCACCGACTGACACACTATAGTACCAACCAGCTATTTTTATAAAGCTGTACTATATTGCATTACCCTAGCTGTGACAACAGCAACAGTCAATGCTTTCTTTCAAGCTATGTGGTGGAGCTCACCCTGTTCTAATTGTCATCACTGGAATAAATCCTATACTGAAAGATGATTGAGCCAAGTTACTAAATGCTTTATTTTGTTTTAAGTTGAACACCCTGCCTGTGATGATGACACTGTTGCTGAGAACAATTGTAACATAAGAGACTAATCAATGAATGCAACTGGTAAGCACATTACTGCATTTAGTCTTAGCAGTAGAGCTGTGTTTCTGAGATTTTAGTATGTGTTGTATGCTGCTTATATATTGTACTAGTAAGTTCCTTAAGAGCGAGTCGGACCATATATACCTTGAGCTCCTCTTGCGTCTTCCAGGGAGAGCTCACATTGGACTTGGCAGATGATGTGCCATTTTTTACATGCAATAAATCATTCCTGGGAGCTGCTGGGGGAGTTCAAGGGGCGTCGGATGTGATACATCATGGGTGCGAAAAGCACCTGCGATATGCTGCTGATGACTGTACATATGAGTTATCTTATGTGCAGGCTGTCCAACCTCTGACTCCAATCCGGTGCGCACGGGACCGCACATTGGTTTGGAGTGGATGTCATACACACCCGATTTCTCGGCCCAATACATTGGAATCTGGAGAAATTGGACCAAAATTGCACTAGTGTAAAGGGGCCTTTAGGCTCTGGGACAGGGGGATGTCAGGGCTAGGCGCTAGGTAAGAATTGGGGATTAGGGTTAGTGATAGTTACTGGACTGCCAGATGATTGAAAATCTAACCTAAAGTTATTTATGCATTAACAGTTTCTTATATAGCGCATACATATTCTGCTGCGCTTTACAGAGAATAATTAAACATTCACATCAGTCCCTGCCCCGGTGTAGCTTACAATCTATATCCCCTACCACATGCACACACACACATTCATTCTAGGGAAATTTTGTTAGGAGCCAATTAGCCTACCAGTATATTTTTGGATTGTGGGAGGAAACCAGAGTACCTGGAGGAAACCCACACAAGCACAGGCAGAATATACAATCTCCGCACATTTAGGGCCATAATGGGTCTCAAACCCATGGCCTCAATGCTGTGAGGCAGTAGTGCTAACCATTACACTGTCCATGTTGCCCTAAAAGTTATATGACCACCAGGCGTGGAGCTGCTGCAGCAGCCAGGAGAAGGTAAGTCACTGCTGGGCTACCGGGAGGAAAAGTCAATATTCTAACATGTGAACATTTCATCACTGACTACCTGATGAATGTTGACATGGCTAATATCAATATTATGACTGTTAACATTTTGTACCCAACCTGATTCAAATACTTAACTTATTTATACTTAAATACATTCTAAACTAGCAGCTACTGTAAACTATTTTCTTTTTCTGTAATTATAACATACTCCAACAGTTAAAACTTAAAATTGTTATTTAAAAAGGCCAATCACCCACACATTTTCTCTCAGTTCCACCATTTTTATGTGTATTTAAAAATAAATTGCTGGATAAATCCCATTTTATGTCCTACAATTAATTTATATGTTCTTTTCTGTATATAAACAAAGCCTTTTTCTTCGATCTCAAACGATTTTCCTCGAAACAACATTCTGGTTAGTATTTTTTTCAAGCAGGAACATTTTCCTAACCACAAAGGTTAAGCTAACATGTAATATCCTGAATTCTATCTCCTTTGGTGAAAAAATTGTTTCATTTTTCCTTCATCTGGGAATTTCACTTATTTTTGACCAATAAATTTCCTATTTCAGTTCTATGACTTTATATCCACTCTTTAAATCAATCCATGCAATTTATAATGTTATGTTTGTATAATACTTAGATCTGTTAAAAAAAAATTATTTTTTTTTCCGTAAAAACATTTATTTTGTTATGTTTATGAAGTTCCCAGCCCATAAGTATCACTTTGTATTGCCTGAATTATGGTAATCAAGGTCACTTTATTTTGGACAAGTATTTTAAACTGTGAGGATGTTGCAGAGTTGAATGCAAAGTTGCATTGCCTTTATCTCTCTCTGCTTGGGATGCTAGCTGTCATTAAATATATACCCTTGCACCACACTTATCCCTTGTACAAAATCTATAGTACATCTAAAAAGAGATTTACTTTAATAACACATTGCATAGCTCCACAAACCTAGAATACCATTAACAAGCCTTCTCTGGGCTAATATTATGTCAGAATACAACATTACCATCCAGTTTACATGCAATGGGGATGTGACCACATTGACTATATCACTTATATAAGCATATGCATGAATCTGGTATATGAGCAATGTAAAACCAAGGAGGAGACATCTGCAAAACAGACTTGTGCTCAACTGTGGGGCAGTACGGATGGTGTAATGGTTAGCATTACTGCCTCACAGCGCAATGTTCGATCCCCACCAACAGCTCTAACTGTGCAGAGGGGGGTTTACACCTTACGGTGTCACTTTGCGCTAACTATATACCTCTGATGCTAAATTTGATGCTGTATTTTGTGTTAAATATGAATCCTCTACAATGAGAGTCAAAAAAACACTCTAGTCTGATCGTAAAAAAAGGGGGGTGATTTTATTTCATTGTGACATACATATACAATCAATACTGTCTGTTAAATAACTATAAAAAAGTTTCACCAATAAAAATGTAATGTTTAAATGGACTATAAAAAACGATTCACCATTTAAAAAGAAAAGGAATAGGTTTCACTTGCATATACTTTTCTCTAAAAGCTCATGTATATTCCTATTACCGGTATACACAGACAATGGGGTGGGTATAGGAAAGGGAGAGAGACTCACAAGGGATGGTGCCCTTTTGGAAGGGATAGTGTCCCGTGCTTCCAGGGTTACGTATAGGTATAAGTATAATTGCAGTCTTTAATGCTTGAGCCTCTATGGGCTGGATACCTTTTTTCCCAAAGAAGGGGGAGGTCGTGGAAGCATCATTTCATCCAAATTTTCCAGAGACTAGTTGAACAAGATGTGGAACGCATCCCAGAAAAAATAAAAAAACAAAATATGGACGCGCATGAACTCCAAGCACTGAAGTCATTACAAAAGAATAAAAACATTGTAATCAAACCCGCGGACAAGGGGGGAGCGATCGTCATAATGGACCGGGAGAACTACGACAAGGAATCAATGAAACAACTGATGGACACTAACACCTATAGAAAACTCCCATCAAACCCCACCAAGACTTTCTCAGATGAACTAGGATCACTACTCAAAACAGCCTTTGAAAAAGGAATTCTTAACAAGCATGAGTATAAGTTTTTGCAACCTAAGGATCCTATAATACCGGTCCTATACCATCTTCCAAAGATACATAAGGATACCCAAAATCCACCAGGGCGCCCCATTGTGGCGGGAATAAAATCAATTACTTCAAACTTATCCGAGTATATTTATAAATTTCTGCAGCCTGTTGTCACAAAACCCCGCCCACCTCCAGAACCAAGGCGTAGGAGCCAATGAAAGAGCACCAACCAATCAACCCCGCCCACCTCCAGAGGGTAAAAGGAGGAACGGGGAAGCCTTCCAGATATTGCACGCATCCTGACGAAGCCAGTCATCTGGCGAAACTAGTTGACGCATAGCAGTAACCTGGACCCGACGATCACCCCTCTGGTTAAGAGGGCACCGACGGGAGTCTGCTGGCAGACGCTTCCACGACCTCCCCCTTCTTTGGGAAAAAAGGTATCCAGCCCATAGAGGCTCAAGCATTAAAGACTGCAATTATACTTATACCTATACGTAACCCTGGAAGCACGGGACACTATCCCTTCCAAAAGGGCACCATCCCTTGTGAGTCTCTCTCCCTTTCCTATACCCACCCCATTGTTTGTGTATACCGGTAATAGAAACATGAGCTTTTAGAGAAAAGTATATGCAAGTGAAACCTATTCATTTTCTTTTTAAATGGTGAATCGTTTTTTATAGTCCATTTAAACATTACATTTTTATTGGTGAAACTTTTTTATAGTTATTTAACAGACAGTATTGATTGTATATGTATGTCACAATGAAATAAAATCACCCCCCTTTTTTTACGATCAGACTAGAGTGTTTTTTTGACTCTCATTGTAGAGGATTCATATTTAACACAAAATACAGCATCAAATTTAGCATCAGAGGTATATAGTTAGCGCAAAGTGACACCGTAAGGTGTAAACCCCCCTCTACAGCCCAATCTAAGAGGTACCGGTAGTATACCTCTACACTTTTGCAGCTTATATATACTTATACAAGGTCCAAAGCGCAAGTCCTCCCGACAACCTATCCTTCCAATATCTAACTGTGCAGAGTTTGCATATTCTCCCCGTGCTTGCGTGGGTTTACTCCGGGTACTCCGGTTTCCTCCCACAATCCAAAAATATACAGATAGGTTAATTGGCTTCCAACAAAAATTAACCCTAGAATGTCTGTGTGTGCGTGTACATGTGGTAGGGAATATAGATATGTAAGCTCCACTGGGGGCAGGGACTGATGTGAATGTTCAAATATTCTCTGTAAAGTGCTGCGGAATATGTATGCGCTATATAAGAAACTGTTAATAAATAATAATAATAAATAACTGTGGATAAAATATCCTGCACCAAAGTTTTCTTATTGGTGTAGTAAGATAAATTATGGAACGTTGACTAGACTAGGGGCCCACTGGGACAATACTTAACAGGTGTGGCTAGCCACCAAACGGGGGTATGGATAGCCACTAGAGAGGTTAACGTAACCATTATGTGCATAGTGATAGTGCATGCATGATAGTGTTCTAGACTGATAACAGCTATGCACTGTAGTAAATACACCATAGTCTAGGGAATGCAATATAAAGTAACATATGTAAGAATTAAGCACATATTAGAATACATGTCTATATATACTATAGTAATACACTGTACTCATGATATGGGGACCCTTGTACTAACCAATAAATATATCAAAGACATTACAAAATTCATTAGGTCTTAAGGTATGTACACACGACAGGATATGCCATGAGATGCGAGTCCCGACGCGATCAGATCGCATCGGGACTCGCATCTCGCGGCATGCCAGAGGGACAATTTACACTATATACTGCAGATCTGCACTATATAGTGTTCCCTGCCCTCTCTATCTGGCTGCCGATTTGCGCTCACACGGGAGCGCGCATCGGCAGCGCATCGGGCTTGCAAGCCCTAAAAAAGCATGCGATTTGCATGCGATTTGGCTTCCAATGTTCCGTATATCGGGAACATTGGAAGCCAAATCTTACCGTGTGTACACACTATTAGTAATAGTGTAGTACATTCCATTGTTAAAACAGAAAACAAAACAAAAACTATTGTATACTCTGGTATGGATTAATTGTAGGTTTGTGAATTAATCCAGAACTGCAATGCCATTGTAATCCCAGGCAGGTAATGTGTTCATTATGTTAATGCAGAGCCGTGACTACGGGGGTGCAGGCTGCATTTGGGTGTCACCCACCAAGGGGTCACTATGAAATGCCGGCTCCTGCTAAGTGACACTGTGACAATAGAGGGGTTTGGGGAGCAAAACCACACCCTTCCCACAAAGCCACACTCATTTTCCACAAGTAATAAACTCTCTTAGCTGCAATGGGTGTTGTAGGGCTAAGTGACACCCCTATGCTAAAGCCACACAATCTCAGGACAGAGCTGTGTTATGACTGCCCAGTCTGTCAGGAGGGATACTCTTGGTGGAAGCAAATCAAGCACACATCTTCATCCATATTCCTGTTCTACCAGGCGAGTGACCCTCTTGAGTGCAAGAAACTGATAAAAACTCTGGAAACTGATAATGTTGTTAGCTAGCCATGTTGTATAAAGAATCTTACATCTTATGTATTACATGTATACTTCATACCTTAGGTTTCAAAGCCTTGTAATTCTCTTCTAACATTATTATAAACCGATACCCAAGCATTCTAGAAAACTGTGTGGATTAATTAAAAAGCCTACTAATGGAAAAGCCCATTAATGTGCTAAGTTCCCTTATTTTCACTGTTTAACCTTGACCTGACGAGTTTTGATAACAGTGTTGCAAATAGTTCGAATCACATTCATATTATTTGATACATTCAGATCAGTCAAACACAATATGGTCCTGCTCCAATTTATTTTTTAGCTAAATTCCTTTAAATGGCTAAAACTCTCTCACATAACCGATATTGGCTCTTGCTGTGGGTATAATCTTTGACTCCTTTAGCATAACCAATAAAAGTTGACAGGTTTGCCCCTTTCTCACCCCTTCTAATTGCTCTGTTTAAGCTTTGGATTCCTTTGCAAGCTTAGGTTTAATCCCAATATTTTGGTATAATTTTCAGATATCCAGTAGATCCCAATATAGAATTTCTCGCTTTACCTACAATGTCCTCTAACCCTTACCAAATCATTAAGAGCACTTCACATATTATTCATAAAATGTGCCTAATTTAGGGTATCAGACAACAAGATCAACATTAGCAAACCTGAAACAATCAATTTGCACCTTCTGGACCATCTTAAAAACATCTTAACTTGTACTTCAACTTTAATGTAGCACACATTCTTTAAAATATATATTAATCAACTTATCTAAAATGGCAGCTATCATAAAATGCTCATTTGTTAAAGTTCAATAAAAAAAAGCATTTTGCATTAACATACCTACAGTACATCAAAGGCTATGTATTATTTAGCTTAGTAGTATATTAGACATTAGTGGCATGATAAAACTTAATTCAAAAAGTGCCCCATGTGGCAGGTTGCCGTGTTGGGAAGCAGATATTTTTTTAATAGGGCAACTGATAGAAAGTACACTTATTTTTACAAAATGCATTATGTGAACTGGCTAAACACAGATATAGCACCTATAATTTATGTGGCATCTGCTCACTTTTATTGATTTTCCTTTAAAGGTGGTGTAGAACCACTAATAAACTTGGACATGTACTGTTGCTTGGCAGTGCCCCTGCCTGAGTCTTAACTTCTTTCCAGTAGATGGAGGGATCCTAGGACATATTCTACAGGAGTGGTAAACCTTAGTCCTAGCTCTACCCATGTAAACAACACACTGGCACAGAGAGTACAATATGAATAATCCAAAAGTGTAATTTATTAAATATATATATATATACTAAACACTGAACAGGTGGTAGTTTCCTTAAAACCACATCCAAATAATATTACGGTTTTTGACAAATATACAATTCTAGGGTCAACTATACATAATGTGGGAAGGTCCTTAACTATATATTACTTTATCATTTACAATGGATATACATTTTAAACTTATGTGTGCAACTTATATGGTATGGAATACTTCACTAGCAATATTACAATAATATATTACAGATTTGAGCATACATTATTCAATTCCCCATTGGACACTTTTCCTCTGCCTATGTATGAACTTATTTAAAATTAATTATTTCCTTAAATACACAAAAAACATAGTCATTTAGATATCTTCCCTAAATCAATATAAAAACCTATGCCCTTAAAGCAATCCCAATAATCTGATCACTCACACTAAAATGGAAAATGAATGCAATAAATAGGAAATACATATGTTTAACTCATGTGGAAAGTTTTAGCCATTAATTTGTTGGTGCACATAATTATAAATGTTGGACCCGGGGCAATAGTTTTCAAACTGAAGGGTTGTCATTGTCTAATGACTACTGGCATCAAGTGTCTCTTTTACTTTAGAAATGGCTGTGGTAACCACTAATAAACCTGCACTTACAGTACATGGAAAGAGGTCTCTATTGAGGCAGATCAATAATTTTTTTTACTAGTCCATAATATTACAAAGCAAAATAACTTACATATTTTGCCTGACTAGAATATCCCTATGCTTTTTCCTACAAATGCTTAAGTATAGTCAATATTTATTCAATTGATTACAGAATATACTGTAGTTTGCTCTGTTTTACTGTATATTTCTCTATGTGTGGCAAGCGTCTATAAATACTGTTAAATACAGTGATTTTGTGGTAAGCGTACGTTTACTTTTATGGTGATTGTTTGCTATTACTGACCTCGTTCCCGAAGAAATTAAATTTGGTCCACCCGGGGTATAAACTATTTTAACAAGACTGCTCTGCTCAGTAATCTGTCCCATTTTAATCTGCTGTCCACACTTACACCAATCAGTAGGCCCTTTAAGGTGTTGGTCACGGCTTCATCTGGTGTTCTGAGACCCTATTGTGTCTTGAGGCCCTACATTTTCTGTCAATAAATTATCCTTTAATTTCACCCTGACTGGTACTTGTACAGAATGTCTGTCTGCCACTGACTGAGTGCACAATGCGCACCTACAATTTTCAGCTCTGCTATTAAGCAGACAGGGTGCTGAAGTGGTTTGGCAAGTTTTTATTGGTCAGTGGCTTTGACTATTCCTACAATTGCAGGGATCGATTTTGACAGCTCCATTTGATGTTGCAGCACCATGCAGCTCTGTTTCTGGCTATCTGAATATGCAGACAGAGCTTGGTCTTATAAAATAAAAGGTACTTGTTTCCTAGCACGGCCACAACGATCATAATCGCGGTCATCGGGGGTAAAATCGGGGCCATCGCGGGCATCGCGGCCGCTAAAAAATCGGGTGCGATGGGCCAGACGCGATGCCCGCGATTTCCCCATAGAGAACAATGTTAAATGGCTCAATTTACCCGCGATGACCCCGATTTCCAATAGGAAACAATGTGAAATGGATCAATTTACCCAAATTATCATAGGGAACAATGGTAAATGGGCCAAAAACACCCCTGAACATAAAAATGTCCCCCCAAAAGTACTATACGCCACCCCGCGATCAACGTGAACCCGAAGCGTGGCGAGCGCAGCGAGCCCGCGAGGGGCGGCGGTACGCGTCCTCCGACCTTTTCATGCCCTACTATCCACGTGGGCGTGGAGTTGAGAATAAATTAGTGTGGCGAGCGCAGCGAGCCACCGAGCCCGAAGCGTGGCGAGCGCAGCGCGCCCCGCGAGGGGACGCGGATACCTTCACAGTTATACGCGTCCCCTCGCGGGCTTCCCAGGTGTCCATGGCGACGCGGACACCTGGGAAGCCCGCGAAGGGACGCGTTTACCTGTGAAGGTATCCGCGGCCCCTCGCGGGGCTCGCTGCGCTCGCCACGCTTCGGGCTCGGTGGCTCGCTGCGCTCGCCACACTATTCTATTATCAACTCCACGCCGACGTGGATAGTAGGGCATGAAAAGGTCGGAGGACGCGTACCGCCGCCCCTCGCGGGCTCGCTGCGCTCGCCACGCTTCGGGTTCACGTTGATGGTGGGGTGGCGTCAACTACTTTTGGGGGGACATTCCACTGCTCTGTGGGTTTTTTTGGGGTTTCTGGCCCATTTACCATTCTTCCCTATGCTGATTTGGGTAAATTGATCCATTTAACATTGTTTCCTATGGGAAATCGTGGTCATCGCGGGTAAATTGAGGCATTTAACATTGTTCCCTATGGGGAAATCGGGGGCATCGCTTCTGGACCATTTAAGCATTTTTAGGTGCACACGACGCGACCGACCCGATTTTTCACTGTTTTCAATGCATTTCAATGGAAAAATCGGGGGCATCGCGTCGGTCGCGTCGCAGGCCACTCAAATTACCCCCGATGGCCAAGATTTGTGGCCGTGCTAGGAAACAAGTACCAAATAAAAAAATTACGGTCTTTTTTTTAAAGTCATGGTGTTGCTGTGAAGTTTTGATTGGTGCATGTGCAGACCTCCTGCAAACACAAATCAAAGCAAACACAAGAAGCAAGAACATTCCCATTCTTCTACAGAACTTTTAGGTTCTAATTGACCCTGCTTTGACACAATAATATTTAAAGAAGGACAGGACATTAATACATCTTCCCTTAAGTCCTGGTGTTATCCCCATTATCCCAACACCAATTCACAGTAGGCAGGGAAGGTAACATTTGCATATCCTATTGTAAAGCGCAACGGAATTTGCTGCGCTATATAAGAAACCATAAATATGTGAAATCAGAACAGATTGACTTAAGGCCTGCCCCATATCCATCCAAACACTACACTGATCTGCACAGGAGGTCCAAATGTAGGTTAAACTACATTCATTGTCATGTAAAAGATGACTCTATTGAGGTCCATAAAACAAAATTGTAATTATAAATACTGCATATTACCGTTGGAAAGTATGAGACATTTTGATAAGCTAGTGGACAGGGGAAAGCTATTATTAAGGGCCATATCAGTAAGTTCCATATAAAAAGGGTATACTAGTACTGTAGCTAATAAATAAAGTGACATATTTAACTAGCATTTTCAGTGCCTTATCAGCTAATGAAATACCAAATATGTGATAAGAATATGTCATTCCTCTCAATATTAGGCCAGGCTGAGGCCAGTATTCAATGCTCCCAATTCACTGTTTTTTCGGCGAATTGGGCTGTTTTCACTCCTTGCTGTGAATTTTTTCACTGAAAATCTGATTCACCCTATTCAATGTTCATTGTTCGCTGTAAGCGAACAGTGAATGTCGGCCAGTTCTCAGTTTCAATGGGGTTTTCACTGGGATTTGCCGAGAGTGTATTCAATGCTCAAATGAAGAACTGCTTTCTCCATTGATTTTCGCCATTATTCTCCGTTTTACATTCGTCATCTTTTTTAGGTGAACTGGAATGTGATCTTTTAAAATAAAGCGTGTTTTTTTTTCTGGTGTCAAAAAAGCAGATTTTTTTTTCTGTGAAGGGGCATGCTATTTTTATTCAGCACATGAATATATTTAAAAAAAAATTTTTAAACAATTTTTTTTTTTTACACATTCGCCAGCAGGGGGCCGGGATCCACTCATTAATATTCATATATTCACTGCACTCTGGTCCCAGGTTGTTACGTGCAGGACCAGAGGAGCGGCTCCCTACCCCTGCCCCCCGTGCCAGCATTCCCGGGGGGCAGCCTCTGCTTGTGCCCCGGGAGCCCTCCCCCATAAATTCTGGGGCAGGCAGGGAGGCTTACATCTCCCTACCTGCCTCCGTCCGCCGGCTCCCTGCGGCATTCGCCGCAGGGGTTAAAATTGGCGAGCAGGGGCAGCGAGCCCCTGCTGCATTGAATAGGGTGACAGGGAGGGCTGGCAGTGAATGCTGCAGCCCTCCTGAACCCTGCGAATGTGCAGCGAATCCTAAACTCCCCTGAGTTGTATGCCTCCCACCCCCAGTGGCGTAATGGTGGGACAGTACTCTGAAACCGTGATGTTTGGGTGGTATAATGGCTGTATGAAATAGCAGCAAAACCAATCTGTATTATGGTTTGTGTAAGTGTTGAAAATGGAACATTTAACTAGGACTCACAGTGCAATGCAAGTTTAGGGCTCAAGCACAAGTACATTTAACATGAATTTATCTAGTCTATCACTGCTAACGTTAATGCAAGAAGAGATCTAAAATCATATTTCCATTAATTCTGTCAATCCGATTGTATTGAAATGAAATATTCTTTCTCGTTCATCCAGATATATAAGAGCTTACTTAACAGTATTACTGAATAAAAGAGTCAAGGCTCATGGTTTATCTTATGACTGAAATCTTGATGCTTGTGCCATTCGAACTTCACACATTATGAACTGATCTGTTCCAAAATGAGACTTTGCATAAATGTTCAGTTGTGTTCATTTCTAATACAAGTTTAAATTCATGCTGGAATGATACATTAATTCTGAACTGGTTTTTAAACCAGTAGTTCTGCTGCAGATTATTTCTCATCATTGTCATGCCCATTATTAATCTTAGGGACTGGTTACCTTGTCCAACAGCATAACTACCAGAGAAGCAGACAAGGCTGCTGCTATGGTGCTCAGATCTGGAGGGGGCAAGCTCTCCTGTCAAGCACTTACAATATGAGTTTATAAGGTTTTAACTTATTACGACCCTGAGCTTTTTGTTTCTATCTTTATTGGATGATAAGCTCTCCCCCCCCCCCCCCCCCATTGTCACTACACTGAGAAAGGTGTAGAGACAGGGGGAGAGGGAGAAGGTATCAGGGAGAGAGAAAAAGAGCCAAGTTTAGAGATAGGGGGGAGAAAGAAAGGGTGATACTGTCAGAGAGAGATAGGGGGCAAATAGAAAGAGGGGAAGCATGGGGAAAGAGGTGGGCAGAAGAGAGATACAGGAGAAATAGACAATGGGCAGAGAGAAAGATGGGGATGTGAGACAGAGGGGTAGGGGGAGTGAAAGAGGGTTGAGATAAAGAGGATGCAGGGTTTGAAACAGTTTGACTCTCTTTCCCCTGGCAGTGGCAGGTCCCCAAATGCACTCACCAGCTTCTTCCAGTGGTGCTGGGCTCCTCTGCTCTGACCTTCAGGCTGTTCTGCTCCCCTGCTCTTCTATGCCGGGCTGTAGTCTCCTGCTCTCCGCCGTTACTTCTCCCCGGGAAGCACCCGGTTCCACTAATCCCTGTGTGGCGATGGGCTCCTCTGCTCCCTGTGCAGTGGCGCTGAGCTACACTGCAGGTACAGGTGCCAGGACCCAACCAAGACGGGGCAGCAGCAGGCTCCACAGTTCCCCGGCCGGCGCTGGGCTCCTCTGCTCCAAGGGTGGCGGCACTAAGCTACACTGCTCCTGGGGCAGCAGCAGGCTCCACTGTTCCCCGGGTGGCGCTGTACTCCACTACTCCCCAGGCAATGCCACTGCACCCCGGGCGGTACCAGGCTGTGCTGCTTGCTGGCCCGGGCTCCACTGCTCCCTGATGCCAACTGAACTAGGTACAAGTTTGGCAGCACGGCCAATGCCTGCGCTGTAATATTTAATGAGAAAATAAAAATCCCCTGCACCCTCTATAGTTACATATATTGAGATGCTTGCCGCTTTGCAGCTACAAACAACTGTGTACAAATAAGCAGCCATGGTCACAGTCCCTCCAATAATGGGCTTTCTGAGTAATACTATGGTCACGCATAATGGCTTCAGGAACTGAGATGCTGGCACAATGTTTTCTGCAATCAGGTTGGCAGGTTGCAATCGGAACAATTCGAATTTTTTTGTTTTTCCCCCCTAACCCTTTTTTATACTTGTCAAGTCACCCAGCATCCACAGCAGGCCTTCAGCATCCTCTCCGGCGTCTCCAGCGGTCCCAGGAGTGCAATGCTCGAATGCGCGCGCACAGGCGTACCTGGGAACTTGCGTAATGCACTCCTGGGACCCCTGGAGACGCCGGAGATGGTGCTGAAGGCCTGCCGTGGATGCTGGGGGACAACATCGACGCCGGGTGACCATCGGGGCACCATCAGGGGACAAGTAAATATGTCTAAAAATATTTATTCCAAAACCCGGAAAAATCGCTTATCCGGAATGCTCGTGGTCCCGAGCATTTCGGATAAGGGATACTCAACCTGTATATGGTGCTACACCCTACAAAATCAAATTGTGGAAAAAGTCATTGGTGTTAATATTCTTCTTTTTCTTGAAATACTCTACTTTCTTATTAAGGGTGGCTGTTTCTTCTCCAGTGTTCAACTTGAAACCTCTGAGCAGGGTCCTTCAGCAGCACAGAGTATATCAGGAGATGCATAATGTGCTGCGCTTTAATGTAAATTAACAAAACAACTATGTTATTTATACTGTGTTTAATATTTAAATAGATTTTTTTGTAAACAAACATTCTTAATATCCCGGGCAATGCCGGGTACTCTAGCTAGTATATGATATTAATCCCCAAGGCATTGGCTATAGTAAAATAATAGTTAACAATACTTTATATAGATTGCCAACATACAAGACAAAAATCACATTATTGTCATTAACCCATAATGGTAACATATACAGTACATAATGATAGGAAATTCTTTTCTCTTATGGTTTATTTCAGCTAGGGAAAACACTAAATGAATACAGATAAAACAGATCCTCACAGCGGCACGCTTTTTACTGCAAGGACCTTTTACATATCTGTACATTTCTTTTTTTACCATGTTGTTACATTCATTTAGAAAGAGAAGAACTTACATTTCGGTAGAAATAAAGATATACATTATATGGTTTTATTAATAAAGCGGTATTTCAAATACATTTGTATAAAACATACTGCAAGGACTGCAAGCAGATTCCAAGTTTCCATTCCATTTCCTGCTATCCCTACACACACAAATACAGTGCAAAGTATTTAGCACTGTTAAAGATATATGTTTTTGTGAACAGGCAAGATTAATATCAGTGTATTTTATAGTTTGCGTGGGAGTAGTGACATTAATAAAAATGAAATCTTCAGTACTGCCAGAGATTTCTAGTTTCCATATAAGTGGTTCCCTTGCACTACAGTGTCCTCTTTCATTCTTACCTTTCTTTCGACTGTGTCTAAATCCACTTTTACGGCATGAACATTTTAGCTGTTTTCGTATTATTTACCATTGCTCATGTGAAATCTTAGCAAACTAATGAGGTTTCAATTCTCATTTGAAGTGAACACAATTTCTGCCTTTACCTGGAAGCTATGTCTGGATTTGTGGTTTTGCTGTTTACACACTGTCATACAAGGCTGCCAGAATATTTTCATTTTTAAACCATATAAATTCACAGTTAATCATTGAATGTATTGAGGACTCACTCCTGGAATTTTCTTTTTCCTTTCAGTTGAAAAAGACAAGGACTTTTCACACCACCGAAGGCACTACAAGGAATTTCGATTTGACCTCACTCAAATCCCACATGGTGAGGCTGTGACAGCAGCTGAGTTCCGTATTTACAAGGATCGAAGCAACAATCGCTTTGGGAATGAAACTCTAAGGATTAGTATTTATCAGATCATCAAGGAATACTCAAATAGGTAGTGTACTAAAAGTATCATATTTTCATATAATATTATTTATGCATTGTTCTAATAATAAAAAAGTGTACATTCTGCAGAAACCTTACAACTCTGTGGTTGATAGACCACATAGTAAATTTTTTTCTCTTTTTCCTTGTTCTTCTCATTATTATACAGCTTTCTATATTTTTTTTAAGGTCAAAAGTTTTAATTTTTAGGTAGCTGGAGTGTATATTTTAAGAGATCTGGATTAAACTAAGAATTCAATCTCAGCTTCTGTTTGACTTTTCAATAACTACTTTGGATTATTGGCTTGGCTGGAGACCAGTTCTAACTTTATTCTGAGGCACCTGCGGCTTTTATTTTTAGGAACAATTTAGCAAAGTAATTTCTGTGACGCTTTAATTTTTTTCCATCTTACACTTTTAATTTAGTTCAGCAGTTTACAAATAGATTCAATTTGTGTTCTGTTTAAATTTGAATCTTTTAAAGCAAGTTTGTTTTGGTTTTGTTGCAATTTATTGCTATGAACCTATTTATTTTTTATAGCATTTTATATAATATTTTGTAGCTTACATATATTTACATTTTTAGCTCAGAATGCTTATATTCTTATAATTTCTCAGAAGGCATAATGTTTAAACAAAATTACCAAAAAAGAATCATTGAGTATAAGACTGGGAACATTTTATGCGTGTCAAGGTTTTCTGTTTTGGGATTACTAATTATAAAGGAAACAGCTTTTTACCTCCATTAGCCTTTATAGGTGACCCTAATAATGATAAAATGATCTTTCACTGCACAGTAAAGGTGTCTGATTGGTCCACATAATTTAATCACATGAGGTTATATAAATTTTCTTAAAATTTCTTAAGCAATAATAATCCAATTACTGCTTATGTACTAAATGTGCCCAGTCAGTTGTGCAGAACAGTGTCCTCTAAGGCTCTTTTTGATTTGGATAACTTTCGCAGCAGTAGCTGAGTATTAGTTGGTTTACTGGATGATAGCATGTTGTTAAAGCACAATGAAAAGTCGTTTCTCCCAGTTTTCAATGGTAATAATAATAAGTAATGAAATATTAATTTGGGGAGTGAGAAACAATATACAAATTGATCATTCCATGGTCTGCCAAATTATACATTCTCCAACCAGCCAAATCCAATTGCTGGTTGGAACGCCCAGTGTTTTCATGGGAACACCCGTAAAACGCTGGATGTTCCCATGGGCTTGACTACCCACCGCCCCACACCCCCTGCCCACTGGTGGGTGCCAGCGCCTGGTGAACACTCTGTTTGCCATAGCTTCTCGCACCCGGCGCATGCACATGTGCAGAAATGCACATTAAGGAAACATCGCTCGCAACGTGCACATGGACCAGAATAAAGTACAATATGTTTGTGTAATGCAAACATGTCCATACTATGGCCCTTCAACTGTTGTGAAACTATGCATTCCATCATGCCTTGCAACAGATTTCCTAATTGCAAATCTGTTGTCTGTTCCCATGGTAATGACCCAGTGACGTGGGTGCCGGGGGCGGGCAGCTGACATCACTGGATGTCAGCTGCCCGCCATGTTCCCATCCAAAACATACGTAACGCTAAGACACCTGAGAGTGTCTTAGTTTAGTGTGTTCCTTTTAAATTATTTGATGGTCACTGTCCATGGAATGATGTGGGTTTGGCCCCATAGGCTGCAAATGGATGATTACGCAAAACATCCATTCCCAGCCGTGCGGGCAAATTCCTCCCTTGGGACGGCAGCATGTGAGAGTGGTGGGAGGGTTTAAAATGACATGCATTGCTGCGAAATTTGCACTGCTGTATATCAACCAGAATAACCTCCATTGACCCTTTGCAAATTGCATGCCATACCATTATATTTCTAAACGTACAACAACTAAAAGACCCCAAATATTCAGCTTAAATGCAATGATTTACTATATGTGTCTATTATGTCTTAATACATTACAGAAAATAAAATCTGCAAGCTTTATTTACATTCTTTTTGATGTGTAAAATGTGCTTACAATTGTGCATTTTAATTTAATAATGATGTGTATTATAATTTAATAATGATGGGATTTTCTTTCCTTGATCCAGATCATGCTTTCAATATATTCATTAAAAGATTGAATAATAAAATACAGCTGTTAATTTAACTAGACACAAGTGGGGAATATTTTGTTTATGGTGTACAGTGTGCAATTGTATAGTTTAAGCAACAACATATACTTATGTTTTATTGCATGATAACAAAGTCATTGCTAAGTACCACCTGTCTTTTTCTCATTTACCCATACTTCATTGTTAATCCTACCTTTGTATAAATGTTATTAGCAAATTTGCCTAGTCTCCAGAATTTTTGTTTGATGTCCAGGGAGTGCTGCATACTTTTTGGGGAGTAGGCATTTCTGTATTGAAAAAGTGGGCGGCCTGATGGTGCAATTTGCATCATGATACGCTGCTTCCATAACACAAGGACTTGATTCGGGCATGACTATGCAAATTGCATTATCATGCTCCATTTTAAATAAGACAAGTGTTACTATTACTTTGTAAATACAGTGTTCTGCATTTTAGACACAAAAGTTCCTGCAGGCAGTTGCTGGGTTGTTGGATATTTGTGTCAATTAAAGAGTTGGGTCTTGCTGTATGAGCACATTAGAGGCATGAGTGGATGTGGTGACACCTGTTACTCTTTATTGCCAATCCCTGTTGTGCCGGTAGAACGGCCTTCTGAAAAGTGGTGTGACCTATTACCTTTAGATTATGTTACATGCATGTAAAAAACATATCCAAAATACGACCCTATCTCACACAAGACACTAATAAATCTCTTATCCATGCACTTATTATATCCCGCATTGATAATTGCAATAGTCTCCTAACTGGTCTTCCCAAGAACAGACTCTAATCCCTGCAATCCATTTTAACTGCTGCTGCTAGGCTGATCTACCTTGCAAGATTCTCATCATCTGCTGATCCGCTCTGCCAGTCCCTCCATTGGTTACCTGTATCTTACCGTATTCAATATAAAACACTTCTGCTCGCATATAAAGCTATTAACCATACTGCACCAGGATATATCTCCGTACTTATCACAAAATATCTCCCATCTCAACCACTCCGCTCTGCACAAGATTTGCGTCTCTCTTCTGCACGGATCACTAGCTCCCATTCACTATTACAGGACTTTCATCGGGCTGCTCCCACCCTATGGAATGCCCTTTCCACGCACAATAAGACTCTCCACTAGCCTCCAAACTTTCAAGTGTTCCCTGAAAACACACCTCTTCAGAGGCAAGCCTATCATATTTAAGTTCTACACACATAACCCTCTGAGGCACTTATGTATTATTTAGCTTCCCTTCTGGACTTGTAACTTGGTGGGACTGCTATGCTATTACTGGTGCCTGTCCTTGTGTTTCCCTCCTATATCCCTATAGATTGTAAGCTTGCAGCAGGGCTCTCCTACCTCCAAGTCTGTCTGTGGTTACCCAGTTTGTTTTATCACTGTCTACTATTGTAAAGCGCAACGGAATCTGCTGCGCTATATAAGAAACTGTAAATAAATAAATAATGGGTGTCCTCTGAGATGGGTCTGTCTTCAGTGTGGCCACTTTAGTGTCACCCTTTGGAGGGTGACACCTTGGTACGTCTGCAACATGACACCTTGATACTGGCCACACCCCATGCACCCGAAAATGCCCCTGAAGCACATGCTATCTTTATTATTGAAGCAGCTGAGTAATTGAATACCCACGTTACATCTCAGTCACCCATTATGTGAAAGTTGTGCAATATTGCCTAGTCACAAAATCAATGTAAAAAAAAAATGAAAAATATAATATCATGTACTGTGTAACAGCTACAGTATCCAAAATGATATATATATATATATATATATATATATAGAAAAACTTCATGTCACAGAGACATATGAGGCAGCACTCCTTATTAGATGCAAAAAAGGAATTTATTACGTGGCCAAGGTTCTAGCCACACATGGACTGAAATGCAACTGATGGCAGAGGTAGAGAGGCATGGAGACCTTAAATGACATAGTCACCCAGGTACAGCATCATGAACAGTCTGGTAGCAGTCAACGGAGCCGTTTCGGCTTATACAGCCTTCATCCTGGGTCATTCCAGGATGAAGGCTGTATAAGCCGAAACAGCTCCGTTGACTGCTACCAGACTGTTCATGATGCTGTACCTGGGTGACTATGTCATTTAATGTCTCCATGCCTCTCTACCTCTGCCATCAGTTGCATTTCAGTCCATGTGTGGCTAGAACCTTGGCCACGTAATAAATTCCTTTTTTGCATCTAATAAGGAGTGCTGCCTCATATGTCTCTGTGACATGAAGTTTTTCTAAATTTTTCCTAAAGGATCCTGCACTCACCTCAACATCTTTCAGACTAATGTGTGCTACTCCCACCAGTTTTCCTATATATATATATATATATATATATATATATATATATATATATATATATATATATATATATTTATATATATACACACAATACCCAATAATCCACCACGCGCTAAAATTATAGGTCAATTATAATCAAATAAGATTGGCTGCCTCACCACAGTGTCCCCCCCGAGGGTTAAGGGACCAAAACAGATAATATACAACACAATTGTGGTGTGGCGCCTAAATGTCCATAAAGTGAATATTCTGCTGCCAAGTGAAGCAAAAGGAGACGATAAGTCCAATTTCTTATTTATTGAAGTAGATCTTGTTGTCACAGATAACATATGTACTAGAGTTCCAACGCATTTCGTCTATAACGACTTCATCAGGGGAACATAGCAAAAATATTTACAAATGCAAATATCTGGTTTTAATACACTTATGACAATCGATACATAAAACAATTCTAAAATTATACAGAGTTATAAAAAAATACAAGCTTCACTAAAGCCCCATTGGAAAAACGGAAACACTTTTAAAAAAAAAGTTAATCCAATACTGGAAAGAAGGATTGACCAAATCCAGAAAATGAGTGGAAAGAACAGAAAAAGGGTGGTGGTGAAATGTTTATTGCAAAACAGAACCATTGTGTAAGAGAAAAGAAAAGGAGGAGACATGCCGTCTAGTGAAATAAATTTTACCTTCAGAGGAGATAAAAAAACTTCTAAGAATTCCTTGAGGGATAATGGTCCCTTTAATTGTCAAATCTAAAGGGTACACATAGTGCATAATTAATGGATCTAACATGTTAATTTCAATTTAATAAAGTGAAAGGTGAAGAGCTATACATACTTGGTCTCTTATGATTTAATGAGTACTCGATATTTAATTCGATATTTTCATCCAAAGTGTGTGTATATGCCGACGGGTAAAAACAACCCTATAATACAATATTAGTGATAAAACAATCAATTAATAACCCTTATCAAAAAGAAGGGGGGAAAAGGAATGTAAGGTTTACTCCATTATTGTGAAATTTTGGACATCAGTTGCCCTCAGTGGTATCAGGTACAAGAAGAGGGGCAGCTGAGTCACTCCGGGAGCTTTTGCAAATGCTTCAAAAAGTCATGTGCGGCAACAGGCCTAGGTTTCAATGCCGATGTGGATATTTTTCTCAAGGCACCTGCCACATGAATCACTGAACAATAGACAAACACCCCTAGGAGGAGGGAAACAAATTTAAACTCACATTCCTGCTGAAGGCTGTCTGGCAGCCAGGCGTGGAGTCGGTCTCCGCTTCCGCTAGCGTCCGCGTCCCTGTCCACTGACGTCATCAATGGGTGACTCGTGTGCCTGGCAACCAAATGCGTTGCCTTAGCAACCCTCCGCTTACTCAGTGACCCGCGGCCACCGTATCAGCGTTCTTAGGACCAATCTATATGAGAGACAAAAAAACATAAAAAAACAAATAAGCAAATAAACTAACAAATTGACAATCCGGATATAGCACTGCAATTGGAAGAATAACAATAGCTGGTAAATAATTCATATGTTGCTGATATTTATATGTTGAATAAGAACAACACTGTCCAGTTCATGCGTTCATTTAGACCGCCTGGGGATACCGTTTGCAGCCGATATATACAGCTGCTCTCGAGTTTTAGTAACGCTCCCGCACGATCACCCCCTTTGTGGGACTCAGGAATATGGTCAATCAGAATAAATCTGAGATCAGTCAGGGAATGTTTAAGGTCTCTAAAATGACGAGCCAATGACAGAGTTCTGTCACCCCTCTTGTCGAAGGACATCAAGTTTAAAATCAGACATACTGTATTCTGATGTGTACCACCACCCATGTAATCTACCTGGCCATGCAAGTTACACCTCGTGGGAAAAACTATTAGAAACATACGGGACCTGATGGCTTTACACCGCTCTGCCATTAAGGCAGCATTAACAACGGGCAAAGCAGACCAACCATTGGCTTGTCATTTTAGAGACCATAAACATTCCCTGACTGATCTCAGATTTATTCTAAATGAACGCATGAACTGGACAGTGTTCTTATAAATCAAATGTGCACCTTAACAAGTGCCCAACAACATATGAATTATTTACCAGCTATTGTTATTCTTCCAATTGCAGTGCTATATCCGGATTGTCAATTTGTTAGTTTATTTGCTTATTTGTTTTTTTATGTTTTTTTGTCTCCCATATAGATTGGTCCTAAGAACGCTGATACGGTGGCCGGGGACGCGTCATTGAGTAAGTGGAGGGTTGCTAAGGCAACGCATTTGGTTGCCAGGCACACGAATCACCCAGTGATGACATCAGTGGACGGGGACGCGGACTAATAGTATATGGAAATACCAGACCTGGACAAAAAAAACATGTTTATGTTAAAGAATTTCTTCATCTATTCTAAACATTAACAGTAAACTCCTTGTGATCAGTTTTTATTAAAGCAGCATTAGATAACCCCTAATGTCCATATAATAGTACTGTATCCTTCCCGTAGTAAAATAGTACATAGTTGTCATTGCTAACTTGGTGGGACTTCAGATAAGCAGAGAATGGCAGTGTGCCACTATTTATGTGTCACTATAGTTATGGCAGAAAGAAATTGTTGCTGGCAATCTAAACAGATATCAGCTTGTTACTACAGCACCTTGGAGAGTGTGTAGTACTTGAGCACTTTTTATTTTTTCGATTGAACACTCCATCAGAGCTTATTCAGAGTTGCGCACAAAACCCTTCTCTTAGCATTTTTCATGCTGTACGTGCTCTGTAGACGAGCATCTGAGAAAGGATATTCAGAGGCTGGGTAGATGCAACTGGATGGCACCTGGTCATTCCTATGTAGAGTTATGTGCACATAAAGATTCTTTCTAGTACCAGGTGTAGTGGTACTGGTCAGCGGAGATTTAAAAGAGGAGGGGGCCTGTGGGCAGTCTTGATATATACGGCACTGTTGGAGAGGTAATGTAATGGGTGCAGGTTGTTGCAGTGTGACCTCCCTGAGTTAATTATAGACATGCCCATGGTGCTGGTATGGTGCAAACTGATAGTCATGGAGGCTACTTCCACAAGTGCGTGGATAGGGGTAGTATGTCTGCACAGATGTAGCCAACTCTGAGTACATGCTAGCTGTGTATGAGGATCATTTATGTGCACTGCACTAAAAGCTGCAGATTCTGCTGTAAATACAAATAGAAAACAGCTGTGAAACGAAGCAGAATAAAAATGTAATTTTTTTAAATAATCTGTTTTAGTGAGAATATTTTCTTGCTTCATCCCCCTATATCACCACCCTAACATGGCATCAATGGTCAGAGGATAGTGGGGGCTATGCAGACCTGATGACTTCTCTGCTGATTTGCAAAGCACTGCGATCAGATAGCCGCCGTCCCTCCAGAGTGAAATCCCACAATGTGCAAGCCTGTGAATGGTTTGCGAAAATATCACAGATCAGCGAATAGCTGGAAATACATTCGCAACTCACTCACCATTGAATGATTGTCACACTGTGTGCAGTCTGTGCGCAACCCAGAACATATTTGGCCAGTGCAATAGAAACAGTCTGTTCGAGGCCAGAGCTGACGTCACATACAATCCCTGAAAATGCCGTCTGTGAAGGATCTATACCAGATACGCTCTTTGAGAGGGTCTACCTGTGGGAGACAAAGATATTGTAAGTCTACGCCCAGAAATTACTCTTGTTTATCTGCAGTACTTACCCATATTGATTGGTCGCAAAAGAAGAACACCAAAAAGGCATTCTAGCCTGTTCAAATTTTGAATTTGGTACACCAGTAGTGGACTGCAATAACTTGATCCCACTGATTAACCACATTTTGAACATTACCCCTGAGGAAATCGTTATGACGAAACGCGTTGGGTGTTCGTTTTCCTTCCGCTGTACTGCAATCATGACAAATGAATGAGACAAAGTTTTATATTGTATTTTTATTGCACTTTTATATAAAATTTGTCTAAGACAATACAGCCTGTAATTATTACAGTGATAAGAATTTGGTGGTGGAGGTATTGAAATTCTAGCGCACTCCATCTCTTGTGCTTGGGCATGCCTGCATTTTTCCTGACACTCCCAGAAAATGCCAGGTGACACCCCTAAGTGTCAGCTTCCTGTCAATCAACTTGTGAACTGCTAGTGATCAAAAAAGATGCTGTATTTTTTTGATCAATTATCAGCCAGACTACGAATTTGCAGCCCAGCGATCAGTTCTGAATAACCCCCAGTAGCGCTACTGTTACCACCACTGTGTGTTAAATACGCATTCAAGTTTTTTTTTATTATTGTGGTTTTGTGATAAAAGCCTGTTGTGATAAATGCTTATTGGTACAAGCAGCTTGCTGTTAATGTCATGTGTAACGTCTTATTATAGCTGAGTAAATCATCTTCATGTCAAGTGGTCCTAAACTTCCTAATGATTTCCACATACATATAAAGCAATAAGAAGCAATCAGTCATTGCAAATTACAGTTTCGTTTTCAAGTGGATCACTTAAAGGAATAAGATGAAAAATTAAGAATTTCTGCTGTTTTATGTTGTCAGTTAACATGATTTTCCATTGTAATTGATCCTTTATGGTGAGAGACAGTAAAATAAATAAATAATAATACATGTTGCAGTACTTTCTATGATTATAAGAAATCTGAATATGGAATGATGAAGGTTAGTATACATAGAAAGAATAAAAAAATGTACTTACATGGCAGTCACTGTGATGCTTTCTATTTTGCGCGGTGGTCACTGGGATGTACTGTGATTATAGGGTGGGACTGATCATTATAATGTTCTCTGTATTCATTGTTATTCTGTGTATTCTACAGTAACCAATCGGGTGGTCTGAATGCTGGTAACTGTTATGCTCTGCAGTTTGTATGGGTCACTAGTATGCTCTGGGTTGTGGATCATAGGGTCAACAGAAATTATGTGAACTGTGCCTAGGTCAACATGTACCAGGTTAACATTGGAAAAAGATTGACACGAGCAAAAGGCCAACGTGGAGATGATTGACACATGAAAAGGTCAACATGGGTTTTAATTTTTTTTGTGTCAATTTCTACATCTGAACATGTGGATCCCCAATTAGTGAACCAGGTTCCCTTGTGTGGCTTGTTTTGGTCACCATGCTTCCTGATTGTAGTCCACGTGGATGGTAGAGGATGAAAAAGTTAAACAAAATGAAAAACATCATGAAAAAACTTGTCATGTCAACCTTTTGCATGTATCAACATACTGTATTGTCCATGTCGACAGTGCATGTCAATCTATTGAATGTCGACCAATGTATGTCTACACATAGGGGGTTATTTGGGTTATTATGGGAGTCCACCGAACCCTGCCTTGCCAATGCCCCCCTTGCAGCGTGTGTCACGTGTGAACAGCGTGTGAACTCCCACATCATTCAATGGTCACCGACCATCGAATGATGTGGAATGTGCACACAGATCTAAGTGACTCTCAGGTCACTTAGATTTGCGTGCACCCTTGGGAGGAAGTGGGCGGGCAGTGCCCTCCTGGCACCGATGTCACAGCCCGATTACCAGGGCCGGCGCTACCCACTCAGCAGCTCCTGCAAAGCAGGGAGGCGCCATACTGAAAAGGCGCCGTCTCCCTCCCTGCTCTGCTAAAGCTGCCTCAGCCCTCCCTGTCACTGCCTCCTGCACGCAGCGCCTGTCTGACAGCGGGAGGCAGTATGGAGAGGCTGAGCAGCTCCCTGCACCACGCACACACTGTCCTCCTCCTGCGACCTGCCCCCTCTTCCTCACGGACACTTGTGCTGAGGCATGTAGCGCTGTCTGTGAAAGCCTGGATGACATGTCATGTCCGGATCCGCCCCCTACCCATTGCTCCCTGCGCCTGTCAGCTGTCAATCAAATGATGAACAGGCAGCAGCGCCCCCTCCCCTTCCTTCCCTCTTCTCAGTGTGCTGTGCCAGTGCCGCTGCCAGTCCTCAACACTCCACCCCCTCTATCTCCTCCCCTCTTCTTCCATCTCATCCTTCTCTCCCCTTTTTCCCCCTCAGTCACGAGTGCTGCACATACTTTTTGTACTGCTTTCGGATCGCATCGCACACACATTGCATGCATGCAGTGCGATGCAATGCAATGTGATCTAGCCCATAACGTATGCGATTCTCGCAGCGTGTATGGGCACCTTTAGTTCCTGCAACATTTTGCAGACACAGCACTGAGATGGTGGATCCTCCATAGGATCGCATGTTGCATACACTCCCACAATCGTGCTGCAGCTTGTTGCAATGGCAATGTGAAAGGGCGCAAAATGTATGGTTTGCAGGAGGGCGCCGGACACCCTAGCACCGGCCCTGCCGATTACCATAGGAACATAGTTTACATGGGAACGCCAATGAAACATTGGGCTTTCTCATGGGCTGACTATCGACCGCCGCCCCACACTCCCGGCCGCAGCCTTGGGTGTGTGCACCGAACAATCTGTTCGCTGTGGCCGAAATGACCCTGCGCATGCGCAGAAATGACCCTGCGCATGCGCCTACCATCGGTTCCCGTGTGAATGTTAGAATAACCACCATAGTCAAGAACTCATGCTCTGTGGTGGGTGTGATAGTGTAGTCCAGGCAGAAATACTTTTATTTGAGTCTTGAATGTAATGTTCTCCAAACAAACCAGAGATTTTTATTTCTTAATACACTGATCTCATAGTAGGATGGTGGCTCTTCCGTTTCCATTAATTACACAAATTAAGAAAAAATATATCCTGGAGCAAAATAGTTTGTAAGGGCCCCTATGTACCAGCTAATGGTGATAAATCTAATTAGCAAATATACCTTATACAGTAAAGACGGGCCCCCTTCAACTCTGGGCCCCATAGCACCTGCACAACTTGCACCTATAGTAGTTATGCCCTCGGATTCTGGGAGTCATTTTATAAAACAGTTTACCAACTAACAACAAAAAATAGATTTGCATTTCTTAACTTTTGTTTGTTCATATTAAATTAATACAGTATATGGTCCTTTGTAGAAATAATGTTGACATATATAAATATACAAAAATACATAATAACTATGCTTTCCAGAACAGTATATATTTTGGGGTGTTGTACAGCAGTGTTTCTCAACCTCGGTCCTCAAGGACCCCAACAGTGTACGTTTTCCAGGTCACCTGGCAGGTGAACAGGTGTACTCATTATTAACTGACACATTTGAAAAGATCACAGGTGGAGCTAATTATTTCACCTTTTTATTTAAACCCAGTGTGATGTTTGCCAGACTGTGTGCAGGTGTGTGACCGTTACCTGGAGTTCCTGTTCTCCTCTCGGCACTGTTTGGCTACGACCTGCCTGCTTCACTCACCTGCAATTCAGAGAGCGGAGGGACAAAGGCACCCTGGGAAGACAATACCCCAAAACAACCACACAAAATGGTCACCACACGTGAGGACGGTGATCAAAATAATTTATTTAGCTGCTGAAAGATTCACGGGTCACCGCTATGAAAGAGGTTAAATGTTGTGATGGCGAATGACAATACATTTGAAATCAATGGTGATGACTGGCATACGACTACACCAATAATGATATTGTGTGCGATGGGGTCACTTTGGCACTTGAAGGCCACACCTCACACAATACACTGCAATAATAGATGCAATATCCTGTTTCCAACCCATGAATGTAATAAAAGACAAAAAGAGTAATAATGGTTTTAAGAAAGGATATCGCGTGCGATGGGGCCACTGTGGCACATGTAGGCCACATTCCGCATGGTATACTGCACTTTGAATAATCCTATGCAACTATGCAATGAAACAATTAACTGCACTTTGAATAATCCTATACAACTATGCAGCACCATTTAAATAAATGACAATAGTATAAAACAATTTGTACCTTACATCAATAAAGACCAGTGTCCAGATACAAAAGAAAGAGTCCCTGAACTGCGCAGTTCTACTATAGCACAAGGTACCTGTTTGGCTCTAGGTGCACCGTAATTGAAGTAGCCACTGATAAAGAGATTTGTCATCCAAGGCAATGGTATCCTGAACTTTGGCACAATGCCAGCACTGAAGATTAGCCTTACACAGCCAAAAGGAGGTCCAATAAATGGCATATTTGACCTAAGGTGGTGGGCACAGGTTATGAAGCTAAGGTTTAGTCACTTGACTGCGACAGGGAGGAAAGTCTGTTCCCTAAGAGTCTCCTGCAGGGGGCTCTCCAATGGGGCCTAATCACACAGGCCTATGTCCAGGGCCTGACAAGCGAGGTATTTCACTACTCTGGCCTGGTGCCCTGTTCAACTTAATGTAGTGGTTGAAGGCTTGTGAGTGGGAGCCCAGCCAGGCATAGGTGTTCAGTGGGTGGAGCAGAAGCAGGGGACCTTACAATCGGCTGCCAGCTCCTGCCAGTCACGGCCTCTCCTCTGTCAGTCACTGCTGGGGTCTCCAGGGAGTCGCGCTGCCTGCGCCTTCCTCTCTCTCTTTCTCTGGTCAGGGACTTGTTGGGGTTGTGTTGGTGGAGTGTGGGCTGCAGGCTCCCTCTCTCTTCCCACTGGCATCACTGCCGCATTGAGCTCTCTGCTGCTGCTCACCGATGCGCGTCTCTCCATCTCCACATCCTCATTTGGGTCCCCCTCCTCTTCAGGGGCATCGATCACGGGCAGTCTGCATAGAGTGTCGGCATTGGCGTTGGCTCTGCCACTGCGAAAGGTTGTCGTGAATCGGTAGCTGTCAAGGTGAGACATCCATTGCTGTTCCAAGGCTCCGAGCTTGGCATTGTGTAGGTGTACCAATGGGTTATTGTCCGTCATGACTATAAACGGGGTGGCAGCCAGATAGTGTTTGAACTTTTCTGTAACGGCCCATACGGGGGTGAGCATCTCCAACTTGAAAGCGCTATAGTTCTCGCAGTCCTTTCAGTCTTGCGAAGGTCTCTGCTGGCATATGCGATTACTCGCTCACGCCCATTCTGAGAGAGCACAGCACCGAGCCCACGGTTGCTGGCATCCATGTAGAGTTGGAACGGCTTGTCATAATCAGGATAGGCCAACAATGGAGTTTCTATCAAGGACATCTTCAGTTGGTCGAAGGCTTGCTGTTGCTCTTTTCTGCAGGCGATTAAGGCTGACCCCCTTCGCTCATGGCCCGACTGACCTCTCAAAAACTCATGCAGGGGGATGCTACCTTCGCAAAATTCTCGATGAACTGCCTGCAGTATCCCACAAACCCTAAGTAACTGCTGATATTCCTGACGGTCTTGGGGGCTGGCCAGTCCCCCTGAAGGCGGGTTGCCACATGTGCCAGGTGTTGTAAAGCCCTGAAAACAATTAAAGAGAACAAATGGAGTTTATGAAGGGGAGGTTTATATGTGTCCACACACTGGATGGAATTTTCAGATCCAAATTTCAACAATATTCTGTGGTTTGGATCCTGAAAATAATAATTTCATATTTAGGTTTTCAACCAGCATGCCATGTAGGCCAAACTGCATGGCAAAATTGAATGTCCATTTCCAACAAGCCCAGTGCTACTTGACACCTTGGTATTTTTTGGGTGTGGACCAAAAAATATTCAATCCATGAATTTAGATTGTTCTAGTCCAGTGGTGACTACCATTGAGCCCCTACCGGTACCCTGACCATCTGGTAGCAGGATAATATTCTCAATATACTGCAAAGTGCATGTTCTTCAGGCACTGTAACTGACATCACCACATGCAAAAATGTGCATTACAAGCATTGGCCCTATGCTAAAATAAGTACATAATCATTCTTTGAAAAAGTTCCATAACAGAGCAAAACAAGTTAGAGGACAACTGGTGCTATTCCTATTCATTTGTGACTACCTGAGATCCACTGGACTTAGCCGGCTGCATCATCCACTCCAATTATGAACCCAAATACAGGACCCATTGTACCTGCTGATACAGACATTGAGGATCCCTGGCGAGGCTGCGACCTACCATCAGCTGGAGCTGAGCACCTTATATTTAAGACCCAGCTGCAGCTTGCTGACTGACATTTAGCCTTTTGAGACCCACTGCCGGCAGAGTTGAGACATCTTTTGGCCATGAGTGAGTGACGCAGACCCAGTGCCACAGTGGGCATACAGCAGCAGACAGGCAGCCAAATGCCTTTCAGCCAACAGACAGCCACAGCAAGAGAAAAGGTATGTGCCAGCGCTTGCTGTTTCAATAATTAACTACACGGTTCTCTGAATTAATATTTAATAAAAATTAACATATAAATTACACATATACATTTAATATGAAAAATAAATAAAAATAGATATAAAAGATCTTGTACTTGTGAATCATTTATAGTATATCACTTTGGAGTGTGATTTTATAACAGCTACTCCATTAATTAGGGGAATGTTTGAAGATGACAAATATATTGCCATCCAATATCTCTGGTAGAAATTTTGTAGCCAGATCTCTGTGACAACGATAGTTCTGCAGTGCCTTATATTTTCAAAGGCTCAGGACTCCCGTGCGACGATCTCCCTTTCTTTTGGAATGAATTAGGGAAAGTGCTGTAACCCATAAGATTGTATCCAAGTTTTTCGTAAAGGGACGTCAAGGGGATGATGAACTCGGTCACTTTATAAGGATGAAGTCAGCGATTTCAAGTGTGCTCAACGCGTTTCCCCGGAATATTCACCTCCGGCTTCCTCAGGAGCAAGACAGCCACAGCAGATAAGATCATTACTTTAAGGCTTGCAGTAGCCAACTATTTATACATATAGAGCTGTTTCCCCAAATGGATACCTGTAAGGATCTTAATGCTACTGCCTCATGGGAGACTATTTCTAATATATCATCCAAATACCAGTGGTAAGCATCATTTATTTACAACTTTAACTGCAGAGTGTGCTATATTTAAAATATTCAGTGGTCACGACTATTTATTGTCCTTTTATGAGCATAGCGAGTGCTGATATTTCCACCTGTCAGGAGTATCGAAACATAGTAAAATAGTAATTAAGGTTGAAAAAAGACGTTGGTCGATGAAGTTCAACCTATTTGACTAGTAACAACTGACTTGAGCAAGTCATATCTATAGGATTCCCTTAGTGGCCAAAAATGCAAATACAGTTTTCATTTAAATTAATTGACAGTAGTTGCTGTAACCACCCCCACTGGCAATAAGTTCCAGAATTTTACAGCTCTAATGGTGAAGAATCCTCTTCTTAACTCAGTACAGAATTTCTTTTCCTCGAGCCTCATTACATGCCCACGTGTCCTAAGTATAGCCCTTTTACTGAACAAATCATCTCCCAGTTCCTTAGGATTCCCAATCCTGTATTTGAACATACTAATAATGGCACCTCTCAACCTCCGTTTCTCCAGTGAAAACATATTCAGCCTGGTTAACCTATCTTTGTATTCTAGTGATTCAAGACCTTTTACTAGCTTAGTCGCCCTTCTCTGTACCTGTTCCGATTCATGTATGTCCTTTTTAAGGTGCGGTGCCCAGAACTGCACACAGTATTCCAAGTGTGGTCTCACCAATGGCTTGTAAAGAGGCACTATCACATAGGCATCACTTGAATCCATTCCCCTTAATGCATGTCAGTGTCCTGTTTTTTTAGCAGTGTGCACTATTACCCAATTTTTCATCTATAATGACCCCCAAATCCTTCTCTACAGCAGAATTCCCCATAATAACTCCATTTAGCCTATAAGTAGCTTTTCATTTTTGTTCCCATAATGAATTACATTAAGTCACTCTGTAGTGTTTCCACATCCTCTCCTGAATTAATGTCCTTACTCAATTTTGTGTCATCCACAAATATAGCAATTTTACTCACTATGTCACTTCCTATATCATTAATGAATATATTCAACAAGGTGGGTCCCAATATTGAACCTCGTGGAACTCCACTTTGTACCTTATCCCAGCTGGAATGTATGCCATTTACCACCACTCTTTGTCCCCAATTGTGCAACCAGTTTTTAATCAAATTACGAATGTTATCTCCTAACCCTAAATTACCTATTTTATTAATAACCTTTTATGAGGCACTGTGTCAAAAGCTTTAACAGAATCAAGAAGTATTACATCAAAAGATTTCCCTAATTGCAGCCCCCTACTTACTTCCTCATAGAAGTTAATTAAATTATTCTAATATGATCTATATTTGATGAACCCATGCTGAGCCTTACTTATCGTAAACCTTCTCCTGTTCTAAGAAATTTTGGATACTATCTCTTATTATTCCTTCTAATATTTTCTCCACAATGAATGTTCTGACCGGTCTGTAATTTTCAGGGTTAGTTTTGCTACCTTTCTCCCATATCGGTACTACGTTAGCTATGAGTCAGTCCCTTGGTACCATCCCCAATTTAATTGATTCCTCGATTATCAGATATAATGGTAGTGCTATGACAGAACCCAATTATTTTAACATCCTAGGGTCTATTTTGTCCAAGGCAGGAGTATGAATGTCCCTATTGTTACTTTTCAAGAGATCCAGGGTATTGTCATTTCTTGTTGGACTTTCAATAAATTGATAGAACTAGTGGTCATTCAGGGCATCCAATAAAAAATTTTCCTTAGCGGTCCTTCTTGACCTATCTTACCAATTTATTTCTGGGTAGTTAAAGTCACCCATAATAGTAATATCCCCTAAGTTGGCCGCTTTTCCCACCTGTAGCAAGAGATATTTTTCCTCCTTCTTATTTATGTTGGATGGTTTATTACATGTTCCTACTATTAGTTTTTTAGACCCTTTAATATTACCTTTGATTTCTACCCATACCGACTCCATTGTGCTCTCGTATATGTCTTCCCTTATGTATGGTTTTAAGTATGATTTAACATATAAATATACCCCCAAACACACCCCTTATACCTAATCTATTTTTTCTAAACAGACTATAACCTTCTATTTTAGCCTCCCACTCATGTGATTCATCCCACCAAGTTTCGGTAATATATATGAGATCAAAATCTTCCTCCAAAACAAGAGTCTCTAGTTCCCCCATTTTACCAGTTAAACTCCTAGCATTCCGATAAAGGCATTTGATTTTGTTTTTCCTTTGCGCTTGTTGTGTTACTTGTTACAGGTGCAGAAGGTTCCTGAAATGATAAATCAGTATCATGGACAATATTTGTATTTGGCTGTGTGTCTCTCATACACCTTTCGTATACCTTGTTCCCTTCTTCCTCCCATCCCCTTGCTTTCTCCACAATGTAGCTGTCATTGCTCTCTATTCTACACTCATTTATATAAGGTTTCTTACTATACCTTCCCCCCACTGCCTAGTTTAAAATCTCCTCAAGCCATCCCACCATTCTACCCCCGAGCACCTCTGCCCCCTTCTCATTCAGGTGCAAAATAGATGGCACATGACCATGAAGTCCACCCAGTTTTCTAGAAACTCAAATCCCTCCCTCCTGCACTAATCTTTGAGCCACACGTTAACCTCCCTAATCTCCAAAAGGGATGTGCACCAGCCACTTTAATGTTTTGTGAAACGTGTTTTGGATCTGGATCTGTTCGAAAACACTTTGTGTTTTCGTGTTTAATGTTTTTGCTCTGTATTTAAAAAAACGATTGCAAAAATCGCAGATTTCGGATTGGGGGTGTCTGAGCCTGATTTAATTAACGCAAAATCATCATTGTTCTTTGTCTATGTGAATTAATATCCAGGATCCTGCTAACTGTGCAATGCCCTTGCATTTTTTAGGGGTGTGAACACTGATACACTGGATTATTGCAGCTCAGATATATAATAGGAAGTTATGGAGATTTTTATCATTATAACTGGTACTTATATTTTAGTTGGGCATGGGCGCCCAACTAACATATAAGTACCTTATAACTTTATATTAGCGCTTGGGTTGGGAGTAAACAATTTTGTGTACATTTACGTGCATGTCGTTTCACTTTATTGGGGGGTCGAAATGGAATGGTTGAAAACGGACGCAAAAATGGGCAAAAAAGGCAATGAATTTGCCAAAAACCGGCAATTTCACCGATACACACAGTTTTGCCAATGCTGGATTTTTCACTCATGCAAAAACACTGCACTGGGATTGAATATGCGAATCGAATTCGCCCCAAAAAACAGACGAAAACTGCAGTTTCTTTGCCTGACAAAAATTTCGTCTGAGATTGAATATGAGCCTAAATGTTTACAAATCTCCCAAAAATGTGGAACTCATTTAGCTTCTCCACACACGATAAAATGGAAACATAGTTTAACAAAAATATTACATAATTCAATATGGGATTCCGACTCTCGGAGCGTCCCAACAATCAGAATCCCAGATTGTTTTCGCCTAGCTTGCCTGCAACTCAACAGCTGGTATTCAATGTTCCAGTTATTGAGTGTCAGAAAGGGGGGCATGGTTGCGAATAGAGCTGTGGATTGTCGAAATCCACGGCCGCTTCCAAAAAAAACTTGTTTTACAGTTGGATATGTTTTCTCGGAATCCACCTTCAATGCTGCCGGAAACTTCAGCATTGAATAGCCGAGGGCCACTATTTCCCCCTGGCGGCAATAGTGGCCAATAATGAATATCCCCTTTGATTCAAAAAGGGAGTGATATGGGCAATGTATAAGCTGAGTACAGTGGGACATTTTCATGTAAATACAATTGAGACTTGGGCACAAATGCAAATGTGCCCTTTAGGAGGCACAGCTCTAGCTGGTGTGTGGCCCCTTGTGCAAAATATGCACTGATGAGGATGACGACGTCTGGCAGCTGCTTTTCAATGGCTAATTGCATATTTTAAAATATGTGCATCTATTTGCATTATCTAATGAATATTTATTTTCCCTGTGGCAGTTCAGACTTCCCCCATTTGAAATTCGATAAGGAAGACTATGTAGTATTTTATTCAATTTGTACTTTTATTTGTATTTGTATCCGCATTTATTTTTATTTTTTTACATTTTACATGGTAAATGCAATTTTGCATTTATTTTATCACTGTTTAAGTTCTCAGTATTATATGGTGTACCAATTTTGTAATATGATTTTTATCATTTTTTTAGTTTGGCGAGGGATACACTAGATACAGTATGTGCGGGTTCGGTTTTACACGGATTTACTTAATTCTGAAAGCAGGATCTGTTTTTGAAGCCACAGAGCCCGCTTTTAGAACCGAGTAAATGCGGTTGCCATCTCTCCCGGGTTTCTGGGATTCTCCCGGATTTGGCAGAAACCCTCCAGAAGGCTTCTCCCAGAATCCAGGTTACTAAAAATGCCTCCACAGCCTCCCACTGCAGCGCTACCGCTGCCCGGCCTACTGGCTCCTGAAGCAAACGCCTCCGACGGGAGGTGTCATCTCCGAGCATGAGTAGAGGGTCGAGCTTGTGCCCAGAAAAGTTATCGGCACACTGACCCTGGGAGGCTATGTAGCAGGTGACTCATGTGCATACAATATCATTGCCGTGTGCCACTGCTGCGGAGCTACTACTGACCCTCTTGCGAGATGATGATGACTTCCTCTTGCGAGTCTTTGGGGTTGATCCTATTAACCCTGAAGGGTGTGGGTTGCCATTCGGGTGCCGTTTTCACGCTGAAAACAGCACCCAAATTAACCCTAACTCGCACCTTTCGCATGGCCGAATTCACTGAAATTTGCTCGCACCCCTATGGAGGTGCGAGTATTTTTCTGCAAATTCAGCCCGCCGTAAAGTGTGCCGGGTGTCGTGATGATTTGCACTTGGTGATTCATCCGCACACTTCGGGGTTAATAGGATCGACCCCTTTGTCTGCAGGCAGCGCTGGTAATGGGGGGTGGTTGTGTGGCGTTTGCATGCCGAAATTAGCAGCCTGCGGCCTCCCAGCCCCCGGGCTGCCTGCCTGTAGGGATCTCTCACTCTCTGGTCCATCTCATCACTCAGAGTCCTGCCAGCTGCCCGGCCCAGCGAGTGCCACAAAGGCACTAATTGCTCAGTCATATGTATACCAGTCATTATGTCACCCCTCTGCCACAGCCTGTGGTGTCCTGTTATTATTATACAGGGGGAGCAGCCAGTAGTGTTGTGTTATTACTGTTATACAGTGGGAGCAGCCTCTGGTGTCCTGTTATTATTATTATTATAGATTAGCAGCAGCAAGTAGTGTCCTGCTGTTATTATTATACAGGGGTAGCAGCCTGTAGTGTCCTGTTATTATTATTATTATTATTATTATTAGTAGTAGTATTATTATACAGGGGGAGCACCACACCTCTGATGGAGTAAATGTTTTACGTGTTTTCTTTGTCTGATTGCGGATTGTGATAGTAGCGCCGCCCCTTTCGGAATTATTCTCCTCCCACTAGCATCAATATTTAGGGGGATATTCAATCTTCAGGTCACGGCAGGCGACCCAGTCCCGTTCTCGGTCAGCTCGACCGAGAACACGCAGGCGGGATTCAATGACCCGCCTGCAGCGGGGCGAGAAGGGGGCGTGGCCGCGAGTTGCGGCCGGGAAGTGACGAGCTGCAGCCGGCAGCTCGTCACTTCCCGGCTGTTCTCGGCAGAACGAGCCCGACAGCTAGAGATGTCGGGCTCGTTCTGGCAGGAAACCCTGTTCAATGCTGTCGGGGAAGACAGCATTGAATAGGGCCCGTCGAGCATCTCCCCCACGGGAGATGCTCGACGGAGATTGAATATCCCCCTTAATCTGTCGGGGGTCTCCAGGAATCAATGATGCATGAGGTAGAAACTCTACGCACATCTCTATATAAACAATCTTGTGCATACCCACTTGCCAATCCATCACCCGAAATGTCTGTCAGCAGAACCATTTGAATATGTTAATTTGCTGGTCTGGTCGGCCGGTTACCTGTACATACAGGCAGATATACTTATATAGCTGCATGATATATCTGCATCAGTTGTGCTGCAGGGCCAACCTGATATGTCTGGAAATGACGTAATTTACAGATACACTAGCACTATATCATTCGATGATTGAACGAATGATACATATATTGAAAAGTGTGTACCCAGCGTAACACTGTTAAGCCACATATCCATGTTTTCTCGCATCCACCATGAATACTGTATATGTTGGACTCATCTTGAGTCTTTTTTTCTGATGCATTTTACACCTGAATTTTTGATGTAACATTCAACTCTATTTGATTTCTTCTGGTTATTTATTCTTTCTTTCTTTCAAATACCTTTTATTGTAGGGATGCAGATCTCTTCCTGCTAGACACTCACAGAGTTCCTGCGTATGAAGTTGGCTGGCTAGCGTTTGATATTACTGTAACCAGTAATCACTGGGTAATTAATCCACAGAACAATTTGGGCTTACAACTGTGTGTTGAAACAACCGACGGTAAGTTGCAATTTTAAAAATAACTAAATCTTTCCTAATTTATATAGCATAACGTAAATGATTATTAACTATTGAGCGTTTAGATTTAAAATAAATGTTTAATATGTTTTTCTTTTGTGTAATTTTAAAGTAACACATTCACTAGGTACATTAGAACACTGGGTAAATGCAAGTTATACATTTTTTATATATAAGTTTTTATGAATATAGCAAGCATGCTAGAAGCAATGTTATTTATATAATGGACATAGTATTGATTTTACATTATTATCTCCCTCCACTTTACCTCTCAACAAGCTTTGATTAATCTTACGCTAACATTTAGTACATATATAAAAAATTAGGCTGAAATGCAAAACACTAACCTGTATAAATGTTGTTAATGATATTCCATCCACTCTCTTAAAACACACACCTCCAACACTGGCTGCTGAGCGGTTTGCTACCAAACTTAGAAATAGTGTAAGTAGATAAATAAATAGATGGTAAAACTGACTTAAAGTGAATAGAAATAATGTTATTGTAAGTGGTATACTGGAAGACTTTGCTGTGGGATAGAAATAATGTTAGCAATATAGGTGCAAGTTTATGTGTTTTATTATCCGGACGGAGAACAAAAATCGGCCCTGGCATTTTTACCACACAGGCCCATCTGCTGTGGCTACACAGACCCACCTGGTGGCACACACCATAATGCCCATAACACATGGTGGCACACACCGTTATGCCCATTACACAGTATATACAGCATAACAGCACATATGCCCCCACCAAATATAATACAGCCCAAAGTCCCCCCCCACAGATAATTATATAGCATATAGCCCTTCCACATACTATATAATACAGCACATAGGTCATCCTCACCCATATAATACAGCACATATGTCCCCCCCCCCATAGATAATTATACAGCATATAGCCCTTATACATATAATATAGCACATAGGTCCTCCTCACCCATATAATACAGCACAGATATTTTATGTATCCCCTGTGCACTACATACACCATTAATAAATAAAACAAAGGATAAAGTATTGAAAAAATGGGTAGCCCCCTCATACTCAACTGACAACTCTGACAAACAACCTTTTACCCCCCTGACAGGTCCAACACACACACACACTCCCTACTAGTACAGGTGCTCACCACCTTTTGAGTTTTGGGTAGTGGCTGAACAAAATCGGCCCACAAGACCATTGCCCCTTCTGGCCCTGATAAATGAACTATGTCTTATTAACTAAATGTTTTGTCTTTTGTTATATATTGTGTTTGGGTGGAGCGGGTTATCCACTAACCTCCTGGATAACTTCACATACAGTAACAATGGGATTGAATCTGTTGGGTGTGATATGGCGGTCCGGCAATCCAGAACCCAACGGTCAGTATCCTGACATCGGAATCCTGACTGCCGGTGCTCCAACAAGGGGGCGGGAGCAAAGAAGCCCCTTGCGGGCTCGCTGTGCTCACCATGCTGTGGGCTTGGATCTATTCTCCGTCTATTGTTGTCGTGGACCCCCACAAGGGAAAATAGCCCCTGACTGTTGGGATCCCAACTGTCGGGCATTTAAACAGTGAGGATTCTGATGTCGGAGTACTGACCATAGGAATCCCGACTGTCGGATACTCATCTGGCACCCGAATCTGTCCAGTCCCCTATAACAGTGGTCCTCAACCACAGTCCTCAAGATACACCAACAGTCCAAGTTTTATGGCTATCCAGGCTTAGGCACAGGTGACCTAATTTGTAACCCTAATTTGTAATGTGATTGATTATACTGTCTGTGAATAAGCAGAGATAGCTATAAAACTGGGACTGTTGGTGTGCCTTGAGGACTGCAGCCATAAAATAGAGCTAAATTTAAAGCCTTATTGGAGTTGACTGAGTTTAATTTGAACCTCCTTCTGATGAATACTAAGTTGCATTTTGCAATGTGAAACGTTGGTGTGTTCTTTAAATTATAGTGTGTTCATTGTTCATTATGGGGTCCGCACTTCCGCTGTTCACAAAAGCAAAACGGTCAAGATCGGAGTGTTTCTTTCCTGTTTCTACTTCATTAAAATAGTAACAATTCCTTTCTCCTGATTACAAAAAGCAGGAGAAAAGTACTTAATTCATTTTATAAATAGACATCCATTCATTTAGAAGGTGTGGAAAAATTAGTACAGTTACGTCTGTTCTATGGTACGGGTAATGATTTAGGAGTGAAGGAAAGGACTGATGCAATATCAAATTGTTTATTACACCAATAGCCCATTAAGCAACTTGGGCCATGGTCTCATGGGCATGGTTACATTGGATGTAAAAGTAATTACTGTACTTGTACCCAGTCAAATTAGCACAAGGACTCTACACACAAAGAAACACTCTGGGCCAAATGTAATAGCATGTGAGAATCAGAAAGTGAGAGATTTTGGGAGAGTTTTTTTAAAGCGGCAATCAGTTACATGGTTTTGCTGTGTATATGCTGTGTATATGATTGCCACTTTAAAAAAAAATGGGAAAACTCTCACTTTCTGAAACTCTCACCCTATTTCATTGGGCCCTCTGTCTTTTTCTCCTATATTTCTATCCCTAGTATTTTTCAGGGGCACATCTTGATTGACTGCTACAGTCAACAGAGAGCCCTGTGTTCCTAAGCTGAACAGTACATCTTCTACACTAAATGGAGAGGTAAATATGTCAGCAGGCAGCAATTGTCTCCTGTACAGTTTCTGCCTCCCTGATGGCTAAACGCCCAGTGACATAGCAGAGCACAACCCTCCCTAGCTTTCTTAAATACGGGAGGGATATGTCACAGTGAGATGTGTACATAACACAGAGACATCCCCAACACCTTTGAAAACCTGCTACTTGGCTTTCTAACATGATATTCTCGTATCATATGTACCCTAGCACCACTGGGGAGCTCCTGTCTTCTGCAGAAATTTATATGTCAGTTGTAATTAACAACCGTCACTGCATAGGCAGAGGTCAGAGGAGAAGGAAACAAGGAGCTGCAGAATATAGAGTACACAGCTCCTATGACACAGGAGGTGAGCCTACCATTTTCTATGTCTTCTACTGACTGACAAGTATGGCGACTCAAGTACTATAAATCAGCAGCACTAGTTCCTTAGTCCTCCTAGAGTGTTCCAACAAGGTGACATATAACAGTAGCCAGACAGTACATTTTGTTCCAATGCTCTGCCAGTGAGAGGGGGGAGACATGACAGGCAAACAGGTTTAAAAGAAACACATATCATTGGGAAAAGATAAAAATGAATGAAAACTGGAAAACATCTTACATTGTATATAATTTTATAAAGTGGAGAAAAGAGGGATAGACTGACAGCATCTGGAAGAATAAACAACTAAACAAAAGGTAGAACAGGGCCATTTTAACGGAATTGTGGGCCCTAGGCAAAAGCAATGCACTGGGGTCCCTGCTTAAGCATACCTCCCAATTGTCCCTCTGTCCCAGTTTTTGGGGATGTTCCTGCATCCCGCCTGGGGCCGCCAGTGCCCCGTGATGGGGGTGCAGTTGGGAGTCCCCCCAGTCTGAAGGGAATAGACGCTGTGTGCATGCAGCGATGTGTATAAATCTAGTCAGGTGATAGAGACATGCAGAGACTGCGCATCACACCATTGCTATGGCCTGTACACACAGAGTGACCCATGCTTACTTTCTAAGCGATCTACACAGATCAAATAGGACATAGCCCTAAATAGCGAAATGTGTATGGGCCTATAATAAATCTTTGATTTCTGATGTTTCAATGTGCTCAAACTTTGATTATTGCACACAATTTATAAAAATATTGTATAAACTTATCTTCAGGCTGTGGGGGGTATATAGTTAGCTATGATCATTTTTTGGCCAAAAAAAAACAGCAGATTTTTTGATAGTCATTATTAGGCTGTGTTTATTGGCTAAAAAAGGACACACTATTGTGTGATAACACATGAGATCCTGGATATGTTCCCAATCACATCTGTTATCGCAGCTCTGAGGGTTGCTTATTTTGGATTAAGAGTTTTGGGGGTTAATTGGATAGCCCCTGTTGACAGAATAGGTGTATTTGAAATATAAATTCATTTTGTGAATTGTAAAATTTAAAATCAATTGAATTCAATTTAAAATTACTATAAAACATAAAAAATGCATTCAAATGAAATTACATTTAGGATCTTTTTAAGTATGAATATATAAGCAAAAGCTAGAACAAGATATCATAAATTCAGACTAAGGATTACAGATAGAAAGAAATTATCTAGCAATTTACAGAATTTTTTTTGGAGGGCAATAGTGAAAATAGGGAGTGACGTGGATACAAACATAATCAATGATGTTTTGGCTTTAATTAAGATTATCCAAGCACAGATATTATTAAAGTGGCTGAGTGAACTAATGGTTCGCTCAGCCACTTTAACCAACATGTCCAGATACAGTAGGGTGGTAATTGTAAAGATAAAAGCAAAGTCAAGGGAGGTTTAAAAAAATATATATATGGGTAATACAATAGAATGTTTAAAGGAGGAGGAGTAGGTACCAAAATAGAGGTATAGATTGAAAAGGTGGGCAAGATGTGAGAATGTACCCCGGAAATAGAGGGAACACATTCATACAGTACATACAAATCAACCAATCAATCAAATCACCATTACAACCATGTAATCATGCTATTTTGTAAAAAGTCATCTGTTTTGTTAATTAACATGATGTTTAATACATTTTCTAGTAAATATCAGGAATATTCCCAATAATTGCATATTACTATACATACTGTACTGTATATTTCAGTCATTGATGTTAATTAAAATCAGTTTGAATATAATCTGTATAAAGCAGATTCACCATAAAAAAAGAAATAATGGGGCAGATGTATTAAGCTTTAACAAGAGATAAATGCAAGGGTGATAAAGAGAGATAAACATGCAGCCAATCAGCTCCTGACTGACTTTTTTCAAACACACAATGTAACATGGCAGTTAGCAGGTGATTGGCTGTACGTTTATCTCTCCTTATCACCCTGGCATTTATCTCTTGTTAAGGCTTAATACATCTGCCCCTATGTGTCATATACCTAATTTTTCAGGTAAGACACACTCAACTTTTGGGTCAGAATCATTTTGTACAGTCCTTTGATGGTTATAGGTGCAGGTGCTATTGGGACCTATCTTTTTTCCCAAAAAGCCATGAAGCATTTCCCTGATTTTATTAGTCTCACTTATAGGCTCATTCTTTCTCCTCAGAAAAGACTTCATGCTGTAAGCTAGGACCATCTCTGTGACAGATCCAAATGACTGTTTCCTGTTCTTCCTTATGTTTCAAACCATTTTTTGTCCCTCAACTGTATAAACTCTACAATGTGTCTGTGAATATGTTTTAATCCCAACTAATCTATTATTCAGCCCTGCTACGGTGTCTGATGGTGATGTTTAAATATAATGTAATGTATGGAACTGAATGAAAATAACAATACATGTGCACACTTATATTTGCACATATACTATAAAAAATAATTTGGATCTCACTTTAACCAATGGTAAATGTATTATAACTTTAGCAATCCTATATAATAAAAGTCTAGCACTTCTCCTCATCTCTTTGGGGGGAATTCAAGTGTTTTGGCCACTAGATGACCACTAGATGGCGCCCAGTGGAGCAATTTAAGTTTTGCTTCATTACTCTTATGTTGTTCCCACAATTTTGACGGATGGGTAATTAGTTGTTTATAAAGACACTCCTAACTAGGTATTGCCATCCATGGCCTAATTCAAGGCACTTCCAAATTCCACTATTTTCTGCATCTAAACAAAACTGCTATATTTCGTACTTGCATATTTTCAGTAGCAGGATAACACAGCTAGAAGGATTCCATTCCATGGTTTACTCAAATTGCATACTTAAACTTTGTGACTGAAGAGGTCAGGTCAGAGTCCAGAGGATCTTCACTTTACATAGTTTCCTAATGAGCGGTTGTGCTGCAGAGGAAACAGTAATGGGATTGATAATATACACATAAGAAGTGGGATGTGATAAAGATAATACCATGACATCGTTGAAACATTGTGGTCAATTTCTGATGTCACAAATACCACACCAAATGCATAATATATCTAAAAACCTAGTTTGATTGTTTTTATTGATTTATATTAGTTTTCACAACACAACCTGTAGATGTGAACATATTGTACATACGGCTCACAGTTACTTAACCTTCTCATTAATTGTAGTGTAATGTAATATAGTGAATATTGGTGCAAGTAATGTAATAACTAAGCTCATGGTATATGAAGCAGGTCCCAGGCGGCAAGGTGACAGCAGCAGAACTGTGTCTGGAGGGTCCAGGGAGATTTGCAGGTACTGGCAGCAATAGTGACTCTGGCATGGTCACAAGGCTGACACCACCATCTTGGATGTGGGCAAAAGCTCCATTGGGCCAGCCATGTATGTTCTGCCCCTCTGAGCTGGTCAGCCAATGGCAGTTGCTCCCTAAGGATTTAGGGAGGCTGTCTAGAGCAAACCAGTGTCAGTGCAAAAAGTCTTCCTAGCTTGCTACAGCTGGAGACACCTGGCATACTGCGGCTCACTTCTGGCTTCCTTTCCTGGCAGTCCTTGCCATTCCTGGGATCCTCTCCAGTCCAGACCTGCCAGTGTGTTCAGTCCTGCCTGCCTACCTGCTGGGTGTCACGCCAGTATCCTCCGATTGTCCGCCATCATCTCGCTTGCTGAGCCAATCCGACCCCTGCTCCATTCTCATCAATACTTCACAGCTCCACCATCTCTGCCAATCATCACATTGTTCAGTTTGTCAAGCTCGGACGCCTCAGTACTACCACCATTCAAACCTCTTTACAGTATACAGTCCATCCAACCCCGCAAGTACAATCTTTTCCAGTATTCACCGTTGGTCAAGTTTTCCTCCAGCTCCACAGAAACTTCTTCCTCGTTTATATGCCAAGGAGTGATCCTGAGTTAAGGACTTTTCGTTTAAAGACATTTAGTTTATTCTTGTCCAGCTCAAAGAAGTATTTGAGTACCATTGCTTTCTCGTTATCTCTTAAAGGGACAGTGCCTTGTTTGCGAATTCTATATGAAACCTTCCATAATAAAACCAGCACGATTAAACCTACTTCTACTACTCCCAGAGTGGTTCGTGAGCACCACAGGAACCCTCCAAGTCCTCAGCTTGTGACAGTTATATTGGCATTGTATAGCAGGGAAAAGGGATTGCAATGTGCATACATTCAATGGGTGCTCAAAGGCAGTTATTCAATGCTGTTTGCGAGTGGTGACAGCGAGCAGGGCTTCACTCACTACTCACCCTGACAGCATTCAACACAGTCCCCTCATACGCCAATTCCCCCTCGCTCTGTTTTTTGAGCGAGGGGGAATTGGCGGATGCGGCTCCAGAAGCAGCGAGACCCGCGGCTAAAAACTGCGAGTTTTCTGCAGTAGCCGCGGGTCTCGCTGTTTTGGGGATTTCCCCAGAAGGTTGAATAGAGCGAGCGGCCGGCGCGGGGGTTAAACAGCGAGGATCGCTGGTTTTCAGCAATCCTCGCTGTTTAACCCCCTCGCCGGCCGCTCGCAGCGGCATTGAATACCCCCCGTAGTATACCCATAACAAAAATATACTTAAATTAAAGTGATAGTGTCCATCCAATAGGCGATGAGGTTGCAGGACTATCTGTAAAACCTCCCACAGTATTGATAGACCAGGGAGGCAAAAGAGAGAAACAATCATAGTGCAAATAACTCCTTAACAATTGTGAATTGTGGTATATAATTGTACTTACAATGTGGAATCAAATAAGATCGCATGTATATATATATATATATATATATATATATATATATATATATAACCAACAACACTGGACACTGAGGAGGACACTAGCATCACCAGACCAGGAACTACAATATTTCCTGCTCAGGTCTATAGGCATACTATATGGTCAACTTGTCCTTTTAAGGACACATAGAAAAGGCTATAAGTCTAAATTCCATTGGAGTATATATAAAAAAGAGTGATTAAGACCCACTCCACTCCACTCTTACATCTGGGCTACAGGAAAACACCCCCTGAATGGTCTATAAGTCTATTAGGAAGCGACACAAATAAACAGGGTCACGTCCATTCCGCCATATGTCTCGACTAGATGAAAAGGTGGACCACACTAATTAAGCCAAACATCTAGCACCCTATTACAGGAACAAAGTATATCCCTATATAAGATCTACTCTAATCCAGAGGTACCAGAAAGATCCAAAAAGAAGACACTACTTTAAAAGTCGTCATCCTTTTGAACAGAGATTACTGTTTTAATGTCTGTACCCCTGATGAAGTCTTGTTAAAAGACGAAACGCGTTGGGTTTCATCTGTAAAAACAAAGAGTGTACTCCTATGATAAGAAGAACCTGATTTTAAGCAATTCATGTTTTAATAAACAGCATTTTTATACACTTAAATATATGTATGGTTCTTATGGAATAATATTGTGCGTATGGAAAGACAGAAATAATCATTGTAATACAGGGCGCCTGACACTATTGTGGTAGTATATATATATATATATATATATATATATAGCATACACGATGTGCGGCACTCGTGGCAAAAATAATCACGCAGAGTCAGGATCAGTAATAACGTTTCATTCCTAGTGGAATTTCCTCAGATTACAAAATACAAATGCAATAATCTTACCTTATATCCCCACCCTGTGCACATTGCGCCGCCTTGGCGTCCATCCACGCTGCACGGCATCTCGATGACGTCACCGTGTCAGCGCCCTGCAATCACGCCGGCGCACATCAGTGACATAGTCACGTCAAGATCCTCAAAGCGTCTGGTTGCCAAGGGGACGGATTCCCCTTGGCAACCAGACGCTTTGAGGATCTTGACGTGACTATGTCACTGATGTGCGCCGGCGTGATTGCAGGGCGCTGACACGGTGACGTCATCGAGATGCCGTGCAGCGTGGATGGACGCCAAGGCGGCGCAATGTGCACAGGGTGGGGATATAAGGTAAGATTATTGCATTTGTATTTTGTAATCTGAGGAAATTCCACTAGGAATGAAACGTTATTACTGATCCTGACTCTGCGTGATTATTTTTGCCACGAGTGCCGCACATCGTGTATGCTATCCATTTCCCCTATTCGTGAGGGCACCGGGCGCAGCAACATCCTTAGAGTGAGTGCCGGACCTATTGTACTCTATATATATATATATATATATCCATGGCAAAGCAGCATTCACTTCAATGAGCTAATATGGAATAACCTTAAAAGACACTCTCCCGCATTTGAGGAGAGTAAAAAGATGCAATTGCATCTTTGCCAGTGCAAATAACGCCTTAACACAAAGGATATTTAATAAAAATTGCACTTACAATAGGAATACATAAATAAAAGCGTGACTTAGGGAACTAAGGCAAACCGCAGACAAGATGGTGTTTTCAGTGTTGGTAGTCCTCTCACCAAAACAACCCGTCAGCCAAAGGAAGTCCCTGTGTCCTGGATTGCATAACGCGTTTCGGAGTGGAAAACTCCTTTTTCAAATGCATCTTTTCACAATCTTTTCACAAATGTATAGCAGGGGGCAGAGCCAAAATGAAACAATCAGGCCATTACGCCATGCACATCTGCCCACCCATATGGGCCACATAAGAGGAGGTGGCGAAGTCAGTAAGTATGAAACACCCAAACACACACACACACCCTGAATCATGTGATACATCTATGTGAAACAACCAGCTCTATATAGCCATATCAAACAGAATATAAGACAACATAGCAATATTGAACTCTAACGTTACAAGGCATTTAGGAAATGTGCTTGAGAATTCATGATGTTTTCCGTACGCCATTAAAATTATATTGCCAAAAATGTCTGGCAATATGTTGTCAAGTGGGCCCTTTGCTAATTGCAAACATTCGTTTTGGCAGCAGCCATTATTTCATAGTTGTCCCTTAACACAAAAATAGTTAAAGGTGTTGTTCTTGGGACCTTCCTCAAAAATTGGCTTGTAGCCCTTGTGCTCCTCATGGTTTCTATTTAGGAGTTGTCATCACCACCTTTAGTTTTAGAACTTGGCAATCATACACTCTATAAAAGAAAAACATCTGGGTCTTCTATGTCTTTAGGCTAATAAAGGGATCTCACATTGTGACTTGCATTCTGATTCATTGAACTATAGAATTGAAGCAAAACAAGTGATCATTTACAGACCTTGACTTAAAGATTCACTGTAGCAATAAACTATTGAAGTCATCATTACCATCAGTGATCGATGGTTAGCATTCTGCAGCACAATGTGGGGTCCTTTTGCAAACAGGACGCTATTGGACAGGAGTTTTTATGTTCTCCCCATGCTCGCTCTGGTTTCCTCCAACTGTTTAGAAACCTACTGTTAGGTTAATTTGCTTCTAAATAATGTAATAGAACTGTGCATATTTGTGTTCTATAGACTTTAGGTTGTAAAAAATAAGAGATTGATGTAAACAATTAAACATTCCTTATAATTTGCTGTGTCCAATGTTAGCGCTATATAGAGGATAATAATAATAATAATACTACTAATAATAATAATAATAATTGGTACTGTGACTATCTCTATTTTATCGCATACAACTATTGCTGAGTAGCATTATTTAATACAAATTTTTGCTGCTAATCTGTAATTTTGTAGCACACTCAGGCATCATTTCCAGCACTACTTACTCCAGACGGACACTGGGGGTTATTCAGATCTGTTCACTGGGCTGCAAATTTGCAGGATGGGTGAAAATCAAATGACTGCAAGGCAATCAAGCAATAATATCCAGCGTCTTTTTTTAATCGGGCTAAAGCACGATTGCTCAGCACACATCACGATACACTCCCCGAAAATCTGTGCAGAACGGGGCTTTGACTATTGTTTTTGGACAAATCAAGTGCAAGCACTGTCTTTCCCTGAAGGTGAAGATGAGTCGTGGGACCGGACTGGAAAATGCAATTATGTAATTTATTGCAGAGCACACCCCCATTATATTGCTGCTTCGAAAATGTTGGAAGCAGCAATATAATGGCTGGAGGGCTGGAGGGCTGGAGGATTCGCTGCCAGCCCTCCCTCTCTCCCTATTCAATGCATCAGGGGCTCGATGCTCCTGACCTTCTCCCCCCCTCACAGCAGCAGGGGGGAGAAGGAGGGCTGGTGGGGACACAGGCAGCAGAAGCTGCCACCCCAAGGAGACTGGGCAGGCAGAGAGGTGGAGGAAGCACTGCGCTGGTCCCGCTCGTGCATATGTAATGAGCGGGACCCAGTACAGTGAATATTAATGAGCGGCTCCCCACCCCCCTGCTGACATCATGTAAAAAAATAAAAATAAAATTCAATATATATTCATGTGCTGCAAGTACATGAATCCAAATAATAATAATCAAATAATAAAATGAATGATTTTTTGACACCAAAAAATAAATAAAAGAAAACCTTTATTTTAAAAGAACACATTCCAGTTCACCATAAAAAGATGTTGAATGCAAAACGGTGAAACATGGCGAAAATCACGGTGAAAGCAGTTCTCCGTCCTAGCACTCTCGGCAAATTACAGTAAAAACCCCATTGAAATACACCAGCGAATTGCAGCGAGCATGAAATGAACAGTGAACATTGAATAGGGTGAATCAGATTTTCAGTGAAAAAGATTCACCGCAGGAAGTGAAAACAGTCAGATTCGCAAAAAAAACCCCGGTGAATCCAGAGCATTACCCTAGCCCTCCCTGCTATTTCCTAATCCTTATCCCTGTATCCCTGTACACCCCGCCCAGCCTGCAGCCTAACCCTCCTTCTCAGTGCAAAACCCTACCCCCCCCCTTCCATAGCCTAAACTTAACCCCCCCCCCGCACATTCCCGGCCTAAGACTAACTTGCCCCATATACCGACATTCGGCTTCCCGGCAGCCGGGATTCCCGTGGGGATTCCCGAACCAGCATCCTCATTGGTGTTGGGATTCAGGTGCCAGTCTCCTGCCGGTAGTAAATATGATGGCTTTGGTATTGTGTATAGCAGCATGGTGGAATAGAAACTGCTCTGTCAGTGTTACTTCAGGACAGATTTTTTGGCACTTGCTTCAGAAAGATTCATATATATTATATATTCAACCATTACCTTCCCACTGCCTGAAATTACATTTGGAAGAACATATACAATACTATTAAATGTTATATTTGTAATTGCACTTGTTTTTTCTGAGGTATCATAAGCCATGCTGTATTGATTTCAATAATTATTAAAACCGTTTCATCTACGATGACAGAATGCAGTTATTTAACTCTTACTGCTCTCAGGTTGATCTTGCTGCGCCCCGTGTCATCAGATACATCTTAAACCAATTTAAAGTGCAAAACACCTGAAGAAACAAGTTGTATGAGTGTTTATGTATTGAAGTGGGTCAGTTCAAGGTATGGTATTTGGCTAGAACTCTTAATTTCTCTTTTTACAGCAATAAGGCTGCCAGAAAGAGGAAGTCTGAGCTGAATTAATACATTTGTTACAGTGGAAGCAGAATGAAAACGGCTTTAACCACAAATCAAGCTGCCTCTTTCATTTATGCCCATGATAGGCCTTTTCTAAGAAGTATAAACTCTGGCTTGGAGCCACTCGAAGTTTTTATTTTAAAGGAAAACCTGGATGGTTATTTGTTTAAGGCTTACATCTATGATTACTTGTGAGTTCTTTCTCTACTAGGATTTTGTTTAATATTGTTTCACATTTGGGATGCAGATGCCCTACTAATAGAGCTTGTAGCTATTTTCCATTGCTTTGCAACAGTGATACTTATCTGAAATATTGAACACATTTTTTCAATATGTTTTGAAACAACCTTTGAGGACTGATATTGTCCAGATCGGAACATAGCTTTCTCTAAGTACATTGGGTTTTAAAGGGACCTCTGTGTCCCACTCCTTTCGCAAACAGCTGCACAGCTTCACGTGACAGTGTCTGCTTTTCATGTGGACATGCAACGTTATTTGAGATGCCAAAAAAGAGCAGGTTTATTTGTAAAAACTGTCCCTGATGCAGTTTAAGTGACTTGTTATATTTTTCTTTGTTCCAGAGAGAGAGGTAAAAGTGTAATATACCAATGTATATGTATATATCAATGCAAACTTAAAACTAAACTACTTTAGTTTCCTGAAAACAGATTACTTGTGAAATCAATGTAACACAATCATGTTGCTGTTGTTTTTTCCCAACATTTGGCTTATTTCTTTATTATAATTACTATACTATAATTCAGTGTTTTTCAACCACCGTGCCGTGGCACACTAGTGTGCCTTGAGCTGTTCTTCAGTGTGCCCTAGATCTAGAGATGCCCAAACCAGTTTACAGCCACCACCAGGTCACATGTTATTTACTGGTCTCTTCTTTTCATGTAGAGGGCCACTGTATTCTATTTTGTTACCTGTGGGGGCTAGTGTTATTGTTTTTTATACGGGGGCCAATAGGTTTGTTTTTTTCCTGTGCGGGCCAATGTGTTTTGCCCTGTGAGGATCTCATGGTGTGCCTTGCCAATTTTGAAGTCTTATTTAATGTGCCGCAAGGTTAAAAGGTTGAAAATCACTGCTATAATTATTTACGTTATTTGCAAATAAAACACCTAATTCATACGTGACCGCTAATTAGAGAATTCACAAATTGAGCAATTATCGAATGATTGCACATGCATTCCTATCACATCAGGGGCGTAACTAGAAAGATGTGGGCCCCATAGCAAAATCTTGGATGGGGGCCCCCCATTGTCACTACAATGCACATGGGGGGGGGCACCACAAGAAAGAGTGAGAGTGTAAGAGAAAAAGGGTGTCGGGAGAGAAACATTGCCAGGTAGAGTTGGGGAGAAAGACTGTCTGAGAGGGTGACGGGAAGAGCCAGGGCTAGAGAGAGAGAGAGAGCACAGGTAAGAGAGAGGGGTTGGAGACTCTGAGAGAGAGATGGAGGAAAGAGAGAGGGAGGAAGCCTGGGAAAAGAAGTGGGGAGGAGAGAGGAGAAAGATTAGGGGCAGAAAGACAGGTGGAGTGAGAGATTGGGCTGAGAGAAAGATGTGCAGGAGGAAAGAGAGCATGGAAGAAAGAGGGGGAGAGAGAGCACAGTAGAGAGAGCATATAGATGGCACTGTGTACCTGCTACTTTACCCCCATTACTTACAGGTTCTGCTGTGTACCTTTTAATTACCACCCCCCATACCCAGTAAAGGTGCTGCTGTGTACCCTCCCAGGACAGTTGACACTACCTCTGGCAGCATGGTGTGTGTCGGGGCTCCACAGCACACCGACTGATCTCCGCCGCACTGCACCGGGTCTCTGCATCATGAGCCGGAAGCTGCACAAGCGGTCTCCCGAGCAGAGGGGTAGCAAGGGCGGTGCTGGCAGAGCACACACTCCGGGCGCAGGAAGATAGCATGGCGCCGGAGCTGTGCCTGTGCCGGCACTGCCAGCTCGCCCGCCCGCTACCTGCCAGCCCCCCCCTGTCAGTGTGTGTGTCTATGTGCGCACCGCCCGCCCGCTCACGGCTCCCCCGCTGTGTCCAGGAGAGAGACGCGCTGTGCTGCTATGCAATATTCATATCTCCCGCTGGCTGGACCACTAGCCAATGGGCGCTTGCGGTCCAGCAGCCAATCAACTGGTGGCTGCTGGACCGCGAGCGCCTATTGGCTAGTGGTCCAGCGGGAGATATGAATATTGCATAGCAGCACAGCGCGTCTCTCTCCCGGACACATCGGGGGAGCCATGAGCGGCGGGCAGTGCGCACATGGACACACACACTGACAGGGGGAGAGGTCAGTGTACAGCTGCATCGGCTGTCAGTGTGTCAGCACAGGGGGAGGGAGGGAGGGGGGGTGCATAACCATCGTGCACTCCCACCCTCCTGCAGCCACCCACCCTCCTGCAGCCACCCTCCTGCAGCCAGGCACCCACCCACCTGCAGCCACCCTCCTGCAGCCAGGCACCCACCCACCTGCAGCCACCCTCCTGCAGCCAGGCACCCACCCTCCTGCAGCCAGCCACCCTCCCACCCTCCTGCAGCCACCCTCCCACCCTACTGCAGCCACCCACCCACCCTCCTGCAGCCACCCACCCACCTGCAGCCACCCTCCCACCCTCCTGCAGCCACCCACCCACCCTACTGCAGCTACCCACCCACCCTACTTCAGCCACCCTCCCACCCTACTGCACCCACCCTGCTCCACACTACTGCAATCCACCCTGCTGCACTCTCCCTCCCTGCTGCACACTACTGCTCCCACCCTCCCTCCCTGCTGCACACTACTGCTCCCACCCTCCCTCCCTGCTGCACACTACTGCTCCCACCCTCCCTCCCTGCTGCACACTACTGCTCCCACCCTCCTTCGGTGCTGCACACTACTGCTCCCTCCCTGCTACACACTACTGGCGGTGCATTGAATTGAAAATAGCGTCGGGGAGCCAGGAGTGGGCCACTACACAGTTCTGTTCCCCTTGGCAACGAGCAAATTCAGTCCCCCTTGGCATCGAGCATGAAGCCCCTTGTCAACAAGCATGAAGCCCCTTGGCATCGAGCATGAAGTCCCTGGCATTGAGCATGTAGGTAAGTGGCACTTATGTGTCAAATGTGTATGGTGTGTTATATAGTATGTCATGGGCAATGCGGTGTGTTATATAGTATGTCATGGGCATTGCGGAGTGTTAAATAGTATGTCATGGGCATTGCGGTGTGTTATATAGTATGTCATGGGCATTGCAGAGTGTTATATAGTATGTCATGGGCATTGCAGAGTGTCATATAGTATGTCATGGGCATTGCGGTGTGTTATATAGAATGTCATGGGCATTGCGGAGCGTTATATAGTATGTTATGGGCATTGCCGAGTGTTATATAGTATGTCATGGGCATTGCAGAGTGTTATATAGTATGTCATGGGCATTGCGAAGTGTATTATAGTATGTTATGGGCATTGCCGAGTGTTATATAGTATGTCATGGGCATTGCAGAGTGTTATATAGTATGTCATGGGCATCATGTGTGGGCTTATGTGTAATTGGAATTACAAAGTTCACTACTTCACGGTGTGTAGTATAATGTTGGTCTGTGCCCACTTTTCACTGCGCAGGAGCCTCACCTACTACAAATTGAGGGGGGAGGTGGGGCGCGAAACATGCCCTTGCTCCGGGCGCCGTGGCACCTAGCTACACCACTGCTCCCGAGTCCTCACCACCACACCTGGTCTACATATCACACATCAGGGCCGGAAACTACACAGGAGCTGGGTCTCCAGAGTCCGCACCACTGCACCGGTCTCCACACCGCACATCAGCACCGGAAAATGTGCACAGGTGCTTTTGAAGGATGCGCTGGTGCTGGTCACTAGAAAGTGATGTTGAGCACCAGGACAGAGGCAGGACTAGCTGGAGTCTGGACTACCACTTCGCTTCTACAGTGCTGTGATATCCCTGGGACACGGGACAGCAGCACTGTCAGCCTGCCACTGCCCACAATGTTATTTCAAAAATTAAAAGGGTGCAGGGGATTGTTAGCTTGGCCCCAGGCCACCCCAGCTGCCGGGCCCCAGGGGCGGATTTAGGGATGAGGGCGCCCCTAGGCACAACAATAATGTTTACTAAGTAGGACAGTTTATAGGGGCAGTATCTGCATGTCCTATCCATTTACACTCTATTTAAGATGGAATATAGTACAGTACAGTGGATATTTTGCAGTTATTGGTACATTTTGGGCTGACCGTACTATCACAGGAATCCAAGTGCCGCCCCCAAACATGTGCCGCCCCTAGGCCGGTGCCTCACGTGCCTAATGGGAAATTCGGCTCTGCCGGGCCCCATAGCGACTGCATCCCCTGCACCCTCTATTGTTATGCCACTGTATCGCATCCTGCATGCATGTCTGATTTTAGGGACAGTAAATGTTTATGGATCAAAAATGGGTACTTATGTAGTATCTGGGCTGCCGATTTCTAAATCGGGTCGGATCGGGAGATCGCATCGCATCGCATGCGACCATGCGATTCGATGCGATGCGATGCGATGCGATGACCCGATTTTTCCATAGGAATCAATGTTAAAATGGACTGAGTCCATTTTAACATGGAATTCAATGGGAAAAATGGGTCCTTTTCATACCCCTACTATCCAAGTGGGCATGGAGTTGGATATAAACCTGTGGCGAGCGTAGCGAGCCACCGAGCCCGAAGCGTGGCGAGCGAAGCGAGCCCCGCGAGGGGACGAATACCGTCCCCTCGCGGGGCTCGCTTCGCTCGCCACGCTTCGGGCTCGGTGGCTCGCTACGCTCGCCACAGGTTTATATCCAACTCCATGCCCACTTGGATAGTAGGGGTATGAAAAGGACCCATTTTTCCATAGGAATCATTTTAACATTGATTCCTATGGAAAAATCGGGTCATCGCATCCGATATCGGATGCGATGCGATGCGATGCGATGCGATATCGCATCGCATCGCATCTGATTGTATGCCTTAACTTAAGGCATACAATCAAAAAATCGGCAGCCCAGATACTACATAAGTACCCAAAAATGTAATGCAGTTTGAATGACAGGAAGCTGGTAAACAACAATTTTCTGTGTGTGTCTGAAAAAATTGATTCGTGTACAGACGATTTTGAGGAGGGTCTTTGACATCGGTGATGACCTACCACGCTGTCTCAGTCGCAGATTAGTTGCAGCCTCAAGGTGCCCATACACGGTGCAACAGCACCATGCAATGCGATGCGGGTGCACCCTCCCGCTGGCATCGCATCGCTCAGTACAAAAAGTATGTGCTGCACATACTTTTTGTACTGTCCGCGGATCGCATCACATGCAAATTGCATGTGTTGCAATGCGATCCAGCCCTCAACGGGTGCGATCATCGCACTGTGTATGAGCACCTTTACATTTGCACATAAATTAAAATCCTTGGTTTGTGAAGTGCGTATGTATTTTGCAAGGGGTGGTTAGTCTTTCTGTCTGTCAGTGGCTTCCTCCTTGCAGTTCACTGCAAATTCTCACATCAGCAGTAGAAACATTGCATATTATTAAACAGATCACATTGAAAATACTCTGCATTGAGCATTAGATATCTGCATTAAATATCCAAGACAATCTATTGGGAAGTACCTTAAGTGCCTATTTAGGGAGTCCTACCAAGCGACTGCACGTGCACAGCATTTGCATTGTGCATGTACACACGCAACTTACAAATAATTGTGCATACATATTCCGCTTCAATGCAATCACTTTTTGTTGGACAGGAAGACACCATTTAAAGGGAGGAAACATGGCATGTCATGATATTTTTTTGAGTGTGTTTCTGACGTGCATGATGACAACTTCTAGCCTTTTGCTGTACAGAATTGTGAAATCCATTGACTGGCGCAGATGAAAAATTTGTATTCTTGAAGGTTTCAGTTTTTGCGAATGGATGTGCGTTTTTTTAATGGACATTTTTTCTTTCTTTCTGGTTGGCAATTATTTGATGACAGCAACAGCTTTTTCTCAAGTTAGTTCTTAGGTCCTAAGATCCATAGAGTGTAGGTGTGGAAATTCTACCTCTATCAACTTCTTGTGGATTTTGGGTACTGAAAAAAAATGGCTACCTTAGTGATTGCAAATCAAAATTGCTTAGTTCCCACATACTCTGGACATATACTACTCAATATAGGTCAAGAAAACATCTCCAAACATCCACCAACAGTGGTACGCTGCCCCCACCGCCCACTGTAACTGCTCGAGTGACCCGCCGTCTGGACTTCCGGCAACTTCCGGGTATCGGCGTAGACGGAACATCAGTGCAGCGGCTGCCACGTATGCGTGGTTCAGCCAGTTCTCCCGCTGAAGGACTCTCTTCCAACAGTGACTCCACTTTGCCAAACAACCTGAGCAAGTTGCATCTCTCACCATCTCGGAAGATACAGTACAGAGTTTACATAGGGTTAGATAGGGGCAGTCACCGCACTGAGCAAACTATTCTGAAAAACACCTCTTCCCCAAAAGGGTGTAAACATTATTTTAACCAAATTCTTTATTACAGGTATCACTCGACATTCATATGGCACCATTTTTTATCTTGTTAATATATGACACGTATACAATATCACTAGTGCTCTTTTTCTTGACCTATATTAACCTCCATTATAAGAGCAGCTGAATTGGGTTAGCGCACCATACAAACCTTACAATATACTACTCAATGAAAGTTTATTCTTTATACAGTATAAGTGTGCTCTTAATGTGTCAAGAACTCTCCTGACTGCCTCTTACATGCTGCATAGGGGTATATTTAATGCCATGGGCATTGTCAGTATTCAACTCACCCCTCTTACGCCAATCCCCCCTCGCTCGTTTTTTTGAGTGAGGGGGAATCGGCGTATGCGGCTGCAGAAGCAGCGAGACTCGCTGCTAAATACAGCGGGTTCGCTGCTTTAGCCGCGGGTCTCGCTGTTTGGGGGAATCCTCGACGTCCTGTGACAGCGAGGATTCCCTTGAAACAATGAATAGGGCAAGCGGCCGGTGAGGGGGTTAAACAGCGAGGATTGCTGGTTTTCTTCGATCCTCACTGTTTAACCCCCTCGCCGGCCGTGGTGAGCGGCATTGAATACTACCCATAGTCGGAGAAGTGCGGAACAGAGATTTTTAGTTGAGTGGTGAGCCTTATGCCCCATTTAGAAGCTGTCACCATAGAGCACCACCTAAGAGCACACTCATGTTTATGTAGAACTCTTTCTCTAAAAGCATTTAACAGGGCCCGATTCAGCTTTGATACAAAGCAAAAAAGCACGCACATGGGCAAAAATATATTGCACTGCATGTGGGTAACATGTGCAGAGAGAGTTCAATTTGTCAGGGGTGTTTAAACTGACATCTGTGAAAGGATAAAAGAACATTAGAAATCATAAATACATCTAGCTATAATTTGGCACCTTGGAAAAGCCATGTTGCCTTGTAGAGGGATCAATGCCAATTTCTCTGCTCTACATCACTGTCGTGTACAGTTTGTATAGTATGTGTATGCACAATGGGCCCGATTCACACCTGATCGCTGCAGTGGGAATTTGCAAAGTGGATGATTATGGATATACTGTGCATGTGTCTGGGCCACATTCAGGCCTGCCATCAGTAATTTTGGGGCCTGGGACTCATTTCCAGTCTGGGCCTTCCCTTCCCCTCCTCACTTGACTTACCGTAACCCGGCTCCTGCTCCCCGATCTCCTCTTCCGCAGAGCTGCAGCCTGGAGGTCCCGGGGCTCAGGCTTCTTCAATTCAGGATGCCAGCGGGCAATTAAAATGCAGCACCGGCTAGTGAGCCATTGCCAGTATGTGAACTCTGATTGGCTTAAAAGCGGGTGCAGGATTTTAATTGGCCGCTGGTGTCCTAGGTTGAATAAGCCTGCGCTCCGGGTCCCGCTTTGTTCAGTGCAGCGGAGGCTGACAAGGGGGGGGGGGAGAGTTTGCGGTGGGCAAAATTAGCTGCCCGGGCCCTTCCAGAGGCAGGGCCCTGGGACTGCTGTACCCACAGCACCCCTCTATTGGCGGCCCTGGCCACAATGCATGCACGCAATGCCACCCAGTGAATATAGCCTGCTGCTTTTTTTCTTTGCTTGCCACTCGCAAGTTGATTGACAGTAAGCCGGTCTCTGAGGGTGGAAACCGGCCGTTTAATGGGTGTGCTAAAAAATGCAGTTGTGCTAGAATAAGTGCAGGCATGCCTATGGAAAATTGCAGACATAACCAAGCATTTTAGGGGAGGGTGCGTGATGCCAGCTCCAGCCTCAATTAGGCTGATTTAATCACAGCCGCCATGTAAGTCCCAGGCTACTCAGTGCTTGTGATCAGCGCTGACCATTGGAGAAAGCATTTCATGGTAAGCCACTTACGTATGAATTTGGACATAATCACTCGGTTACAATTAAAATGGCAACCATGCATACTGTATCTCACAGCAAGTACATTAGGTGAGATCTCACACTAACGGGGCAGTGTTTACCTGATTATACATAGCAGTGATCATGTCTGAATCAGTCCCAATGTCGCTGATGATGTGCGCTCCTGCATGTCATCATCCACATCCTCCATCATCTGTACATGCAGACCACCCCTGCAGTCGCCCATCACAGCCAGCATCAGTAAGTGTGTATGAACTTGCTTAAGCTGGCACCAGGTCCTGTTGCGCAAGATGTTGTTGTGTGACACATGTGGTTCAGTGTTCACCCAGCTCTTTTTATCTGTCAGCAAAATTATGAAAATTTGGGCTGAGAGCTTGCCGCGAGGAGTACAAGATGTTGTGCCGTTGCCAGCGTTTACAGCAAATATATTGCATTTCAAGCAATTCACCCCCTTTGTAATTGTATTGACTCCTATAAGTGATAAAGAGCTACAGATGATATAGCACAATACTATTACCTGAGTCTTTTCATCAAAAGTACTGCATTGAAGAAGAATCGCTGTGACACACAGCCACTCATTTCTTTCACCATCTTGAAAAATAGTGATAGCAAAGGAAAGTGAGGCAATAACTGATTTTAGTTTCCTCTTTTTTTATTGCCCCCAGTACCTGCTGCCTGACAACCCATCCTCATTTATGCCTATATTGTAATTGTTTCGGTCCCCCGCGCGTTGGCACAGCGGATCGATGTTTTGCATCTGCACATGTGTAGGTGCATTTCGGCGCATGTGCAGACGCAATATGTGAGTGGGCATGGCAAATTACATGTTTGTAGTCCCGCTCGCACCTAGCAGTGGGGACGGGGGGCACAGCCCATGGAAAGGGCATTCCCATAAAAAAACGCTAGGATTCCCCATTGTGATCGCCGGGAGATACGGCTGTGAGGGGCGGGCAGCTGACATCAGCAGATGTCTGCTGCCCTACTGCTTCCTGCACAGGGCGCTGAAAGATTGGAGATACCAAAGAGGTGTCTCTGATCTGCGAGCGCTGGAGAAATCATTCAATTTGTCGCCGATCATCGAATGATTTTTCCCCGGCGGTGAATGGGTGATTATGCAAATCATCCATTCGCAGCCATGGGGGTATCCAAGGGGATCGCGGCATGCAAGGGGGGGGGGGGGGGCGACACTGCGGGCAGCGTTTGATCCACACGCAACGCTGCAAATTTCTCTTAGAATTCTTATAATGTAATCATGCATTGTACAATGTAACCTCTCACAAGCAGGGCCCTCTCCCCACATATTCTTTTCTTACAATAATAAGTGCTTTAGTGTTCTCTCAATGAAACTATCTTTATTTACCATGTACTTGTCCTATATTACTGTCATCTGTTATTTTCTTGTTATTTGCTCATTTATGTATTGTTAGGCGCTGCAGAGAACCCTTGGGTCACTAAATAAATAAATGATAATAATATTAAAAATTGTGAAAGCGTGAGATTTTTTTCCCAAATACCCATTTTGCCCCTATTACATAATTTATTTACTGATCTAAAAACACTTAAACTTTACTTATAATAAAATAATTTCACAAACATTGTGATTTAAACAATTAAAACATGGGTGTAAACCTGAGATGGGGCTACAAATGATATTAGTGCTAACACAAACTCTGAACAATGACCTACAGTACATTCTAATTCAATAAAGTGCAATAAATTCCTTAGGTGTCCTTCGCCATTCATTCAACAGGCTTTTTATTTCATCAAAATACACTGCATGAAGGGCATTGACATCCTAAGAGTTTATTATCTGTAATGTCTCTGTAGTCAAAATGTTGAAACAGTCCAGTTCCTTATAAATCTGGTCACGATCACACTCAGTAGAATTTAATGTGTTTTGCATTTAAGTGTGTAGAATAAAATAGTAACATCACTTATATGTTCATATTTCATACGTAAACACATGGAATAATTTATCAATGTAATCTATTAAAGTCTATTTTAAGATCAAGCTGTTAATGAATAAAATTCCAATTAGTGCAAATTTATCCTTACATCCCATTAAACATAATTCTCTTACATGCTTGATGTCAGGATGTAATGAGGAGGGTTTTTTTCTTTTACATATAATTAAACAAAATTTATACAAAGATAAATGTGTTTACATATGTATATATGTGCTGCTTTGTGGCTTAATGCAACATATTTTAGAATTAACAAAACCAGCTGTGAAAGTATAAAGTGGAATAAAAGTTAAAGAGTAGTAAAACATACAAGGCTGTAAAGACATATTGGTGACAATTGTAGGTGTAATAAATTTCACATATTGCTGCATTGAAATAATTGATACAGTAGTTGACAGTATTATTTATGTTCTCTTTATCTTGTAGGTAGGAGTGTCAATGTTAAGTCAGTGGGTCTTGTTGGGAGACACGGACCTCAATCAAAACAGCCTTTTCTAGTTGCCTTTTTTAAAGCTAGTGAATTACTGCTCCGCTCGGTTAGAGCTGCAAATACAAAAAGGAAAAAGCAAGACAAAAACAAATCTACAGCGCAACATGATGCATCAAAGATTCCCAGTATTACCGGTAAGTTTATCAAGTGCCATTCCAAATACATATTTGTTACAAGTAACAGCTTTATAAGCTAGCTTTGTCAGCTTTTTGTGTCTTCTTATATGATGCTCATGTCTTTGTTATAATATTTTGGATGTTATGTATAGTTACAGGTAGTTCTACCACACCTAAATAATGCTGTGGTTAATTAAATGGGTGCTAACTCCAAAAAAGGATACAAAGTACCATACCCAAGCTTGGATTACCAGCAATACTTATCCACCCTCTGTTGGGCATCTGGCCTCCCAACTCATGCACAAAAAGTAGATATCTAAATCCCATGCTTAGCAAATCAGTTTGGAATACAGACCAGAGCAACAAGAGTGGAGGGAGCAGACCAGCCTCTTAGAGGGCTGCCGAATAGGCAAAGTTACCATGAAAGATCATGCGACTACAACACTTTTTAGCAGACTGGGAGTGTTCATGTCCCCCAAAAGTTCACCCTAGTTATGGGCCCTAATAGATATCTCAATGAACCCAATCACATGTGGTGGTGGAGTTTTGTCTGGGCATTCTTCTCTCACTTGTGCATTTAACTTGATGTACGGGAGGGAAATGGCAGCCTTAGTTAGTCAAGAGGTGGAAGTAGTACCCTAAGTATTCCAAAAACCAAATGGATATCTGTGCAACTGCAATATATAATTTGTGTTTGCAATGCTGATGTATGTGGTTTGATATGTTCTACTCTAAAGAGAAAAGTCTGCCAACGGTCTGGGGTATGCAGATTGGTACACAGGAATGGACCAATAGTTCACAAAGGTTCATTGTACAGTAAAGGAGAGATGGACGAGCACTTTTCTACCTGTAAGGAAGGGTAACTCTCATAATCGTGTAGTAAAATAGTAAATCTAAACTATAATATAGACCGTGGATCTAATTCTGAGGAAGATGCTTCATCTTGTGCTGAAGTCACTTTTTTTGTATTAATACTAATGTTGCATCCAATTTTACAACATAAACATTTTGAATCAAGCGCTTTTTAAATGCACAAAGGAATTTTTTATTTACCAAATAATCAAGATACAAATCAGTGGCATGCAACAGAAATGTAGGAAAAAAAATTGCAAAAAAAGGCAAACAAAAAGGAAATAATTATCCTAATGGATAAATAAAAGAAGGACAGATAGTCAATATTAAAGTTCTGGAAAGAGTGAAAGAATGGGTAACAAAAAAGCCCCAAATTTCTGCAATATTTTGCTGAACTACTGTTCACTTCCTCAGGCTTCTGCTAATATATTTTTTCCTGAGGAAGTGGACAGCAGTTTGAGGGTGGTTTTTTGAATGAGGAGGTTTGTTATGAAATGAGGTGTAATATTTGATAAGAAGGAAGAATGGTACTCTAGAATGTGTTTTAGCCCAAGTGAGTTAAGATAAATAGTGAAAAGTAATTTATGATGCCAAGATAAATAGTGAAAAATAATTTATGATGCCAAGATAAATACAGTTACCAGCTAACTCCTCTGGTGAAACTGGATACTGTCTGAGAAGCGCATCAGAAAAAGAGCATTTACAGTACATGTACTATTACCATATAGCTGTGTATGGTGCAGTAAGCCACAGACTTTGTGAAATTTCTGCTTTAAATATCCGCTTCCGCATTTTGTGTGCTTGTTCAGGATTGTGGCTTTTAAGAAAAGTCCTATACCACCTAAGTTCTCGCTGCAGGGAGTAATAGATACTTCTGGATAATACCAAGTTTAAAAATTCGCTGTAACCTCAGTACAAGCTATATGCTATAAAATGTATGTGAATAGAGTCTTTAATTACCGTCCATTTGGCTACAGTGACTGTATACAGATATAAGTAAGATAGAGATCATTTAATTCACTTGAATTTACACTTAGCGTTCTTAGATTACATTTCCTCAGCAATTTCTACATTTTTACATTGTTCTTGCAATTGTTTATGTATCATGTGTACTATCATTTTAATTAGAAGCAGTGAAATGTTTTTATAGTTTCTACATTTTTTTTATCATAGCACTTAACATTGATAGTGCTGATGATTTACTTCTTAAATACTGGGTCACACCTGCAAAAGGGATGAAGAACAAGGTTTATGCTATTTAAAAAATGTTGTTATAGTCACTTAAAGGACTTCTTTTTATCCACAGATTACAACACAAGTGAACAGAAGCAGGCATGTAAAAAACATGAGCTCTATGTCAGCTTCCGTGACCTTGGATGGCAGGTAAAGTTGTCACGTGTCTTGCAGTTTAAATTGCTTGTCAGGCATTTGTGTTGCTTATACTGTACAACATTTTATATATATATATATATATATATATATATATATATATATATAGATAGATAGATAGATAGATAGATAGATAGATAGATAGATAGATAGATATTTAGATAGCTATATCGATATACATAGGCATATAAAACACACATGACGTACAGTACAGAGACATCTGCACCATTGCTTGCTGCAGGCTAAGTGGTACCAGGAAGGAACCATCCTGTCCCCTGTTACAGGTATTTGCAGTTCTCCTGGGACAGAGCACATTAACTTCAGCAGCTGCAGAGCTCTGTTGGAAGAGCAGTGGTCACAGTTTGATCCTGCTTTGAACCACCCAGGTGCTGCTGTACATGCAGCTGCCCCTTCAGGGTTTGGAGCACGGAGGCAGCAACTTCATTGCATCTGGGAGTTATGCCCCTATATGCAGTGCTATTTTTGTAGGAAAATAGGTTCAGGAACTGTGGGCGGGGCAGGAAGTGGGCGGTGATGTGGGAGGAGCTACAAAAGGGGCATGGCATTACATAAAAAAAAGAAAAACATATAATTCCTCCCAACAGTGGCAGTAACATAACAATCCCCAGCAGCAAAGTGGAGAATAGGCGCGCGCCTTAGGCGCGCAAGGTTGTAGCCTCACTGCAAGGAGCACAGCATTGCAGGAAAAGAATACTTTATACCGCAGTTTTGCAACCTGCACGCCGAGAATTGGCCCATTATACATATGCCCCACTCCGTAACGCTTATTATACATATGCCACACACAGAGATTGCCATTATACATATGCAACACACCGTGATGCCCATTATACATATGCCACACACAGAGATGCCCATTACACCTTTGCCACACACCGTGATGCCTATTATACATATGCCACACACAGTGATGCCCATTATACATATGACACACACAGAGATGCCCGTTATACATATGCCACATAAAGAGATGACCATTAAACATATGCCAAACACAGAGATGCCCATTATACATATGCCACACACAGAGATGCCTGTTATACATATGCCACATAAAGAGATGCCCATTAAACATATGCCACACACACAGATGCCCGTTATACATATGCCAAATAAAGAGATGCCCATTAAACATATGCCACACACAGAGATGCCCATTATACATATGCCACACACAGAGATTCCCGTTATACATATGCCACATAAAGAGATGCCCATTAAACATATGCCACACACAGAGATGCTCGTTATACATATGCCACATAAGGAGATGCCCATTAAACATATGCCACACACAGAGATGCCCATTATACATATGCCACATAAAGAGATGCCCATTAAACATATGCCACACACAGAGATGCCCGTTATACATATGCCACATACAGAGATGCCCATTAAACATATGCCACACACAGATGCCCGCTGCTTTCAGCTCAAAACCACCCCATGTAAGCAGTGGCGTAACTAAGGGGCCGCAGACCCCGCAGCGGCTTAATGTGGTACCTACTGTAGTGGCAATCTGATACTTGAATCCGGCACTGATGCTGGTCTTACGGGGGGGGGGGGCGAAGAGGGCGATCTCCCCCACTAGGGTCCTCTGCCTTATGCTGGCTGCCGTCTCGGAGCAACAAGACAGGTGCCCCCCTGCCCAGAGCTGCGGAGTGGAGCAAGGAAGGAGCCGTCGGGGTGGAGGGGGATGGAGGCGATGCCGGGCTTATGTTGATGGGGGACCAGGGGAACGCTTGCACTGCAGGAATATGGGTAGAGGAGGACAGAGCTGCTGTTCTGTGCAGCCTGTGGTGCTCCCCACTCCCCTGCCCACTGTGTCCGGATTCCAGGAGAGAGACGTGCTGCTAAGTAAAATTCATATCTCCCGCTGGACCGCCAGCCAATAGGCGCTCGCGGTCCAGCAGACACCAGTTGGACCACAAGCGCCCATTGGCTAGCGGTCCAGTGTGAGACGTGAATGTTACATAGGAGCACGTCTTTCTCCTGGAGTCCGTAAACAGCGGACAGGGGAGCGGGGAGCGGGCAGGCGATGCCGGTGCCGGGCGGCCTGGAGCAGGTTCCGGAACGCCGTTCCTGATGACGTCATTTTTAATTTGAACTTCAGGAACGGCATTGCCGGACCGTTCTGGCTGAAAAAAAACCCTGCCTATATGTACTGTACCACAACAGCAAATGATCTATTGTGACATCACCTTTGTGCAGATGTGCCTATTTTAAAACACAAAGATTGTGTCAAGAAGATCTTTTGGGGAGCTTACAGTAAGCTTTCAAGTTTTTTAGGAGGTTTTACGACAAGAATAAATTATGCTCATGAGAGCACTTTTAGCAATAATGGGGCAGATGTATTAACCAGCGTTAAGTGCAGAAATGCACTTAACGCTGGTTAACTGGGCGGGATTATGATTTCCCTAATGTATTACTAGTGCACCTAACGTGCGCTAGTGACAGACTGCCGAGTTACACTCGGTGGGGCTGTCCCCTGCAATCCCCCACAGTGTTTAGCGGCCGGGGCGATGTATTAACAGCCGCCCAGGCGTTAATTCGCCCCGGCCGCTTCGCCTATGTCAGGGCTAGCGTTGTTCTATCCCCCACTGTGGGGACACCTCTGGCTCGGGCTGCGCTGGAGATCTCGCGGTTTTAGCGGGATCTCGCGCATGCCCAGACAGACGGCAGGGGGGGGGAGCACATTGCGCATGTGCAGGACGCCAGGGGAGCCGATAAGGAGAGCCGTTAACACTAGGCATAACGGCTCTCCTTATCGGCTTGCAGGGGGTTAATACATTAGCAAATAATGGTTGCCCGCTTCTCCTCATTATGCAGGAGAAGCGGGACCCGTTATTTGAGAAGCGCTAAGGGGGCTTAGTACATCTGCCCCAATGTACTTTATTTTGTGGTACATTTACAAAGGATTCTTAGATGGTTCATGGACTTTTTCTGCAAAAAAACTTGAATTTTGTCCTCTCTGATGTCCTGGAGATAGGTAGCACACCTAATTTTACCAGGACATTTTCCATATACTTTTCCATATACTTTTCTGGAGGAATAACATTTCTTGGCATAATTCAACTCAGAAGTCCCCTTTATGCAATGATTAACTGAGGCTAAGCCGGGCAGTATTTTAGGAGAAAAATGCAAACATTTAAACAAATATAACAGGATTTTGTAAACAATACTGCTTTATTAGAGCCCCCTCCTCCCCCTAAGGAATAACTAGCAAGATGATTGCGGTAAACCCCACCAAAGAAGCTGTGCAGTATCTGTGGGCCTGATTCAGACCTGATTGGTAAACGCTGCCCCCGCAAATGCTAATTCCTGCATCTGTGCACGGCTGCATGCAAACAGGGAGAAATACATTTAGCATGAAATGGGTTTCCCCATGTTCGTAGCACTGATACCCCTTTCACACCAGCCTAAATTCCCGGGTTGCGCCTGGGAACAACCCACGACTAGTGCTGGTGTGTAAGGTTTCCGGGCCCAAATCCCTGGAAAATTTCCCAGGTTTTCAACCCTGCTATGGAATAGGGTTGTTCCCAAATTCTGGCTGGTGTGAAATGGGTAGGGGTACTTACCCGGGTTGCCGGTTCTCGGTGCGTGCTGTCAGACGGGGATCCACACAGGCGGCAGCCGCAGATAACAGGACAGGTGGCGTATGCAGATGACGCATCTCTCCAGTGCCCTCACTTCAACAAAATGTGTGTTTAGTGGCAAGTTTATTCATAAAGATCACCTCCCGTGTCCTTTTCCAATCACCTAGCAAGACTCTGCTATCTCTGTTAACTCTGCCTTATGGAGCATACACACGGTTCGATCTAGAGGTAATGGTAGGGTTTATTGAATATGCAATATACGTGACATTTCAATTGATTAGTCCTCAATATATTTTAATATTGTCTTTTATATTGTACTTATGATTGATTAAATATGACATTACTTTAAATAATGTTGTTTAGCGCCGTTACCCATTGTTTTTTTTCTGTGTTCTTTGACTAGGGGAGTTACTACGCTCAATATTTAGTAATAGCAGCTAATTGGCATACCAGCTCGGTGCGGAGTGCCCCCTCCATATCGCTTGATATATATTTTTTCCTTACCATATGTTCACTCACTACAATGTCTATCCATAAATGATGCATTTATACTTTACATATTATTTTTTTTGTTTCATTTTATGCATTCACTATTTGCAGTAATTTAATGTTGGTGACCCATAAAGATTATTATGTGTATGTATTGTTCCACACTTAATAACCATTGCATAAAAGCAATGGCATAAGAAGAAAATGTACTGTAGTATGATCTGTTATTCAAGCAGAGTTATAGCTTCCTGGTACAAAACAGTTTCTTCCTTCACCTTTCATCTGATTCTTTTATTAAGTGTACTTTTGTCTGACTTTCAGCAAGTGCCTCAGATTTACAGGTCTAACAAGTATTGGACCTTGAATTCATTAACACGACATAAACAGACAGCTACATATAAGCTCATAGCTAAGGAAATCCTATTTCCAAGTCATTGAGCATGATTATTAGAACACAAATAATTGTAATGCAATATTTGAGTAGTACAGCGTACAAGATGTATCGGATATTTGGGAAAATGCATAACATCAGTGTGCCTTCTACTTTTTTACCTGAAGATGGAGTGATTTCTTTTATACAAGCTATGTGACCTAGCACCTGTTTTATCCTAGCGTACCAGGTGTGTCTAGCCACACTATACTCATATAGAAAGTTACGTGAGCTGGTGGGAATATTGCAGCACACACACATTTAGTCATGCTCTGGTGTCAGTTTCATTTTAGAGATGGATAAATGAGCTTCAAATTGGCAATTGTTTCCCATAGTTACCCAGGCATGATCAGTTAGAAGAGCATGGGGCTCTACGATATCACAATTTGGGAATCTCAGAATCAAAATTGTGTAATATTTTTACACTCTCTGACATACAGTGTAACGCTTTTGTTTGTGCCTTTGTTTTCACCCGAAAATTGTACAATTTTCTAAAAAAAAAAAAATTGTAAAGCATAATTAGTAATTGTTTTTTCTCTGTATTTTGTTGCAGGATTGGATAATAGCTCCAGAGGGTTATGCAGCCTTTTATTGTGATGGAGAATGTTCATTTCCACTCAATGCTCATATGAATGCCACTAATCATGCAATAGTGCAAACTCTGGTGAGTAAATGTAATGTTTGGATAGAATTTGAGGTTTCTGGGTATAATCAGGGCAGTCCAGGGCACCACAGACACGGCCACTGTCCGCTCCACACAGTATTCAATGCAGTCTGGCCACCTGCATTTAATACTGTTGGAAATGTCCTTCCCAAAATGTCTGCTGCCTCAGAAGAGACACTTGATAAGGATGATAGAGGAAGCAGCAACCATTTTGTCAGGGACATTTATATTTATTAGAGGCAGGCTAAAGGAACAGACATGAACAGCGTTCCCCAGAAATGCTGGGGTCAGAGTCGGATATGAAGATTTTACAGCTAGTAGCAGGAAGCAGTGATTGTTAGAAACCCCTGACAATGAGTAGGAAGTGTTATTAAAATGGTCTCAGGGGCATAATTGCGTCTGGGGCATTACTGTGTGGAGCATAATATTGTGCAAGGGGCATTAGTGTGGGGTATAATATGTTGTCATGGGCAATACTGTGTTGGGCATAATATTGTGTCAGGGGCATTGCTGTATTTGACATAATACGGTGTCAGGGGCATTACTGTGTGGGTCATAATATGGTATGGTTATGGTCCTTTAGATCAACAGTGTTTAGCTTTACTATCAAAAGATTGATAACTAATGGTCGTCAGGGTCAAAAACTTTACCAGGTCAAAATGTTGACAGGGTAAAAAGGTTGAAAGTCAAATGGTCGAAAGACAAAAGGTCGACATGGTCAAAAGGTTGACATTGAAAAGGTACTCATGAGTTTTCATGTCGACAGAGGACATAAAAACTCATGATTATTATTATTACATGGGCACCGCTGCGCTCGGCACACTATTATAATCTAACTCTATGCCCACATGGATGGTAAAATATGAACAAGTCCTTTTTTTTCCCAAAAAAAAATCTGAAAAAATTCATGTAGACCATTGTCAACACAACTCATGTCAACAATTTTATGTTTACTTTTTGCCCATGTTGACCTTTTGACTATTGACCTTTTGACCATATCGATCTTTTGACTGTTGAATAGTTGTTGACCTTTGGATAATCTACCTAGACACTACATTTGTAACTTTATTATATTTTAAGGAAGCAATACAATATTTTATACTAAAGAGTTCTAAAAATAAATGCCAGGTTATTTTGAAAAAGAATACTTAACCCCTTCATGACAGAGCCAGTTTGTGCCTTCATGACAGAGCCCTTTTTTTCAAATCTGACATGTCTCACTTAAGTGGGGATAACTTTTTTTTGCTTTTACTTATCCCAGTGATTTTGAGATTGTTTTCTCGTGACACATTGTACTTCAAGTTAGTGGTAAATTTTGGTCGATACAGTCTGTGTTTTTTTGTGAAAAATACCAAAATATCGTGAAAAAATGGAAAATTTAGCAATATGCAAAATGTTAAATTTTCTGCTTGTGAGACAAATAATCATACCACTCAAAATAGTTAATAACTAACATAGACCATATGTCTACTTTATGTTGCCATCATTATTTCAACCCCCTTTTCATTTTTTTGGACACTAGGAGGCTTCAAATATGACTAGCAAATTCTCAAATTTTCAAGAAAATTTCAAACACTGATTTTTTTAGGGACCAGTTCAGTTCTGATGTGACTTTGAGGGACTTGTATGTGAGACACCCTTATAAATGATGCCATTTCAAAAACTGCACCCCTCACAGTATTCAAAACAGCATTTTGGAAGTTTGTTAACCCTTTAGGTGTTTCACAGGAATTAAAACAAAGTGTAGGTGAAATTTCAAAATTTCTTTTTTTTTGCAGAGTTTCAATTTTAATACATTTTTCTAACAAATACAGTAGATTTTACTAGAGAAATGTGACTAAAAATTGACTCCCCCAATTCTTGTGTTTTCAAAAATATCCTATATGTGGCCCTAGTGTGCACGTTGACCAAACCACAGGCTTCATAATAGAAGGAGCACCTACTTGATTTTGGAGCCTCCTTTTTATGAGATTTTTTTTTAGGCACCATGTAGGTTTCTAGGCACCATAAGTGCTAAAAGTTAGGAACCTTCCCCACAAGTCACCCCATTTTGCAATCTACACCCCTCAGGGAATTCATCTAGGGGTATAGTGTACATTTCAAACCCCCAGGGGTTTCACCAATTTTGGTACAACTGGGATGTGAAAATGGAAAATTACATTTTTTTACACAAACATGCAGTTCTGGCTCAAAATTTTTCATTTTCACAAGGAATGAAGGAGACAAAGCACCCCAAAATCTGTGCCCCAATTTCTCCCGAGTACGGCAATGCCTCACATGTGACCAAAAAATACCAGTGGGGCGCATAGCAGGACTCAGAAGGGAAGGAGTGATTTTTGGATTTGGCAGCACAGATTTTGGTGGAATGAATGGTGGGTGCCATGTTGCATTAGCAAGACTCCCAAAGCACCAATACAGTGGAACCCCCCCACAAGTCACCCCATTTTGCAAAGTACACCCCTCAGGGAATTCATCTAGGGGTATAGTGTACATTTCAAACCCCCAGGGGTTTCACCAATTTTGATACAACTGGGATGTGAAAATGGAAAATTACATTTTTTTACACAAACATGCAGTTATGGCTCAAACTTTTTCATTTTCACAAGGAATGAAGGAGACAAAGCACCCCAAAATCTGTGCCCCAATTTCTCCCGAGTACGGCAATGCCTCACATGTGACCAAAAAATACCAGTTGGGTGCATGGCAGGACTCAGAAGGGAAGGAGTGATTTTTGGATTTTGCAGCACAGATTTTGGTGGAATGAATGGTGGGTGCTATGTTGCACCAATACAGTGGAACCCCCCCACAAGTCACCCCATTTTGCAAAGTACACCCCTCAGGGAATTCATCTAGGGGTATAGTGTACATTTCAAACCCCCAGGGGTTTCACCAATTTTGGTACAACTGGGATGTGAAAATGGAAAATTACATTTTTTTACACAAACATGCAGTTCTGGCTCAAAATTTTTCATTTTCACAAGGAATGAAGGAGACAAAGCACCCCAAAATCTGTGCCCCAATTTCTCCCGAGTACGGCAATGCCTCACATGTGACCAAAAAATACCAGTGGGGCGCATGGCAGGACTCAGAAGGGAAGGAGTGATTTTTGGATTTGGCAGCACAGATTTTGGTGGAATGAATGGTGGGTGCCATGTTGCATTAGCAAGACTCCCAAAGCACCAATACAGTGGAACCCCCCCACAAGTCACCCCATTTTGCAAAGTACACCCCTCAGGGAATTCATCTAGGGGTATAGTGTACATTTCAAACCCCCAGGGGTTTCACCAATTTTGATACAACTGGGCAGTGAAAATGAAAAATTACATTTTTTTACACAAACATGCAGTTCTGGCTCAAAATTTTTCATTTTCACAAGGAATGAAGGAGACAAAGCACCCCAAAATCTGTGCCCCAATTTTTCCCGAGTACGGCAATGCCTCACATGTGACCAAAAAATACCAGTTGGGCGCATGGCAGGACTCAGAAGGGAAGGAGTGATTTTTGGATTTGGCAGCACAGATTTTGGTGGAATGAATGGTGGGTGCCATGTTGCATTAGCAAGACTCCCAAAGCACCAATAGAGTGGAACCCCCCCACAAGTCACCCCATTTTGCAAAGTACACCCCTCAGGGAATTCATCTAGGGGTATAGTGTACATTTCAAACCCCCAGGGGTTTCACCAATTTTGATACAACTGGGCAGTGAAAATGAAAAATTACATTTTTTTACACAAAAATGCAGTTCTGGCTCAAAATTTTTCATTTTCACAAGGAATGAAGGAGACAAAGCACCCCAAAATCTGTGCCCCAATTTCTCCCGAGTACGGCAATGCCTCACATGTGACCAAAAAATACCAGTTGGGCGCATGGCAGGACTCAGAAGGGAAGGAGTGATTTTTGGATTTGGCAGCACAGATTTTGGTGGAATGAATGGTGGGTGCCATGTTGCATTAGCAAGACTCCCAAAGCACCAATAGAGTGGAACCCCCCCACAAGTCACCCCATTTTGCAAAGTACACCCCTCAGGGAATTCATCTAGGGGTATAGTGTACATTTCAAACCCCCAGGGGTTTCACCAATTTTGATACAACTGGGCAGTGAAAATGAAAAATTACATTTTTTTACACAAAAATGCAGTTCTGGCTCAAAATTTTTCATTTTCACAAGGAATGAAGGAGACAAAGCACCCCAAAATCTGTGCCCCAATTTCTCCCGAGTACGGCAATGCCTCACATGTGACCAAAAAATACCAGTTGGGCGCATGGCAGGACTCAGAAGGGAAGGAGTGATTTTTGGATTTGGCAGCACAGATTTTGGTGGAATGAATGGTGGGTGCCATGTTGCATTAGCAAGACTCCCAAAGCACCAATAGAGTGGAACCCCCCCACAAGTCACCCCATTTTGCAAAGTACACCCCTCAGGGAATTCATCTAGGGGTATAGTGTACATTTCAAACCCCCAGGGGTTTCACCAATTTTGATACAACTGGGCAGTGAAAATGAAAAATTACATTTTTTTACACAAAAATGCAGTTCTGGCTCAAAATTTTTCATTTTCACAAGGAATGAAGGAGACAAAGCACCCCAAAATCTGTGCCCCAATTTCTCCCGAGTACGGCAATGCCTCACATGTGACCAAAAAATACCAGTTGGGAGCATGGCAGGACTCAGAAGGGAAGGAGTGATTTTTGGATTTGGCAGCACAGATTTTGGTGGAATGAATGGTGGGTGCTATGTTGCATTACCAATACAGTGGAACCCCCCCACAAGTGACCCCATTTTGCAAACTACACCCCTCAGGGAATTCATCTAGGGGTATAGTGTACATTTCAAACCCCCAGGGGTTTCACCAATTTTGGTACAACTGGGCTGTGAAAATGAAAAATTACATTTTTTTACACAAAAATGCAGTTCTGGCTCAAAATTTTTCATTTTCACAAGGAATGAAGGAGACAAAGCACCCCAAAATCTGTGCCCCAATTTCTCCCGAGTACGGCAATGCCTCACATGTGACCAAAAAATACCAGTTGGGCGCATGGCAGGACTCAGAAGGGAAGGAGTGATTTTTGGATTTTGCAGCACAGATTTTGGTGGAATGAATGGTGGGTGCTATGTTGCATTACCAATACAGTGGAACCCCCCCACAAGTGACCCCATTTTGCAAACTACACCCCTCAGGGAATTCATCTAGGGGTATAGTGTACATTTCAAACCCCCAGGGGTTTCACCAATTTTGGTACAACTGGGCTGTGAAAATGAAAAATTACATTTTTTTACACAAAAATGTACTTCTGGCTCAAAATTTTTAATTTTCACAAGGAATGAAGGAGACAAAGCACCCCAAAATCTGTGCCCCCATTTCTCCAGAGTACGGCAATGCCTCACATGTGACCAAAAAATACCAGTTGGGTGCATGGCAGGACTCAGAAGGGAAGGAGTGATTTTTGGATTTTGCAGCTCAGATTCTGGTGGAATGAATGGTGGGTGCTATGTGGCATTAGCAAGACCCCCGATGCACGGTGAAATGATGAACCTAATAATCCATCGATGTGTGGTATATTTTGAAACACTCCTTTATACATAGGCCGGGTTTGTCGGGGCAAGTTTCACAGTGGAAAATAGTTTCCTTTCTTATTCCCTTTTTATAGCAAACTTTGCACCTTTTTTGTGTCCTGCCCTTTCTTGCAGTGGAGGGGATTTCGTTGGGAAAATGCTGCCCTGGTACAATACGGGGGCCAGTACTAGAAGTACTGGGGCCCTCTGCCTGCTGGTTCCCAAATATTAGGCCCTTTATGACTTCCTCTTGAAAGTGCATAAATGTCCCCCTCTGGCCGGTAGAACGGAATAGCACGTAAGCGTTATACAGTGCCATCTGGATGATATACACGGCCAGCTTCTTGTACCAGATATTTGTTTTCCGCAGGGCACTGTACGGCTTCAGTACCTGATCTGAAAGATCCACTCCGCCCATGTACTTATTGTAATCTAGGATACAATTTGGTTTTGAGGTGTGGGTACTGGTACCTCGTACAGGGATGGAGGTGGTACTGTCTCCATGAATTGTTGTCAGTATAAGGACATCCCTCTTGTCCTTATATTTGACCAACAACATATTTTCGGTGCATATTCCCCTGCTTTCACCCCTTCTCATTACTTGGGCAATGTGCGTTTTGGGGAGGCCTCTTTGGTTCTTGCGCACAGTACCGCAAGCTGCTGTACCTCTTGAACCAAGGGCCTTAAACAGGGGGATGCTGGTGTAAAAGTTATCCACATAGAGGTGATAACCCTTATCCAGGAAGGGGTGCATTAAATCCCAGACAATTTTGCCACTAACACCTACGAGGGAGGGGGGGCATTCTGGCGGTTCAATTCTTGAATCCTTCCCTTCATATACCCTAAACTTGTGGGTGTACCCTGTGGTGCTTTCACACAGCTTATACATTTTTATGCCATACCTTGCCCTCTTACTGGGAAGGTACTGGCGGAATTTAACCCTTCCTTTAAAATGTATAAGGGACTCGTCAATACAAATAAATTTTTCAGGGATGTATAGCTCTGCAAATTTGGCACTGAAATGATCAATGACCGGCCTGACTTTGAATAGCCGGTCAAAGGTGGGATCATCTCTGGGTGGGCACTGTGCATTATCGGTGTAATGTATAAATTTATGGATTGCCTCAAAACGAGTCCGAGTCATGGCCATACGGTAAAATGGGGTGCTGTACAGAACATCTGTACTCAAATATTGCCTAATTTGTGGCTTTTTTACTATGCCCATATGAAACACCAGACCCCAAAACGTCATCATCTCTACTGCATCTACAGGGGTCAACCTAGCAAATGATGACGTGGGGTTTTGAGCAATAAACTGCTGGGCATATAAATTAGTTTGGTCCACCATTAAATTTATAAAATCATCAGAGAAAAATAATTTGAAAAAGTCAATTTCTCTGAGACCTGTGGAATCAAATTGGATTCCTGGCATGGCCAAAAACTCAGGAACCTGGGGCTCAAAATTGTCTGGTGGTGGGGTCCATACGAGATCAATTATTGGGGGGGGGGTCTCAGCTGCTCTACGGGGGCGTCTTTGAGGGGGTCCCTCATCACCAGAGGAGGAAGAGGAGCTTAAGACGAATCCTTCAAATTCCCCGCTTGCCTCACTGGCTGTGTCAGAATCAGAGGCAAGCATGGCATATGCCTCCTCCACTGAATACATTCTTCTGGATGACTGGGATGACATTTGGGATGACATTTGGGATGACATTTTTATTTTTGTGTTACTGGTAGTGAAATGTTTCAACACGTGTATAGTGTAGGGGGGGGTACAAACTTTATTTCAACCCGGGGGGTATGTAGTGTGTTGTGTGTATGTAGTGCAGAACAAAAAAAATACTTTATACAAAAAAAAAAAAATGAAGGGGTTAAAAAAAAAAAAAATTGAAGGGGTTAAAAAAAAAAAAATTGAAGGGGTTAAAAAAACAAAAAAAAAGGTCCTGCACCAAAAATTGAGCACAGATGTTGGTCAGTAACGTCTGTCACTGAACAGCGCTCAAAGGCAACAGGAATTTGATCAAAAAAAAAAAAAATAGATCAACCCTGTGCCGAAAAAGCTGATCAGTGATGTACGTCACTGATCAGCGCACAGTGGCCACAGGACACCCACAAAATCACAGTGTGTGTAAAAAAAAAATTAAAAAAAGACCACACAGCACCCACAAAAAAAAAAAAAAAGGTGATCAGTGATGCGACACTGATTACCAGTGAGGGGCAGCAGGTGCACAACCTTTGGTGCAACTGGCAGCAACTGACAGGTATATATAAAAAAAAAAAACCTCTGCACCCCCAAAATGTTGCTGATCACCTCAGATATAGTGATCAGCACAAAAGGCGGGGGTAGCAGACACAAAATATACACTCTCTATCACTCTCTGTCACTATCTCTCTCTATCTCTCACTATCTATCACTATCTATCACTATCTATCACACTGCAGCAGCAGCACTGACAGTTATATGTATAAAAAAAAACTGCACCCCCAAAAAGGGGGGGTAGCAGACACAAAATATACACTCTCTATCACTCTCTGTCACTATCTCTCTCTATCTCTCTATCTCTCACTATCTATCACTATCTATCACTATGACACTGCAGCAGCAGCACTGACAGTTATATATATAAAAAAAAAACCTGCACCCCCAAAAAAGGGGGGGTAGCAGACACAAATCTCTCTATCTCTCACTATCTATTACTATCTATCACTATCTCTCACTATCTATCACTATGACACTGCAGCAGCAGCGACAGTTATTTATATATAAAAAAAACCTGCACCCCCAAAAAGGGGGGGTAGCAGACACAAAATATAGCTCTCTCTGTCACTATCTCTCTATCTCTCTCTATCTCTCTCTCTCTATCTCTCTATCTCTCTATCACACTGCAGCAGCAGCAGCAGCAGGAAGTCTCAGGAAGATCCAGGAAGCGTCCAGCACGCTACAAGCAGTGATCAAGTGATCAGGTAAGGTATTTGCAAGGATCAGGTAAGTATTAGCAAGGATCAGGTCAGTATCACGGCAGATAGGCACGGTGACCGCTCTGCACGCTACTCCAGACCGGAATGGCGTCTGCAGCGCAGTCACCGTTAGTTTAAATGTCGCGCCTTGGCTGTGATTGGTCCGTGGGTCCCACGGACCAATCACAGCCTTGGGGGCAGGTGGGGTGAGGGTGGGGTGAGGTGTCATCGTCACCGATGACCCCCTCATGCCCCCTGACGCCCGGCGGTGATTGACACCTGTGTTACCAAGCGTCTGATTCGCTGGTAACACAGGAAAACGCTGTGAATGGCTGTTCACACTGAACAGCCAATCACAGCGATCGCCGACGGGGGGGCGACATCGCAGCCCCCCCTGGGCATGCAGGGACATGTCTGCTGTCAGGGACAGCAGACATCGTCCCTCTGTCACTGCGTCTCGAGACGCAGTGACAGTTTAAAGTCATGACGTATATATACGTCATGTGTCGGGAAGTACTTCCCGGCCATGACGTATATATACGTCAAATGTCGTGAAGGGGTTAAATAGCATGAAAAATTATTTTTTTTTATTTCTGACAAAGTGCATTTGAACAGTGATTTTCTCCTTCATTTGATTGGTTTATGTATTAATCCACCTTAAACACTGGCTTTAATGTCTTAATTCAGAATATGAATAATGGGATTTGCAAATGTCTTTTCTTTTACATCTTGAATATACATACGTCATAGCAGAATCCTCACTTGAATTTTAAATATGCCTTTTAGTATTCATTTCACCTTCAAGGAATTATGTGAATACATTTTTTTCCCCTCATAACAGGTCCACTTGATGTTTCCAGAACACGTCCCAAAGCCGTGCTGTGCACCAACAAAACTAAACGCCATCTCTGTGTTGTATTTCGATGACAGCTCTAATGTTATTTTAAAAAAATATAGAAATATGGTGGTTAGGTCATGTGGCTGTCATTAAATAAAAACTAGATTCATCGATGGCGTTATAAGCTACATCATTACATGCAGTGATTCAGAGGGGAGAATGCATTTCCAATATTCTTCATAATATACATTTATGTGTACAGTGTTATGTATATATTAGAATTTGTAATTTATTTTGATATAATGCTGCAATAACTAAATGTGCCCAGGTAACAGAATTTGCTTTACACCATTTAAATAAAACAAACTATATATTTAAATCAGCCAAGTCGAAACTTTTTTTTTTTTTTACTTGAAGCAATTTGCATTTTCCAGAGATATAGGCCCACATGTAATAGAGGGATGATTTAGAGATGGATGCTGTGTAGTAGCAGCTTACAGTGGTGGCTTCAGATGTGATGCTGCAGTGCAATCCAAAATAAAATAGGGGAGCCACACCAATTGCCCCCCCCCCCCCCCCCCCCAACACTGCCAAATATTGCCAGCCGTGTCTACCTGGCAGTTGGTTTGGCTCCCTTGACTACATTTTGGACTGCACTGCAGCACCACATCTGGAGCTGCCACTAATTCCTTCTGTTGGCAATGTAGATCTGAGCTCAGCATTTAAAGGCACAGCACCACATCGATGGGACATTGCTTACTCATAATGGGCGAGATGTATCAAATGGAAAATGCGGTAAAACCCCAGTTTTACCGCATTTTCCTATGTATCAAAAATGATACCGCAGTGAAGGGCTTCTTTTCGCCGCCCTCCGCCGCCGACGCAAACCCGCCGCCTCGCCTCCCCCCCTCTGGCTTACCTTCCTGAAGGGTCCTCCTGGACCCTGGAAGGTAAACCTCTCCTCCCTCTAGTGACGCAGCCGGACGTCCTTCCGGCTGCAGGGGGAGGAGGAGGCGCCGGGTACAGCTTGCTTAGCTGTCCCCGGCGTGACGCCGCGTGAGGGATGCAGGAGCCGGCTGGGAGGTGACGGTGACCCCCCGCACACCACATTCCAGGTATCGCGGGGGACCTCCGTCACCACACCGCGATGCCAGCCACATATGTTAGTACATATGCGGCGGCATCGTGGCGGGGGGGGGGGGGGGCGCGAAGGGCGTCGATGTATTTTAATACATCCCGCCCAATGACCTTCTGGAACTGGAACTCCTTTGCCTGGGCCAGTAAGTACACAGAATCTGTCCTAACCATACCAAAAAAAAGGATCAACATGAGCCCATTCTGTAAAATGGTCACCGTAGCCACTCCCACTCCAATTGAGAGCAGCATGTCAACCATGCTTCAACTTGTGATCTCGCAAAAAAAAGATCTGCACATACGCATTGCGGCATCTGTGCCTGTGCAGATCGCTCAACATCAGAATTGTACTGTATGCAGTTGGGTTTGTGTACAACTCTCACTCAGGCCTAGAGTGCGAAATGTGCAAATTGCAAAGATTTTAGTTATTTTAGATTTAAAGCAGCAGTTGCAAAAAGTTGCAGCTTTATATCTTAGTACTAATGTTTCTTAACCCTTTGAGTGCCAATTGAATTTGACTAAAAATTGGCAAGCAAACATTTTTATTCATCATAATGACCTGTAATGTTTACCTTATATAGGAAATATATGACATTTTTTATTAGAATTTATATAACAAATGTGATTGATGCTGGCAGTTTTAGCAGATATGTTGAACATATCTCACAGAGATGTTGGCACTCAAAGGGTTAATGAAATCTTTGTACTTTACAAATCTCTCAGTTTATTTAATTTGGGCCTTTGATTTTGTCATATTTATGCTCAGAAATTCAGAATAATTCCTGCACACATTATCCATACAAATATCATGTAGTATTTATTTAGAAAACATATATATTTTTTAATATCTTTTGTTCACCTACTGCAATAATAATATAGCGACGCATATTGCCAACCCTGCTTTAGGTGGTAAAATAGTTTTACAATAAAACAACTAAAATTGTGTCCTTTTATAGCTAATTTTTCAAGCTTCTCAAGTGTAATATTTTCAGGTTTAAATATGTTTCATTTCAGCAATTAATTAAAAGTGTCACTTCAAAGAGTTACAATAAAGTATGTGACTGAATATAATGGAATTTAATGCTCATTCCGTAAGCGTGAAAAAAAAAAAACTATTGCCAAAAATATAAAAACACCCTGATGAAAACAATTGTTTCTCCTGGATAGTTTTATGGGTACTTATGTAGTATCTGGGCTGCCGATTTTTTGATTGTATGCCTTAAGTTAAGGCATACAATCAGATGCGATGCGATGCGATATCGCATCGCATACGATGCGATACGATGCGATGCGATGCGATGACCCGATTTTTCCATAGGATTCAATGTTAAAATGGACTGAGTCCATTTTAACATGGAATTCAATGGGAAAAAGGGGTCCTTTTCATACCCCTACTATCCAAGTGGGCATGGAGTTGGATATAAACCTGTGGCGAGCGTAGCGAGCCACCGAGCCCGAAGCGTGGCGAGCGAAGCGAGCCCCGCGAGGGGACGGTATTCTGTGTCCCCTCGCGGGGCTCGCTACGCTCGCCACGCTTCGGGCTCGGTGGCTCGCTACGCTCGCCACAGGTTTATATCCAACTCCATGCCCACTTGGATAGTAGGGGTATGAAAAGGACCCCTTTTCCCATTGAATTCCATGTTGAAATGGACTCAGTCCATTTTAACATTGAATCCTATGGAAAAATCGGGTCCATCGCATCGCATCGCATCGCATCGCATGCGATTTGGTCGGGTGCGATGCGATGCGATGGACCCGATTTCAAAATCGGCAGCCCAGTTACTACATAAGTACCGTTTTATGTGCTATAAAATGCTTAATTAGTCTCACCCACAATCTAATTCACCAGCTTGTTTTCCCGTTTTGTAAAGGTTTCATTTGTATACAGGATGATTCAATTATTTTTATACAACCATTTTACCTCAAATAAGAATCTGCAGTATATCTCATGTGTTACACATACTATTTAATAGTCACAAACTTGTCCATGAATAAAAACATTTTCATACTGCACTTTGTGATTTATTTAACAACCAGTGTGTGCATCTATATAAAAGCATGTATATTAACATGGAGCATTCGGTAATTAGTACCGGAGGTGTATTATAAAGGAATTACTAATTATAAATTGATATGGTATTGATGGGGATTGTCATGATGGAGTCAATAGAATGTGCTGCTCAGATAGAAAAAAACCCACAATGTTTTATGAACATTTAATGAGAACTGTATATATGTTTCTATTGTTCATGATTGATCATGAGTGTTTGCAATACACACGTATTTGTCTTTAGCTTTCTCTATAGTTGCTAATTTTGGTCTAAAATAAACACTTGTGGACAGGTCAGATATCAGCACAGATATCTCATGAAATTCTGAAATGTGTTACTGTAAGCATACTGATGATCTGGCTAAAAGGAACAACCTGAAGGAGTAATGCAGGCCACACATCTAAAAAATATCATTCCAACCATACAACTAGTTGGTTGTTTTTTTGGTTGGACCAAAAATCTGGTAATATATAGGGGGCAAATGACAATTGGCTGCTTACATGTGTGGCCAGCTTAAGAGATGGAGATTACATACAATATAATACTTTGAGACAAGCCAAATGCACCATAAAGCAATAGAGAATGTATTACGTAGTTTGATGTCTGTATTATAAATAGGAAAAAAAATACCAAAAAAACCCCAGCAAAAAACATTTGCATTTTAGTTACTGTGGAAAAAGCTATTGATACACACTCACTCACACACACACACACACACACACACACACACACACACACACACACACATAAATACATACATACGGTAAATATATAATATGATATAAATGCATAGTTCTGTAAATATTAAAGCTTCAGTGAAATACTCTCCTTTGTCGAACAACAATGATGCAAGAATGATAGCAGTCAAAACAAACTATATCTGGGCATATGTGATCTGGAGGTGTGAAGGGGTTAATCAAAATGAAATAATTTGGTTTGTGTGAAAGTTACTAATTTCCTTCAAAATAAATTTCACAATCAGTTTCAAGAACTGACAGTAAACAATAGTCACCAAGTAAATAAATCAGACTATAACCCAAGCAATCCTCTTCATTTGTATGTAACATTCATAAAAATTAAGCCTGCCTGCCTGGTACATGAATTGTTTAAGAACACAAAGAAATTATATTGTTCTAAAATATTTAACATACCAAAAACAGTTACAATACTTAATGATGTGTGGGTTTCTTTTGATCGCTTTGTTTTATTAGTTCTCTATTTAAATATAAAATGTACTCGACATGATCCTACTGTATACTGTTTCTTTTTTGTGAAAAGGATTCCTGAAATCTTTCAGGGAGCAAATATCAATCTACAGGTATATGACAAAGATCAGTTCTCATGATTGTACATCAATATTAACCCATGGATTTCTTTCAAGAAGTGTTTTGCTATAATGTTATTAAAATCCAATGTGATTAGGAGAGATCATGAGCACATTAATACATTCATATAATAATCTCTAAATCCAGTTAGGCCATAAACAGGAAAACTTCCCCATTCAAAGTTGCTCTTCTTGATTCAGCCTATTGGGGTGCTTGGGACCAGGTCACAATACTATCTATGGCTACACCAATTGTAAAGTTTTGTCTAGGTACCAGACCATTACCACCTCCCCTTACCCCATTATTCTTATTATAATATCATAATCTACCCCTTGAGCAGCTTCAGGTAGGCAATTTAGTTGTTTTGTTTTCAGATATCCTGAATGAACTGTTACAAATGTATACAGCAGGAATATGTCTCTAATTAGTTATACACATAAAAACATTTAAAGGATTTCAAAGGATTAATTAACTGCAATTCTCAATGTACTAAAATTCTAATGCAAGCTACGAGCATCTCTTTTTTTCTATCAAATAAGAAACATAGACTAAGGGGGGTATTCAATCTGAGGGTCACAGCAGTCGAGGTTGCTCGACCGCCGTGGCCCAGTCCTGTTCTCGGTCAGCTCGACCGAGAACACGTAGGCGGGATTCAATGTCCTGCCTGCCGGGGAGCGAAAAGGGGGCATGGCCGCGAGTTACGGCCTGGAAGAGGCGAGCTGCAGCCGGCAGCTCGTCACTTCCCGGCCATTCTTAGCAGAACGAGCCCGACAGCTAGTGATGTCGGGCTCGTTCTGCCGAGAAACCCTGCTCAATGCTGTCGGGGAAGACAGCATTGAATAGGGCCCGGCGAGCATCTCCCCGATGGGAGATGCTTGCCGGGGATTGAATATCCCCCTAAGAAGTAGGTAGTCTACAGTATGTCTAGTATTCGGCTTTTCTTTAAACTCCCAAGAAAGCCAGGAAGGAGTATATATATTGGAAATGCTGTAATTCCTCCAAAGCCTTGCAAAAATATATACATATAGAAATGTGCTCGAATGGAGTAGGAGGTGTGGAGCAACAGACCTGACCCAGTGGAAGGAGAGAGGCCCTCCAGGGATGCCTATGCTATCAAGCTTTACTTGACTACTGTTATGTAGACCACTCCACAGGGTAAGGGTCTGCCATACTGCATCTTATGTTCTGTGTTTTTAACTTAATGCATTAAAACTGGATTACACTATTGCCCATTGTTCTGTCCTATGTGCAAATTCTTGACTCTCAAGGGCCAATGGTGATGCGATTGTCCCTCCATGAATGTTATCTGTCTACACTAAAGTAAACCACCTTGAATGGTACAGGTATCAGTGTCCCCTGCAATAATAGTTAAATGAAAAGAGTCATAACAGTACTGAACTATTGTGGCTTCTGTTTTTTTTTTTTTTTGGGGGGGTGGAGGGATTTGGGTGGTATTTTGTCATTAAGAGAATTTATATGAAAAGATGTCTGCATCAGCACATGGGAACACACTGGTATTTATAGAGCATATAATATAGATGGCAAAAGCTATTTACGGTACTTGTTTCCTAGAAGGGTGCCCACGATTTTGATCTTAGGCATCGCAAGGAAAAAAATCGCTTCGGTCGCATCGCATGCGGCCAAAAAAATCGCATGCGATGCGACCGACACAATTACCGATTTTACATAGGGAACAATGTTAAATGGCCCAATTGACCCGATTTCACATAGGGAACAATGTTTAATGGCCCACAGACCCAAAATACCCACCCTGAAGTGTGAAATGGCCCCTCCAACTGTTAACGCCACCCCACGATCAACGTCAACCCGAAGCATGGCGAGCGCAGCGGATACCTTCACAGGTATCGGCGTTCCCTCGCGGGCTTCACAGGTATCCGCGTCCCCTCGCGGGGCAAGCTTTGCTCGCCATGCTTCGGGCTCTGTGGCTCGCTGCGCTCGCCACACTTTCTATTCTCAACTCCACTCCGACGTGGATAGTGGGGGTATGAAAAGGTCGGAGGACGCCTACCGCCGCCCCTCGCGGGCTCGCTGCGCTCGCCACGCTTTGGGTTGACGTTGATCGTGGGGTGGCGTTAACAATTGGGGGGGGGCATTTCACACTTCAGGGTGGCTATTTGGGGTCTGTGGGCCATTTAACATTGTTCCCTATGTAAAATCGGGTCAATTGGGCCATTTAACATTGTTCCCTATGTAAAATCGGTAATCGCGTCGGTCGCATCGCATGCGATTTTTTTGGCCGCATGCGATGCGACCGACGCGATTTACATTTTACCATGCATTTCTATGTAAAATCGCGGCCATCGCATCGCATGCCATTAAGTACCCTATTTACTATTTTTATAGTGAAAACTATTTACTATTGTATACTGCCATTTGTATTAAATTCAACAAGGATACCTCTAATACCACTTTCACATCGCAAATGATGGGTCACACCCAGGACATGGACACGAGTCCATCCTGGGAGCGATCCGGCATTTGCAAGGTGATGCTCCTAAAGTGACCTGGCAATAAGCAGGTGGAGTGGCAGCGCATCACTGGGGGGTGGAGGATGAGGCAGCACTTGGAGGCAGCACTCCTCCCTGTAATGTGAACGGCACCCAGGTCGCTCCACCCAGGTTATCCATTCACACTGCCCAGCAACGCGGGTCCGACACGGGAATAACTTCTATTATCCCCGGTTGGATTGCTGGGTTGCTGGACCCGGAATTTGGCCCTTTCACACTGCACAGTGACCCAGGTAATTTGTGCAGTGTGAAAGGGGTATCAGTGTCATCCTTAATTTTGTAAAAGACTTTGGGGCAAACCCCCCTTGCCCCAGATTTGCAATGTTTATCCATGTAATGCAGTCCTTGGAGGCCCCACAAGAACTGTGCTTTATGTAGATGTTTTCATGCCCTTACTGGCAGGACCAGACTAATAATGGGGAATTTGGAGCTACAGCTCAAAGCATCCACATAAATAATAGGTCTATCATCATTGCAGCCTAGCTGTCCACGCAGTTGTCCCTTAAATAGTAAGTATTAAAATTGTATTTCTATTATTTTTCAGAGATTTCTAGGTATTTAGTGAGACAGCTGGGCTGATAGTGTGATTGTTATACACATCCACATGGTATTACCACAACATAGGCAATCTAGAATTATGGTAATGGGTGGTCCCAAATCCAAATACACAAGCAGGGCGGACCTTTGCGCAGCGAAGCCACACAGCAAAAAGAGGGGTAGAGGTAGAGCAGGGGATCTCCGGCAGTTGCAGGAAGGGAGGAAGCGGCAAGTAGATGGGCTTACCTCACGTGGCTGTGCTGCAGTGTCCAGTCTCACTGTTGAGACATGGGAGCAGGAAGCTGTGCACAGAGCTACAGCTCGATGAGGCAGCTCAGCATCCACCGGCACAGGGGAGGGGAGGTGGCTTAGGCAGGCATGAGCTGAGACACGCCGCTGCATCCTATCTCCCTCCTCAGCCTACTGCAGGCGGCAGGCCACAAATTGGCTTAGACTACAGCTGGGCAGCACACAGCTCTCTCTGCCCAGCGGTCATTTCTTAAATTTAATGCGGCTGGCCGTCTAATGGGTGGTCCGGTGCACCCCTGGACCACCCATTAGATTTGCCTATGGACCACAACCCCACTAGACTGGCCACAGCTACTTCCCATCAATACAGTCTGTTCTTTAGTACCAACTATAATCATCCAGCGATGATCATTATACAAGAGAATCCAGATAAGGCTACAGAAGTGCTAACCGAACGGAGACCCGCAGTAACCATCTCATTGCCAGCTGGGTGGCCATCTGTGTTTATTCAATTCTACCTGGCTTAGGCCAGCAACCATGATCTCTGTTGACAAACATTGAATCTGTCAATCCAATGACAAACCTAACACCAAAACCTAATAACGGACCATCATTCACCTATTCATCCATGACCTAACCAATTGGGACTCATTTCATGCATAAACTAACTAACCAAGTTTGCCTATTAGGGCTCTATTACTACAGCTGAGTATATTTTGAATTTGGCCCATACATCATTAGAATACCAGCCATTGTTGCTTCTAACTGAAGATTGTTTTTACCCTTTGTGTTTTTATTTGTGTATGAATATTTTATGCTATGTCCTTATTTAAATTAAAATTGATTTCTATTTCAGCGCAGTTTTGTTTTATTTTTCTTATACCAAGTCAATATAAGCCCTTGAATGTTTTTAGACCCAGGCCTATATGTCCATTGATCTGCTCACTGGCAGCCTAATGCTACATATATGCACTGAGACAAAAAGTGCAGGGAATTTTTCAGAGTAGCTTCATAGGTCCTCCTCTGGTGTGTTACATAGGGGTAGATAGATTTCAAGCAGACACTTTAATATTTATGTAACCAAAAACAAGTCACTGTTATAAAGGATAAAGCAGTGATAAAGCCCAACAAAGTGGAAATCCCTGCATTATTACTATAGCCTTCCTATACCAAGGAGTTTAAATAATAAGGACTGACTGTATACAGTATCTTAGTTTCATGCTGAATGCAGAGTTTCAGCTTTATAATCATTTTGTGACCATTGAATTTTTGCACCACGGGTACCAAATACTTTTCTGAATTGTAAACTTGATTGTCACACTGCTTAATCACTTATCTGTGGAGGTCGTATCTCATGTGGCCTTGCCCTTCCACAGAATCCTCCAGCTTTTATAGAGGATATCTATATTGCACATGTACAAAACCCATTTTCACCTGCTTGTCCATTCAACTGGGGTGATGTAGGCCCCCAACATCACTGCTGGAAATTAGGCCCTGGCCAAAATGCATCCTAATTGTATGCACTGGGTACAAAAGTTCAAGGATTGGAACTTAGGGGCAGATTTATGAAGCAGCGATAAGGGAGGAGAAGTGATAAAATGCCTGGTACTTTATCACCGGCCAATCAGCTTGTAACTGTCCCTTATTAAACCCAGCCTGCAACTTAATAGTCAGGAGCTGATTGGCTGGTGATAAAGTACGAGGCACTTTATCACTTCTCCCTTACCACTGCTTCATACATCTACCTGTTAGGCCCTTATTCTAGTTCACTTGCAAAGGCAAATTCCTTTTCAAATGGACAAAACCATGTGCATTGCAGGGGGGAGGGGGGAGGCAGATGTAACATATGCAGAGAGTTTTGCACATTTTGGTGAGTTATTTTGTTTCTGTGCAGGGGAAATACGGAAAATACTGACTGCTTTATTTTTACACTGCAATATAGATCTCACTTTGAAGTAAAACCCAGGGCCAGATTTGCCACTAGGCCCGTGAGGCACGGGCCTAGGGGCGGCACATGCTTAGGGCAGCAGCCAGCATGGCCATTTTTACAGGGGGACGAGCTGTGCATCTGCACGGAGCACCGCACAGCTCATCCCACAGCAGCAACATCCTGCCGGGGTACAGCATCTCAGTGTCAGCGGGCTGAGGTGCTGCTTGCTCCCGGACCAAGAGCTGCGCCGGATCCCGGGCTGCTGCAGACAGGAGAGGAGCTGGCGGCAGCCTGACTGATATGTCCAGGGAGCGGAAGCTGGACAAGTCAGAGCTCGCTGGCGGCACCATGCGCGGCACAATGGCTGCTGTACACGCACCCTGACAGGCTGAGGGAGGGAGCTGCAGTCCCTATGCGCACAAGTGGACACTCGGGGAGCGGATGACAGCGAGAGTGTGTGCTAGCCGCAACCCTTCTCCTGCATGCACGCACACTCCCGCTGTCATCAGCTCCCCAAGTGTCCTGTGCGCACTATGGACTGCAGCTCCCTCCCTCAGCCTGTCAGGGCGTGATCCGGCTCCAACTCTCACCGCTATTGCTGCTGATTCTGCTGCTGCCACCCGGGTGTCGAGACTCAGCCCTGTCCCTGCCCGCCTGTGACTGCTGCGGAGGAGGAGCGCGGTGTCCTGGCTGCCGGTGCCTGAACAAGAGTAGGTAACTTATCCATCGAGCAGCCTTCTTGATCTCCCTCCCTCCAATGGGGACTATGTAAAAACCGGACCGGACTAAACCCCGGACTGCCGGACAGGACATCACAATCTGCAGTCCGGAGCTTGTAGGGTCCGGTCCAGGGGGTGTCCTTTCCGGGGGGTGTCTTCTCCAGGGGGGTCCCTTGGATGGCTATCACCAGGGACATGGGGAAGGGGTGATTACAGCCTCCCTGTGTGGTCCGGACCGTCCGGTTTTTGCTACATGCCCGGACCATGCAGGGAGGCTTTATTCTCCCCCTGCTCCTTTCCCTGGTGACAGGTGTGACAGGCAGCCCCCCGGACAGGACACCCCCTGGACCGGAGGCTACAAGCTCCTAAATGCAGAGTTTAATGTCTGGTCCGGCGGTCCGGGGTTTTTGTCCTGTCCGGTTTTCACCCATACCCCCTTCACTGTGACCTATTTTAAAAATCCCAAAGGGGTCCTCCCTCCGGCTCCAGGGGGCGGCCAAAAACTTGGTGCCTAGGGGCGGCCTGACCCCTAAATCCGGCCCTGGTAAAACCCCACCAAATCTAATTCTCTCTGCACATGTTACATTTGAGAAGGAATTTGCCTTTGCGAGTGAACCAGAATAAGGGCCTTAGTCAGGGTTGCCTACCTGATTAAGACTGCCATCACCTGTTGTGAGCTAGGTAATTGATAAGAAAGATGTTTTACCACAGGTGATGGCAATCATTCATTACCAAGGAAGTCCAGGAACGGAGCATTTTCTCCCTGAAGGAGAGGGTCAGGTAGGCAACCCTGGCCTTAGTTAATTACTTAAACACTATTTGGCTGATCTCTGCAAGTACCAATCGAACATGACCCTCTCCTGGACTTCCCTCTTGATGTATAATCACCATCACCTGCGTTGCAGCAGCTTTCTCACCAACTACCTCTTCAACACAGGTGATTGCATCATACATTAAGAAGAAATTCCAGGAGCAGAGCAATGTGTCCTTCCTGGAGAGGGTCATGTTGGGAGGTATGAAGTACAGAGAACAACTTTATGGTCCACTAGTCATAAGTCCTCCTTGAACCATGTTCTAAAGCTCTCTGCATTTGGGGGAGAAGAAAGTTTAATGCCCCAGGTGTGTTGTGTTGGTTTGTGGTGAATTAATAGAAATGAGGATTGGGCCTATTCGCACTGAGGGTTGGGGTGGGGGTGTAATTTTCGGTAAAAATACATTGACACATGGAGGAAATTACATTAAAAAAGGTCACTGGGGGGTGGTGTGTATAGTATGTGTGTGTGTCTGTGTGTCTGTGTGTGTGTGTGTGTGTGTGTGTGTGTGTGTGTAAAAGGGGGGTAGAAGTAATGCTAATGAATAGCAGTTTCAGCTGGAGAGGAGGGTGTCAATGGGAGAGGGAAACAATATTACAGTGGGTGCAGCACTAAAAATATTTTTGTTCAATAAAATATTTACATTTATATAAAAAGTCTCTTTTATATCGTGCCAACTATATACAAAAAAATAGTAAATTCCCTATGTATACTACTATCACTGCTAGCCTACATCATTTTTCTCCTGAGCTTGCTGGTTTTTAGTTGTAGCTATATTGGTGATAGAACACCTGTTACCGTATTCAATATTTCAAAAATACCGTATCCAGCATTAGTGCTGTATGTGACCTATGGGTTATAATTTAAGTAATGAATTTTACAGTAGACACTCCTATGATAGGAGCGAGTTATCTTAAAAGAAAATGATTGATAAGAAATACTTCATTAGAAAGAATCGCTGTTGTACATTCCTGGAAGATTGCCATTTATGCTTCACATGGTGATAAACAGACTAATACATGAGAATAAACATCTGGCTGTGTTATGCCTGAGTTTATAGGGTTCATTAGATTGATTGATGTCCATTGTGTTCTTTTCTGTTATACTGTAACTTCTAGGAAGCTTGTCACTAATATATAAAAAAAATTAATGTTATATTTTCCTGTCTCCAGTGGTGAAATTATTTTTCCGTGAATACTTTATATGCTTGAAAATAGCTTACGGTGATCATACACAGTGTGTTTTGCGTGTGCAATGCGATGCGCGCTCCCGCACACATCCCATCGCTCAGTTCAAAAAATTTTGTGCTGCACATACCGGTACTTTTTGAACTAGCTTTGGATCGCATCGCAGGCAAATTGCATGGGATGCTACAGTATGCGATGTAGTCCAAAATGCATCCAGTTATTGTACCATGTATGGGCACCTTTAGACCAAGGCATTATCTAGCGCACAAACTATGGAGATGGTAAAACAGCTGACAGATATTGAGCTACAGCATGGCTTTGACCAATGACATATAAGAATGCAGCAGTGTGTGGATGCAGAAGGGGAACACATAGAATAACATCAGTGTTGTCATTTAATACAGAGTATAACATTGGATGTGATACATTATGATGATTGGGAGCTTTAGAAATTGATAAATACTCCTGCACCAGTTACACCATAAACATTGTTGCATAACTGTTAGCAACGTGAAGCTTCCATCACATTCTCTATCAGGTGAAAGTGTTGGATGGAAGCTCTATGATTAACACATAAATATGGCTCACTAAAAATGTAACGGGTCCAAGTACTAAGTGGTGTTAAAGGAGCTGAATGAAAAAGATAATCCCCTGTACGTATAACTTCTCAATATGTAATAAAGGGATTTCTCTGCCTTCAGTCTTCTAGCACTAATGGCAGGCTACAATGTTGGGGTTGCAGCTAAATCACTAGCACTGCCCTTAACTATGAGACCAGGGGGCGCATTCAGAAAAGACGGAGCACCATGGAAGAGGAAGAGGGGGGTGGGGTGTTAGCTGCTCCCAGAAAAGTGTGGTTTTGAAACAAGGGCATGGCCTAGCAACAAGGGGAGTGGACTCAAAGGGAATATCATAACTGTATGATTAGGATAGGGTGATGCCTTGCAAAAGTGGGGGGCAGGAGTAAGAGGGTGCTGGGTATGAGTGAAAGAGAGAGGGTGAGTAACAGGAAGATATCAAGAAGGGAACTCCGCAATGTGGTTGTTAGGCCAAGCTGCTGTTACAATAAAAATGGGGCATCACTCCCAATAACGAATGAACATAGGTACAGTAAATAGTTAGTAACTGTGCTAATATAACATTTGTCCAGGAATATAGATACAATAAGGGTACATTTACTAAGTTAATGTTAAAAACAATTCATACAATATCAGACAATTCATATAATATTCACCCAGATGGTTTAGAGCAGATTTATTAAGCTATAGTGATAAAGTAGCTGGTACTTCTTCACAGTCTGGGTTTGAAAAATGACTGTTGTGAGCTGATTGGTGGTAAAGTACTTGCCACATTATCAATTCACCGGCTAAATAAAACTGCCCTTAAATGTGGTAGTAGAATGTCCATTCCTATAGTGCCCCGACTGAAGGAAATCCCATTGTTTAGTCAGGCAAAACTTGTGTGGTCCCAAGTACCTCTGTATATCCAATGGCTTGTGGAGATTATGTTCCTTCCTCCTCAGAAGCTAATACTGTAGCTATTGATGTAACGGAGGCCATCTTTTTAAACAAGGCCAAATTCTGGAAGAGGGTGATCCCATTCCTAGGTATATATAGGTCCACAGGCAGACATATGGGAAAGTCCAGGGCTGGTCCAGTCATAAAGTGCTCAAGCGCTAAAACAGGGAGAAGGTGACATCTGTTGGTGGTCAAAGCAGTGGGTGACTGGAAGAGGGCTATGCCAGGGAGAGGGTGATGCCAGGCAGAGAATGAAAGCCGTGGATGACAGGGAGAAGGTGGAAGCAGAAGGTGACAGGGAGAGGGCAACAGCAGTGGGTGACAGGGAAAGGGTGAGAGCAGTGGATGACAAATATATATTACAATATGCCAATTTTCATACTTGGCCCGGAACTGCGTGGCAGCTCCTCCTTGGATTTAAAGCTGGGTATGGTAATGAGTTTCTGATATCAGATTCCTGGCACCGGTGGCAAGGACATGAAGCCAGAGTGACATCAATAGGGAAACGATAATGGATTGTGGGTCCTCCTTCTCCTCTGGCCAGACTGCACTCATACATCAGCTGACAGCTCAGCCTGTCAGGTGCTCTACTGTACATTACTGGGGGATGGACAGGTGGCATTCAGTGCAATGAGTCATTGTAACTGATTCTAATGCTGTGTGACCCCTTGCGTTGTTTAAATAATAATAATAATAATAATAATAATAGAAAAATAAATTATCATAAATGAATGGGGGTGCCTTGGTGCCCCCAATCTGTCACTGTCTAGGACTACTTAGAGTCCCAGGTGTTATTAAGAATAGAGGTCACTTACTGTTGGTTGTCTTCTCCAGTGCTGGTCTCACCACCTGAAGCTGCTGTTATTGCTTCTCTTCATGTGAAGAAGCAGGGAGCTCTTTGTCACATTGGCTGTTTGTCAATAAAGTTTGTTTCACAAAACAAATCTGCTGCAAATCCACGGGACTCTGGAAATGACAAGTTTATTCACAATGCAGAGACAAAAAAGCCAGTCACAAGCATTTCACCATTTTTACTAGTGCTGATGACCGTTTACATCTGAGCTATAGCACACACACATATGACATACCTCCCAACTCTCCCATTTTATGTCCTGTTTTTTAGGAGACTTTATTAATGTACAACATGCAGATAGAAGTGTCCCACAGTAGGGGGAGGGAGAATGCGCAGTTGGGAGTCCCCTTGTCATTTGCAGAGTAGTGATGAATAGATGCTTTGCACATGCACACAGAGGAGGTGATTCTGGTTGACCCGCAAAGCTGCAAAATTTTCAGCTTTGCGGGTCCTCTAAACGCCGCTTGGTGCCCGCACAAATACCCACCCCCTCTTGCACACTGATTTACCTGCACGCATGTGAATGCGGGGGCAAAATGATTTGATGGTCGCCTCTCTGGTGTCTTACACCTGCGAGCACCCTGTGCGGGAAGCGTCATGGGCGTATTTCCATGGGAACTCCCACGAAACACTGAGCTTTCCCATGGGGGTGACCATGGACCGTCATTTCACACCCCCCATCCGCACTGCTGTGTGCAAGCAGACAGCGAATAATCACTGTCTCCCTCGCACACAGAGGCTGCACATGCGTATAAATACTTATGCTCAATCTCTAAAAATCGTTCCCCTATGCGAACGTGCAGGGGAGCGATTCAAGTAGATTCCCCTTCCAAGTCTGATCACTATAGTAGCCGCCAGAGCGCTGGGCTTGCCCACACAATGACAACAAGTTGGAGGTTTGGTTTACAAGTGTGTCATCCCGTGAAGAGACAACCACTTTTGCAGAGGCCCCACACCCTCTTCGTGAGTCCCGATTCAGACAATGATGATGTTGGGAGGTATGGTATCATACAGCTTGAATGGTCTGCTTTTGCAGCAATGAAATGAACACCCCATTACAGTACAAAGCCTACCTTAACATGATCCATCATGCTGCTACAGGTGCAAGTGGGCACAACTGGAAGTTTCATATAATCTGCATGGTCGCCTGTGCGAGTGACCTGCTTTCAAGGCCACACAAACTAGCATATGACTCACTCTGCATCCTCCCTATAGGTTTCTGTTTTATATTGTTCAAAACATCACCAAGTTAGCCATTATTTTTACAATACTTATATTTATTAATGAATAAATTGATTCTGAGCTGGATTGTTGACAAAAACTGTCATTGCAGTCCAGTGCTGCTTGCTACTTATGATATGTTAAATATTATGTCATAGTAAATTCATTTTAAAGCTAAAATAGGTGTAATATGGCAAGTAAACAGCTTACAATTAATTGACAGTATATATCAATGTATAGCTGGAATAAGAGTAATTACTAGAGTTTTATTAAGATTTATTTTGAAAGTGACAACATTTTTTGTGGTAATATGGGTGGGAAATAACAATGAAATCACAAATGACATTCAAATAATAACACATGTCAGCGGAGACCAAGGTAGTTAAGGCAGTGCTTGTGAAAACTAATTTAGGGTAATTAGTGTATGAAACTCAATATGTAGTAAGTTTGTTTTTTCAACTGTATTATATAATAATAATGCAAGTTTTGAGGGGAAAAAAGCCTGCCAAACTTTGTAGAAACTTGCTGATAACAGTGCTATAGTTTACATAGCTGTATGGTTAATGGCAAGACAATGCCATATAGCTGAGGTTCGGTCATGTATGGGAAACTTTACACATAAGAATGAATGCTACTTAGCCATTTTTTTTATAAAGAAACTTGCTTTTTAGGCTCAACAGTACTTCAGTTTGAACTTTTATTTTTTTACAACTCTTTTAACTCTGTTTTATTACAGTATGTCTCATCAAAGTGGGAACACTTTCAGACCTTTTTTTTTAAAGTCCCATATTTACTCATCTTAAGTTTGTAAATAGTTCCACTTATTGCGTCCAGATATTCGTGGCAGCCTGTTCACTACCTTCTACAGAATGTAGGTTGGAGTAGAAGGACCAATGAGAGGCCACAATGTCTGTGAAAAATGTCCAGGGTACAATGGACACAAGGAGTATCAAGGGAAAGTGAATAGTTTTAATATCTTACCTGCTGTTTATGTTGTATTTTTCAGTTTGTATTAAAGTCTATGAATTATGCCCATTCCCAGGGCTTAAAGTGGTCCTAAAGAGGTGGTGAAACTCATTTCCCTCTGCCACCTAATTCCTTCCCCCCACCACCACTTTAATACCTTCTTACTCCACAGATACTGTATGTCACATCAACCAGAATCTCCACAAAAGATACCATCTTGCCACGCAGATGTCAAACTTAAAGCCCCCATATACTACTGGGAGGTATCCCATGCATACCTCGCATGTGATACCCCACCTAATACACGTTGGGGAGCCATCGGGCTCCCAGGTGGCAGGATCACATACGACGCCAATCTATTGTATGTGATACCATTGACTGCCACAGGATCCAACAATTCCTTGTGGCAGCCATTGCAATCTCTGGGTTTCGTGTGTATCCGGTCAGATCCGAAAGGTAAAACACACATGATATGGCATTTTTCACATTATTTATTGGCTGAATAGGGCACAATCGAATGAAAAAGGGACATATCGTATAAGTATATGGGCACCTTTACAGAACTAGACAATCAGCTCGTATCTGTTATTTTTCAAAGACAGCCTATAAATTGTAAGCCAGAAGCTGATTGGTTTGTAATTTTTCTCTCACAATTTTATTGCCTGTTTTGATACAGTACATCTTAGAATATAATAACTGATATTTCTACTGTACATAAAAATGTGTATTTTCAGATAGATCAACTACATTAAATTATTATTTCATGGAAATCATTAAAAACACACAGCTAGAAAAAATGTGTATACTGTATGTGCAAACTCTGCTAGGTGACAGGAGTACAATATTAAGGACACACAGGACCTGATTACTATACAATGCCTAGATACTACTACACACTGAAGCAGCTGGATGGTAGTAGTATCCATCACTTTTGCATGCTTATTTGAAAACAATGAAGTGGATTAGTGATGTTGATAAATAAATCTGAATAAGGTGCTCCTCATCTTACATATGCAAGAATACAAGAATTAATTTTTTTTTTGCTGGTGAAGGTATTGTACCCCTTCAGTGGTGTGGTTTTATTTTTAAGGTAGCGCTCCCCACTGGGCGATTTTTTTAGGGGGAATGCAGCCCTCCTGAGCTGGGCAGTGCCACTGAACACTATGCCCGGCCCTGCACCCCGGCCCTGCACCCGGCAACCCAGCGTGTCAGTAGTCGGTGCCGTAGGCTGTCATACAACAGTTGGGAGGGGGGGGCAGGGAGAGAAGGAGGCGCAGTGGAGGAAAGGGAGCGCTAAACAGTGGCAATCCTGAAAATTTTCCGGGTTTGCCAGTCCGGGCACTGAGGCATAGCCAGGAAAATTCTTGGGATTACCACTGAAGGGGTTAAACATGATTTAAGGAGCAAGCACAACTGCAGGGAGGTTACACCAAAATATCTTGTTCTTACAAGTTCTTGGTAGTGGAAGCAAGGCATTGCCCTACAGTATATACACACCATAAATGGAATGTCTTTTGCACCTCCCTGGCATAAACGGATTCCCCACAATGCAAACTAGGTACTTGCCTAGGACCCAGCAGTTCCCAAGGGGCCCCTTGAAAGATATCCCGGTCACCCAAAGTGTTCCCAGAGGAGCATTGGGTGACTATTGCATGACATCATGACATAACATGGATGTGCCCACAGTCCCAAAGCCATTTTGATTTTGTTTGATAGGATAACTTTTTACTTTAAATGTGACACACGTCATAAGTCTACTTCTAAAACACCTAAAACCTGAATCAGTTTTGAATGCAATCAGATGCGGAACTACCACTGGTGCAGCCGGGGCATTACACCAAGCCCTGCTGCAGTGAAGGGTCCCGCAACTGGCCGGATTATCAGCAATTACTAAATACAGTATGCTGATGCGGGTCCTCTTCACTGCTGCAGGTCTTGGTGCCAGAGACCATAATGATGAACAGGGAAGAGTGTCTGACCAGAGAAGAGAAGGGAGACCACTTCCTCTCCATGCCCCACCTATCACCTCAGTACCAACGATAGTGTCCTTGGCCACCAGCATGTACAGTACACCACACACAGCATCAGGTCAGATCTGATTGTGATTCAGAAACTTAAGGATAACATAGAAACACAATTTACTTAATTAATTTTTTCTTTCTAAATTTCCTAATAAGAATCTTTTAGCCTAGAGGTGCTGTGAAAAAAACACTTATATACTGGGGCGATATGACTCACAAAATTTTGTGAACCAATTGAATAAATTACATTTAGCTAATGTGTGACCAACACAATTTCTATTGCTGTAACTACATGTGCCTAGATAATAAATTATGGCAATTTGATGTTTCATTTATTTGCAATGACTTATTCACAATTCATCTGAAACATCCCCAAAATGACTGAATATAAAGGGGTTAAATCATGTTTAAACAGAAATAAAAAATTGTGGTGTCAAGTTGCTGGTTACCGAGATGGGGAGCAAATCTTGATAATGTCACTTGTTTATGCAAATCTTACTACAGTATGGGAACATTTACAGTTCATTGCCTGATTAGACAGAGATTTGTTGCAGTTCACAGCTGGGAGTTGTCTGGTTTTGCCTTTCAGTTGGTTCTGCCTGTATTTGTTATTGTTTCAAATTCTAAAAATGTTTTACTCAAATTTAGAAAGCACAACATTTGGACAATGATAAACGAATGACAAGAATGATATAAACTTCAGTGGAAGCCCTTGCAGAGCACACCCTGGGAGAACAGCATGTCTCCAGCTGTGCAACTTTACACTCAGCTAATAAAGGATTCTGTTTTCAGAATAAATGATAATTATTTTCTTTGAGTTTGAAAAGGTAAGAGGTTACTCTCAGAAACTAACTCTGACATGTCTGTGACAAGAATAAAGGGCAGCATTACAATGTCTATATAGCTATCGCCCAGCAAACATGCTAAAATAAATATTATCGCAACACTATACAAACTACGATAGCGGCACACAAATTATTTTGCTTATTTACACTGCATTTCAGATTATACTGTGTGCAAGAAAATTGCCTTGAAAATAAATGAATCCAATAATATTTTTTTTTCTGATAAAGATTAAATTGAGAATTCATGGACACATTTTCTCAGCCTAGTGAATTCAGGAAAATGGAATAATACGTTTTGCACACAATACTGTATCTTTGTGATACATTCATTTTGTATGTATATAGGACTCTATATACACATTCTAAAAATGTTGTCCATAGCAACCAATCAGATTCTTTATATCATTTCTTTATTTCATCCTAGAAAATCTGATTCTGATTGGTTGCTATTGGCAACATAAACTCTTTATTTTAAAAAGCTTTAGTAAATTTACTCCAGTGTGCAAATAAAAAAAATAGTTATTTTAATGCATCAGTACACAGAAAACTGTGATCTTTGCTTACATTTTTAACAGTGTGCAAAGCGTGTCCTTAATGGCTCCTTACAGTATATTGTACTAGGGGAGATTGGTACTAAATCCCGGAAGTCGGAATCCCAGCGTTCAAAATCCTGACGCCGGAATCCCAAACGCCGAAATCCCGACAAGGGGGGAAGTGGATCGCACCCCCTTGCAGGCTCGCTGCGTTTACCAGGCAGCGGGCCTGGTGCCTCGCTTCGCTCGGCACACTAATTTATACTCCCTCTATGGGTGTCGTGGACACCCATAGAGGGAGAAAGTGTCGGGATTTTGGCAGTCGGGATTCCTGCGTCGGAATTTTGAACGCCGGGATTCTGACCGCCGGGATTCTAACTGCATCCCTACTAGGGTATATAGAAGCACCATACAAATGAGTTCTGACAGATAATTTCAGCACACTTAGGGTCTAATTCAGGTTGGCTTGCTAAGCAGTGGTCATTTGCTGCCTATCGAGCCCATAAACTGTGCCCAGCCGAAGCCCCCCCATCCCCTCGGTACCATGCAAGAGAATGTGTACATGGTAAACTTGGCAGCCAAATACGGATGACTTCCCCATCAGAAAATACGAATCATGAGAACTAGGCAGCCATGTAAAATTGCAGAGTTTTCAGGCCAATCATAGTCGTTCATACCCATTCGTAACATTCGTACCGGAGTTTAGTAAATTTCCGCCATACAGGATTAAAAGGATTATCATTTCTCATTTCTGCAGTTAGGTTTTTTTTTTTTTTTTTATCATTTTAGAATATAGTATTTGTTAAGTGACAAAAAAAATTTCAGATCAAAGTGATGCATCATCTAATCTTTAAAGTTCACTCGCGTGTCCCATTCTGCAAGGCAGCAGGGAGGGGAGATCGGGTGCTTCCTTGCCCCTCTCTGCTTTAGGGAGTGGAGGAGAGCGGGGGAGCGTTGGCAGATGGCTGCAGGGCTTCTGATAAAATGGGGCGAGCGAGCATCTTGTTTGCGCGTGCCCCATTCTGTCGGACTCTGGCAGAGGGGCAGGGGACAGCGCATGGCGATTCTATTACCAGGAGCCACTCTAATGAGAGCAGCTCCATCTGTACATAAATAGCAGTACCCAATGTTTCCCAGCAGAATATAACCCAGGCCATCACACAGCCTTGACCAGCTTGCTTTCTCCCCGTAATGAATCGGGTGTTGATGACCTCCCGACAGTCGGGATTCTGACAGTCACTACACAGATGCAGGAATCCAAACTGTTAAAACCCTGTCTTACAGGGACTTTTTTCCACGACCCCATAGAAGGAGAATAGAATAGGTGGTGAGCGCAGCAAGTGCAGTGAGCCCACAAGGTGCTTCATTGTGCTCGTCCCACTGTCCCGGCAGTCGGGATTCTGATGTTGGGCTAATGACTATCAGAATCCTGACTGTCAGCGCACTATACCTCGCCAAGTGAATACACAAAGACATACACATTATTTAAAAGAAAATCAGAATCAACTTTATTGAATATGTATACTCGCATATATTACTATTTTTTTGCAGTTGCAGTGCAGCTTTAAGCAAGGGTACAAGAGGGAGGACATGACATACATTACATCTGTTATGCATACAATAGACAGTTCATATGTTACGATTTGCATAGTTAGACAATTTGATGGTGGGATTAGCACTAGTTTAGAATACATTGTTCAATTGGTGAATAGCTATCGGAAAAAGTTTCTTGCGGTTCTAGACGACTTGGCAGGGATGGAGCTAAAGCATCTACCTGATGGAAGAATGTCGAATAGGTTATGACCAGGGTGATGATTGTTTTCCACGATCTTCTCTGCGTGCTTCTTTATCCTGGCTAAGTATAGTTCCCTTACAGGGGGGAGTTCAGTCCCAATGAATTTCTCTTCTGACCTCACCACCTTTTGAAGTATTTATTTGTCAGTCTCATTTGCTCCTCCATACCAGACTGTTATAGAGGAGCATAGGATGGACTACAGAATCGCTGTGTAAAAGACACACAGCAGGTCCTGTGAGATGTCAAATTTCTGAGTTGCCTCAGGAAGAACAGCAGCTGCTGGGCACTTTTGGCAGTAGTGATATGTTGGACCCCCATTTGAGGTCATGGGAGATTTTTTTCCCCAAGGCATTTGAAGGTCTTGACCCACAACACCACGCTGTTGGAAATAATAAGTAGGACTAAGGCGTTTGGTTTTTTTCTAAAGTCTGCCACCAAGATGACTTCTTGGGGACTGGAACAAGAATTGAGTGTTTGAAGCAGGTAGGGACCCTGCACGTTTCCAGTGAGGTGTTGAAGATCACAGCGAAGATGAAGGCAAGCTGTGCTGCACAGGTCTTTATGGTAGATAAGTATCTATATGGATATGTAATAGAGTGCCAGAGGACTGATCGGATAGTTATATTTATTAATATAAATTCAACTATAGACAGTATAATAATAATGAAACTAAATAAAATAATCACATATAAAAAAAATATATATATATATATATATATATATATATAGTTGATATTGCATGTTTCAAATAATAATAATAATAATAATAATAATAATAATAATAATAATAGTGATAATGTCCAAATTTGAGTGCTATACTCGACCTCTAATAAAATCTATTATTGTTATTTTCTGAGAAGTGCAATATCAACTATATATCTTCTTTTTTGTTGAAGCAGAAACATAAGCGTACAAAGTACACAGATGAATTGAGCATTTCAATTGTTACAAGAAATTACAATGAAATACAAAAAATAAAGCTTGATACAATATTGTGTCTTGTTATTATTGCGTACAAAGTGAAATATGACAACTACACGGAAGTAAATTGTACATGTTATGTGTAAATACTACTACAGAGAATCACACTCGAAGGTATAATAATGAAGAAAGATGTCTGGAGCTCGCCCATTGGGTAGTTCAATAGGCGGATCACCAATCAAGACGTGGCGAGCTAGAGATATGGATTTGAGATTTAGTTGAAACAGGTAAGGTTGTAATAAAGCTTTCCCATGTATTGAAAAAGGAAGCAGCTTTCTTTTCTTTATCAAATATAGTTTTAATCCAATCCAAGCGAAAGCTGAAGGTAAGTTTTTCCCTATATAGTTTAAAAGTTACAGCGGTTGGTTGAATCCAATCTTGTAGGATAGTTTATTTTTGCTGCAGCACTTATCTCTAGGAGTAATTTTCTACAACCCGGGGCAAATCTCTGTCCTTTCGGGAGAATACCCAGGACGGCCCTATCTGGGGTCAAGGGTACGAAATTAATCAAGTGGATTTCAGCATCCCTTTTAACCCGTCTCCAGAAACCCTGAACTACTGGGCATTCCCGGAGGCAATGATATAATTCTGCTTCTTCCTTAGTGCATCTGGGGCATGTATGGTAGTCAGATAGGCCCATTCTGAACTGCCTATGAGGGGATAGGTAAGAAGTCCTATGATATATATTTAGAAAGAGTTCATTGTATGTACTAGCCGTTAATAGAGAACGAGATTTTAGTAGACCTTGTAACAAATCGTGTGTAGTAAGGGACAGAAACTGTGTCAACCATTGACGCATTCCTTGGCTGACAAGGTCGTGGTCTCGTTTTTCATGCAAAAAACTATGATATGTAGACATGGCCCTACGTAGGGAGATTGATTTGGAGAGACAATGGTCTAATGTGTTATCCAAATCTTTTTCAGATTTTTTTTGTATTACAGAAGAGATTACAGTATATATATCTTTTTATATGTGATTATACTGTCTATAGTATTATTATACCTCTTCAATTTCCACTTATGAATCTTGCATGACCATTGTATGTGCTTTTGGCAACAGTAAGGGGTCAGTATGGGCACTCCGACTGGTCTGCAGCCACACAGCCCTATACATAGCAAGCTAAAGTAGCTCTTCTGTGGCATAGGGCTAGATGAGCTATTCTTTGCTTCACACATGCATCAGTAAGACTTGGGTACCCATGACCCCATTGCCAATCTACCAGTTGTTGGTCCTTGAACCCTTTTTGCTCAGTTCTAACCCCTGTTTCCAGGGAACACAGCACAATATTTAATTTTATACAATTACAACTTATTTAAACTAAATCACAGTATGTAAATCACAAGCCAGGACTGTGGATGTTCCTGAATGAGATAAGGCTAAATTGTGATAGGAGTGAGTTCACTTACAGAGCAGAAAAGCTAAAATCGCATCATACAATGAAAATGTTTTGAAGTTAAAAGCTAGAATTTGCATTTAAGTGGCTTGGAGCATCTGAATTGCTATGCAAAGCAGACACTAATATTACATTTGTTTTACATTTAAATATTTATAAATAATTGTGCAGGCTTCCTCTTCCCCACATGATCATGAATCAGTCTTTATTTGTGTAAAATGAAGTATCCATGTAGTGTGAAAGGACTATTATACACTACTACTGCTGTTTTCATGTCTTTGAATAAATGTGTGTATTTTTCACATTTGCAACCAATCAGCAGGCCATCAATAGTATCTTTACAGTCATCATTATCAAGTTGACATATATTCCAGAGTCAGAACTGACATGTCAGTCTACTTTATAATAATAATAATAATAATAATAATAATAATAATAATAATAATAATAATCATTTTATTGGGGAATGGGAGTTATGTGGCTATAACTGGGCACTGGGCTGGTTGGTTAACAGACATGTGTATATATATATATATATATATATATATATATATATATATATGTGTATATATATATATATATGGAAAACAGAAAGTATAGAGTGCGCTTATACCACCAAATGGAATCACCACCAGTTTGTAATCATATACAATACAATAACCCGATACAATGTATAATAATAAAACCAAGATGCTTTATTTTTGTTTCAAAGACCACATCTGGACATTGTATCCTTTTCGGAATAGCGAAATCAGTAACCCGACGCGTTTCGTCTTGAAAAAGACTTCATCAGGGGTTTTTACACTAAGCATGAATTTCAGGCGCTTAACATTGCGCGTAGGACCAATCAAGATTTGTAGAATATAATGACCTTCCCCTCTGTGGGGTGGATTCCAAATATCCAAAGTGTCTCCTATTGGGGTCAAAAAAGTACACGATGTATCCTTTCTTAAGCCCTTATTAGGTATGCAAATACATGGAATCCTAATTTAAAAAGGATCCTTTCATTAGTAAAAAGCTGTCGGCGGGATCTGGGTGATGGAGATGGCCTGATCCACCGAATCTGATTCACAAATCAGAGGTTCAGCTGAAGAATAGGTAAGGTGCGTGTAGGTATCCGCAATATAAATTTCAACAGACAGCTCAATTTCTGATCTACGTAGAGATTGCTGAATAAACGCTGTCTGCAGACAGCGTTTATTCAGCAATCTCTACGTAGATCAGAAATTGAGCTGTCGAAATTTATATTGCGGATACCTACACGCACCTTACCTATTCTTCAGCTGAACCTCTGATTTGTGAATCAGATTCGGTGGATCAGGCCATCTCCATCACCCAGATCCCGCCGACAGCTTTTTACTAATGAAAGGATCCTTTTTAAATTAGGATTCCATGTATTTGCATACCTAATAAGGGCTTAAGAAAGGATACATCGTGTACTTTTTTGACCCCAATAGGAGACACTTTGGATATTTGGAATCCACCCCACAGAGGGGAAGGTCATTATATTCTACAAATCTTGATTGGTCCTACGCGCAATGTTAAGCGCCTGAAATTCATGCTTAGTGTAAAAACCCCTGATGAAGTCTTTTTCAAGACGAAACGCGTCGGGTTACTGATTTCGCTATTCCGAAAAGGATACAATGTCCAGATGTGGTCTTTGAAACAAAAATAAAGCATCTTGGTTTTATTATTATACATTGTATCGGGTTATTGTATTGTATATGATTACAAACTGGTGGTGATTCCATTTGGTGGTATAAGCGCACTCTATACTTTCTGTTTTCCATGTCTATTGCTACCTCCCACTAACAGGGGGGGTTCTAGAGTAGCTGCTTCACTATTTGGGCGCACGTGGGGTCATTCTTTGGATATATATATATATATATATATCACTGGATGGTGGCCTGGCACTCTCCTTCACTGCAAAGCAAAACCGGTGCCCGCTTGTAACGGATGAGTAGGTAGAAAGTAGACAATGGTACTCAGAGGATTTTTAAAATGTGTATTCTCAAAATAAATCAACCAAAGTTTCGGGGCTTCTGCGCCCCTTTGTCAAGGTGCAAGGAGAATTGAAGGTTCAAAACATAGTGGCTTACCTTAAATAAGGTGCAGTGTACACTGCACCTTATTTAAGGTAAGACATTATGTTTTGAACCTTTGAATCACCTTGCACCTTGACAAAGGGGCTGTTAGGCCTGTCTTTATGTTTCTGTATCTCACCACCAGGAGTCATCAGGCACCTGTTGGACTTGTTACCCTGTCTCTATACTCTGGGGAATCAGGTGCCTGGTGATTAGAGACAATCAGCTCATATTGGACACCTGTGAGCGGCCTATTTATTCCCTCTGATACCAGCACTCAGAGCTGGTCATTGTTTGTCTGTCCTTGATGTTGAAAGAAGTGTTTCCAGCCTTTGTTCTGTACCTCAGCCTAAGTCCAAAGTTCCTGCACCTCTGCCAAGGTTCCTGCACCTCTGCCAATGTTCCTGCACCTCTGCCAAAGTTCCTGCACCTCTGCCAAAGTTCCTGCACCTCTACCAAAGTTCCTGCACCTCTGCCAAGTTCCTGCAAAAGACTCTTGTACCTCTGCCAAGTTCCTGCCACTCTGCCAAGTTCCTGCCAAAGATCTGGTACCTCTGCCAAAGTCCTGGCAGAGGTACCAGATCTTTGGCAGGAACTTGGCAGAGTGGCAGGAACTTGGCAGAGGTACAAGAATCTTTGCATAAGTGAATTAGCCACTAAAAATTGCACATGATTTAAGCTCTCACGAGCAGGGCCCTCTTCCCCCATGTGCTTTTCCTTCTTAAACCATCTTTGGTGGCACCAAGTCCTGCAGTTTTCTGCCACCCTGGTACTTATTCCAGTGTCTGCGGATGTAGCTATGTTTATGTACCCTGTGCTTGTACTATATTGTATTCAATTGTAAGCCACTGTTTCCTGTTTTGCTTATTCCTTTATGTACTCTGTAAGTGGGTGCTGTGGATCCCTACCGATGCCTCATAAATAAAGGGTAATAATAAATAAAACATATTTCTCATTTGGTATACTTTAGTTTTGTACAAATACAAATTGAGATTGTAGTTGACATTCTTAAAAAGATTCTTTTAAAAATGAGCATAAAGAACAGTTTGTAACAAAGTATATTTGAAGCATGACAAAAATAAAGATTTTTACACCAGACATCTTTTTGCAAAACTGTGTTTGCTTTAAACTGGCAAAAACTAAATATTTTTTTTTATATTTAGGAATTTCATTAAAATAATTATTGTCATTGTGTTTTTCTATTGTATTCGAGTTCTGCTAAAAGTCTTATTTAACTAAGCAGTAAGTGGATAAGTCACATTTAAACAGAAGGGCCAATTGCAAACATTGAAAGATGAGTTCTCGTTTACTATCCACATGTTGCGTCAATTTAGATAGACCTCTTTATGTTGGCAATATGTAAACTAATTCTCCATTTAAAAGTTATGTTGAAGTCAAGGTTCTCAGCAAGCTAATTTTACTCTTTAACAAAGCACAGTTTCAAGCTATTCTTGTTAACCATCCACCCACCTTCCTTTCCTTCACCACCTCAGATTTTAGATAGGAGGTTCAATTACAGTTCTTTATTTCATAGTATTTTCTGCCTTAGATCTCTTCAAACAATATAGCCTGCTTTTAGCCTGTTGAAACTCATGTGCTTTCTGATATTGTGTATTGCAAAAGGAAGCAGCAATGTTTGACTCTAAAGGAATCTCTTTGTTCTGTGTCACTATAATTGCTGTGTTTTAAATATGCTATTTAGCATGCTTATATGAAAGTAGAGATCTTTTCTTATTGATGATGTGGAAATGATCAAATTAGAGTCTTGCTATAGCTTATATTGCAACTAAATAACCTGACATGTCAATGATGCCTTAGTTTTATAGATGATGTAAAGTTTATCACCACTCATGAAATTAACAACCTTAAATATGTATATAAAAAGATGGTTACTTATAACTTGTCTTGCATAGGTAGTGAATATTGCTGTGTGATAATGAAAGGTACATGTTGAACCTCTTTCCTCCTGTTGTCAAACCCTTCTTCTTTTCACATTTTACTCACAGCTCTCCTATACTCAAACACTCAGCGACCATCTTCGTCCACATACTCATCTCCATCTTTGGCCACAAGCCTCTAGTAGTACGTTGACCAAGCCCCAGTGGCATAGCACCAATTTTTGCACCCTACCGCCAAAAAATATCGGCACCCCCCTCCCCCTAAATTTAACACTGTGTCCCCCACCCTTTCTTATAGAACCTGTCCCGGCCATCACTCTGTGGCCGCCGGCTGGGAGACGCAGATCTACTAGTAGACCAGCGCTCCTCCTTGCTACCTATGACAAAATGTCCATCACAAAATGGCCACCCCCTACAGCAGACAGTTTTTAAGGATTCTAGAGGAGGCCGCCACTGCCTCCTCTAGCATCTTAAAAAACTGTCTGCTCTAAGGGGGTGGCCATTTTGTGATGGACATTTTGACATAAGGAGCCAGGAGGAGCGCCGGACTAGTAGATCTGCGGCTCCCTGCCGGCGGCCACAGAATGATGACCGGGACAGGTACCCTGCAGGTAGCGGCAGCATAACAATAGCTCCGCAGACCCCGGCGCCCACATTTACTTGGTGCCACTGCGGGGTCTGCGGCGCTATTGTTATGCCACTGCCAAGTCCTCACTTCTCACATTTAAGCTGTAATGTGTATTTAATATTTGAATTGTGGCGCTCTTTTTGCCTGTTTTTGTTATTTATTTACTGTAATGCTAATGCGGGGTACACACCAGGATGACCCGCTCATGATGCACATTGTGCATACATTCAGAAGAAGAGAAATGAGGGCATCCAACATCCCTCCTTGTGCTCCTGGTCATCTGTTCTCTCTTTGCCGTCCCTCATGTCAACTCCTCTCTGATGTCTTCGGCCACTTCTGTCTTCTATGCTGTGGCCAGATGCAGGCACATAACATCTTCTGCTACTTAAATGGTCAAGCATCTGTTTGCTCCCTTTATAGTGGCATGAAATTTGAATTGGGATTGCCCGGTTAAACCTTACCTTGGCTGGGGCAATATGTCAACTGTGCTCTTTCAAAAGTGCAATTTTTCTTTCATTTAATTGTTTTTTTAATTGTTTACTATATATAGACAGTGGTATCCAGCTCTCCCTGTAATGTCGTGCCCGCTTCAGGTACTGACCATGCCAAACATATTGTACTATCCAACTTATGCAGCACTCCAGAGAACTTCAATAAATGCAGCATACTGCGGCTTGCTTACATACATACATACAGTATGCTTATATATATTTATATGATTATACGTGTATGACACATTGGCATATGCTATGTAATGCCCAGACTGACCCCTCAAAGAAAAGAAAAACTCTTAATTTACTTTTCATTTGAGAGATATTCCAGATACAAGGCCCATGACTCAGATTTAGGAAAAAGCAAAGGGATCTGCAAACTTTAGTTTATCTAGATCCTTTGTCTGGATGATTTACTTCCTGTCATGCCAACACGCAACAAATGGTAAACAAAACTAAATAACTTATTTTCTTCCTAGTAGAGAAAAGACTAATTGTTCCATTATTATTTCCTTAATGGTTTCTGGTAATAGCTTTTTTTAATATAAATTCTAAATAATTGGCATACTTTTGGTTTTGTGGTCTTGAATCACTTTTGTTAACATTACCAACTAACAAAAGTCAGTCACTAATCACTTAAGTGAAATAAAGTTTTGTACACACATTACTAAACTATTTATTTTGTCATTATGGTAGTACATAAATGTATTTGAGTTTGATTCTTATATCTTGTGGCTTGGGTTGTTTTTATTTTATATGGACAAAATGTGTTCCCAGAGTTAGAATAAGGTTTGTGGGGGCCCCAGGGGAACTAGCTCAACAATAAAATGTTCTTACACAGACCCAACCCAGTTTATATGTTTCATATTGTTCTCTGACCTGCCCTGGTGGTTAAATTACCACAGACTGTACTCAATTTATTATCCTCTGTGGACAGCTCCTCCAGTCTCCACTGACCAACAACAGTGAAGGTTCATTACACATTTTGTAGTCTCCTGAATTTTCCCGGGAAGCCCTGCCATAAAAGTAAAATGTAATATGTAGCTATGCATTGAATGCGAGGGAAATTTTATTACTATCTCATGTCTTTCTTTTGTTAGTTACTGTAGCTGCGGTTTACATCTGAAATAATAACTAGTCTTGGACTGTCAATTGAATATATAAACATCATAAAGCAAGAACCATGGTTATCGCTACCTAGAGCCACACGTTAATATTTTCCTCTATTTTAGTGAAGATTAAAAGTACTGTGGCAGTCATTAATAAGCAGTGCATCATTAATATATTGATTTCACAGCATTTCTTCAGTGATAACCACTACACTGCAGAGCAGCAGTTATCTCCGGCTTGCCCCAACTTCCCCCCACCCACAGGACATTGCCAACCATGGTAGAGACAGCAGGACAGTCTCCAAATAATGACACTGTCTAGCTGTAGTCTGGACAGTTGGGAGGTATGCTAATGGAGTATTGTCTAGAACTAGGGTAGCCAACCCTAGTCCTCGAGACCTACCAACAGTGCATGTTTTGCAGGTCTCCTCACAGAATCACAAGTGAGCTAATTAGCTCCATCTGTGTATCTTTTAAAATGTGTCAGTGATTAATGAGTGCAGCTGTGCAGCAGCTAGGTTGTCTGGAAAATGTGAACTGCTGGTAGCTCTCGAGGGCTAGGGTTGGCTACCACTGGTCTAGAACCACCTGCAGTGTTAGTGTGTTCACAGGCACTGAAAGTGGGTGTCTTAGGGTTCGCAGATTCAGGCACATACTAGTGTATCAAGAGAAGGCTGATACTATCATTTGATTATTATTGCACCGGCAATAGACACAAGACAGGATGCAGCAACGCCCAGCTCTGAATCAGGCCCATAGTCATTGACATAGCTCAGATCATGCTTAAGTTTAGTCAATTGCTACCATACATACCTGATAAATACAGCATAGAACCCATTGAAAACAAATGCACTCCTACAAAGAACAGTCAATTGCTGGTAAAAGCATTCCTAAAACTTAAGAAATCAACTCATTTTAACACTTGTTTATCTGTGTGATTAGAATGCAATGCTTTACATTACAGTATAAAGGTCTACTGAATATGCATCAATATTTGTAAGAGCTGCAGAGAAATATTATGCACAGCTTGATTGTGAGGCTTTGTGTGCAATGTGGGGAGTAACTAAATTGCATCAACCTTGGTATGCACAGACATTCACTCTGTTGTCTGCCACCTATTCCATCTGTTCAAATAGGGATCATTTTTGCTAAATAGTTGCAGCACACAATGTTTCCATTGAGGAGCAGCAAAGTGGCAATGTTTTAAACTGAGGGCTGGGGTTTTATGATGACATGATTGTGCCATCTTGGCCACATCCATTGCTACACTGTTGCAAGCCGCTGCTGGGGCTTGTTGCCTTTGCATGTCCAGGTTGTTGTTAGGAAACTGGGACATCACATCCCTCTAGGATCCTGGACAGCTAGAGCAGCTACATTCAGTGCTGAAGCTTCTCGGAATCTGTAATTAACGTGTCCTTTCCATTCCCCACCGGACCATCTTGAAAACACTGGGCATTTCCATGTCAATGCACCTGTGATAGCCATGGCATGATTTTGTCTCCGCACGCAAGGCTGCAAATGGATGTTTGAGGCGGTTGTTCATGCGGGCAGTGGGCGGCATTAAAAAAACACTCAAAGCTGCGAATTTCGTAGCTTTGAGTGTCAAACAGAATGACCTCCTATGCCCACACAGTAATTCTTATCACACCTAAGTTTAATTAAGTGGAGACATCAGCAGTGCTGAGCCTGCTGAGATGGGGCATTGCCTGGTAGTACCACTTGCAGCCTGGGGGTAGAATCAAATTGTAGTTGTAGCATCACCTGGCGCGTCCCCCTCGGCAGTGCCTGGCTTGGAGATTTCAGTCAAAATCAATCATATAGACAAGCTAGCATAGAGAGGTCTACTTATTAAACTTTACAGAAACAAACAAAAGTGAACATACCGTATATACATTGTAGTAAATCTACAATGTCATTTTATTAAGTTTATCTGGTCAAAGACACTTTGTTAGTTGGTCTAGTGATCACAAGGGATATTTTCTTTTTTATAGTCATACTTCAACAAAACAGAATGTTTGCTGAATGATTTATTGCTAGTTATTATAAGAATTATGATCAAAATCATAAAGGTTATAGAGACATTGGAGTTCATATAGTGATGGATGCAATTTATGCCAAAAATGTCAGTTTAAATTGTTTCCATGAAACTTATGCAATTTGTACAATATGCAGGGCTTTGGGTTTCGTATGTGATATGCATTTTTTTGTACTTTCTCGATTTATGCATTTATGAGCAGTTTTTAAATAGTGGCACTTTTTTCCATTGCACTTTACATGTGGGAACCAAACATTAATACAACAATACTGTGTAACAACAGACAGATTTAAAGATTAGGGGCCCCAATCGCACACTACAGGGAAATAAGAAGTTGATATTGTACATATCAATAATAAGTGCCACATATTGCAAATGGCCCAGCCAGATTGCAAAGTTTCTTGGTGAGCTATAGGATCCAGTCACACAACAATGTTGGCCTGGGTTCCAGGGGTTATGTGATTAAAGAAAGAGAACATACAATATGTAATTTGGCTGTCTTGCTGAGCTCCAGGAGTGGATGAGTGGCAGTTGACTGTAACTAAACCCTGATAAAACAAGGTAATTATGGTAAGTCACATGACACGATTTCAGCATAGCCCACCAACAGCCCTTACAGTTGGAGGTTGAGAACTACAAACACTGAACATGTTCGGAATCTTGATGTTGTGTTGGATAGTGGCTTGACACTTCAACATAGCCAGAATCAAGCACTTGCCTCCCTCAGAATATCTGCATACAGTCATACATGCATTTGAATCATCAAGCCTAGACTACTGCAATGCCCTCTACATTGGTCTTCCAGCAAATTAATTGCACCACTTGGTACAAAAGTACAGGTGCCATTAACCAACTGGTCCCATTTCATTCCTTTAGCACCCAATCTCTACTTCCTTCACTGGCTACCTGTAAGATTGGCTTATGGCTTTCAAAGCTCTTCATAACCAGGGCCAAAGGTACTTGGATCAGCTTCTGATTCTACTTTCCCACTCATTGGCTGATCTGCAGATAATGGGCTATTAATCATACTTAGATTCTCCCTGAACTCATTTTATCGGTCAAGCATAGTAGCTCCGACTCAATGGAACACCCTTCCCTGCACAGTTTGAGAAGCCTCCACTCTAGAATCCTTCGAAAAAAGACTCAAGACTTTCCTGTTCACTCAAGCATTTCACTAATATCAACTGTCAAGGTTTTTACTTTGTGCTGTAAAGGCAAATGTAAAGCTCTTTGAACCCATTAGGAGAAAAGTGTTATATAAATAACATTATTATTATTATTATTATTATTATTATTATTATTATTATTATTATTATTTATTCATCATATAAAAGGGAAGATAGTTGAGTAAAAATGTTCATGGAGATTATGTGGATTATTATAAAATAATAAGATTGCTTGAAGATGTGAGTTCATATGGCAATGATAAAGTTTGAATGCTATAAGAAAGTCCTGTGGAAGGTGCAGCAATCTTACAGAGTGGGCATTCTAAAAATATTTGTTTATTTATATATATATATATATATATATATATATATATATATGTATCAGTTGTGCTTAGATTGAAATAAGCTTTTTGTGGCTTCCCTAAGAGGAAGGATGCCAACAGACCAGCTCACTTGTCCTTAGGCCAGCTCTCCCATTCTCTAGTCCTCCCAAACATAATGAGATATGCCTGCACATCATCAGACTCCGTCATCCTTTGCAAAAAAACCTGGTCCATATGGAGCTGACACTTGAGGAAGTATTCCCAGGCTGTGCTATAAGATGCTGCATCAGCTCTTTAATAATAACATGGTCCTGGTGCTGTTGCTTTTGCATCTTCTCACGGTCCTGGTGCTGATGCTTTAGTATCTCCTCGACCTCCAACTGATTTCTTGCTGTGCTGCAGTCAGGGCCTTAATTGCATCCTTCATGTTGTCAGGGTTTTGTAACTGCTTTCACCCAGGACATGTGTCAGTACATGTTTCAACTGTATAGGTGTCCACTATCGTGCAGTCCGAGCCCCACTGAGACTTGCTTCTGGGTGTGTGGCACCACTGCTACCAGCAGTTCACACTGTGAGATGCCTCTGCAGTGTTTCAATCCGTGCCATAAACTCAGTCCATATACCTCCCAACTGTCCTGCTTATCGTTCCTCCCACGGCCAGCAGTGTCCCATGGTGGGGGGGCAGTTGGGAGTCCCCCCCTGTCATCTGTGAATAGACGCTGTGCTCACAGCATCTATTCTTGCAGCCAGAGGGTCTGGGGGCATAGCAAGCAGCTCATGGCCTTGCAGAAGTGCTGCGAGTACAGGCCATGCCCCCTTCTGCTAGGCTACACCCAAAAAAAATTGTGCATACACTCTCCCATGGCGCTGCATTTAAATGTTGGGAGGTATGAGTCCATTTCTGCAGGGCTCCCAAAATCTGCTGCTCCCTTCACTTATACAAGATCATGCTTGCTTGCATTCTCCTCCACATTTAAGAGTGTCAGGGGAACAGGTACCATATTCTGGAATAAATGGGAAGGTGCATCAGCGAGGAGGTCTCAAATCAGTCCAATACTGGTGCAAATGGCCTCAACCAGTTTTATTAGTCAATCAAACAAGACAGAAATAAAGCATCAAATAAATCCTTGCTGTCTTGCTCTAGCTAATACACAGTATACTCTTCTATCTCACAAGGGGGGAGATTCTCTAAACTAAAAATAAGTTATCGGGGTTTTTACCGCATTTTGGGATGCTCTAAGCATCTCCAGCTGGGTTACCGCCTATGGGCTTCTAACGCGACCCCCCGCCGTCCCGCACCAACCCCTGCCGTCCCGCACAGAGCTGTGATGCCTGGACCTGTGACCTCCTCCTCCCTGCACTGTGATCCTCTTCTGGGTGCAGGGAGGAGGTGAGCCAGCCCCCCGCCGCAGCAGCACCAGCATTAGCCGGGTAAGGGAGGGAGGGGGGAGCCGCCGGGTCCCGATGGGGAAGGACAGCTCTTAACGCAAGAGCATATGCTAATGTTAGAGCATATGCCATAATTATGTATGCGATGGGCGGCGATGTGCGGCGGAGCTGGGGTGCGGATGTAAGATCATCCCGCCCTAGAAAACAAATAGCAGTAGCATACCAACCAGAGTGTGTAGCAGGTTGTCTCTCACATAAAGACTGCACAGTGGCCCTTATTTTGATTGAGTCGGATGGCTCAGAGTGCGGAGGGACAGCCGATGGTTGGTGTTTGCGCATGTGCAGCGGCGTATCTGCGCATGTGCGAACGCCTCACACATACGAAAATATACAGAAAATAATCATACGGAACCATCCTAGCAAGGGGTAGAGAGGGGCGTGAAGGGCTGTTTGGGCTCATTACCATATGTGTACGCCCCGCGTTTCATTTGCGTTCCATGGATGTGGACATAGCCAGATGTCAGCTGCCTGCCCATATTCCTGCTTTCATAAGGAAAAATGTGCTAGTGGTCTGGAGCACTCGGTGCTGCCTGACCACTCGGTCCATAATTCGATGGTCGGCCACCATCGGAGGATGGGGGACGTTCCCAAAGGATGGAGGAGGTGTTTACATGAAACATCCACTCGCGGTCCATTTGAGTGGCATCTTACCGCATTTGGACGGTGTGAGCGATCCATACGGTAGTCGAGGCTAAGAACACTCTGTTCCTATCCGAAATACGCATCCGCCCGATTCAACTAGAATGGGGGCCAGTATCTAATTTTCCCAGCCAGAGAGAGACACCTGACTCTCAGTCTAGCATCCTTTTCATAAAACTCCCACAGGTGGAGGCACTGATTAGCCTTCGCTGAGGCTAACAAACCCAAAGACCCAAACTGGGACTAATGAATTGTGAACCCTCCCTCTCTTCAACCATCCACCCCAGGTCCCTATACCGGTTCTTATTAAAGAGCCTAATAGCTCACAGCAGAACCAGCAAATCCTCTGCTGTTTTAAAACATATACGTCAGAAACCTGGGCGAAATATACCTGCCTTTCAGCACTATATCAGTGACCCTGTCACAATATATATATATATATATATGGCAGAACTCTGTGAGAAGTGCCTAAGGAGTGCACCCGACCACGTTTATTGAAATACATGCAGAGTGACCCGTCTGTTCATATATATATATATATATATATATATATATATAACGAATCCAACAACCTGCACCCACGGACTTGCTTCAGAAATAACGACTCATACCAAACAGGCTCAAGTGGTCTACTTGAGCCTGTTTGGTATGAGTCGTTATTTCTGAAGCAAGTCCGTGGGTGCAGGTTGTTGGATTCGTTATACTACATTGTGTTTCCTAGCACCGCGGCAATTACAAGTGAAGGAGGGTGCCGGTCTGCTGGACTGTATATATATATATATATATATATATATATATATATATATATATATATATATAGCATGCAGATAAACGGCGGCACTCGCAACACTTTTCAAAGCAATAAGTAAGAAATAAAGTCAAGCTCACACAAGTGGCTGCTGTGACAACGTTTCGGGCTTGTACACCCTTTATCAAGACACAAATGAAACAGAATACAGTACTTACATTTATAGACAAGATCAGTGCAAAAACCTGTGCTGTACAATTCCACTGATGCCGTGGCCGGGAGCCGGGTGACGTCACTGGTGCGCCAGGGCGCCGACGGGTCCGGACTCCCAGTGGGGGCGTGTTCTGGCTCAGTGTTTACCATCACCTGGGTGATATGATACAATACATAGTGCATGTTAAAATTACAAGATACATGAGGTACAGGCAAAGACACTGTAAATAATGCATGATGAGCAGCATGTCGGAACAAGTAAAACACGCTAATGGACATCCCGAAAAGGATGTTCAATGTTGCACAGTCTGTGTGCACTAATCAGATCTAATTGTCTGATAAATTGACACAATTAATCTGTTAAGTTGCCAGTGATGTTTGGCACTCTAAAAGCGTCGCAAATATGTTTATGTACGACATTGAAAGAGATTTATTTTTTGCCAACACTGACACAGCTGGTCATATAAAAATGTACCTAAGGTACATCGATGATATCTTTCTGCTTTGGTTAGGTGATGAAAAGAGCTTTCAGGATACAATGAGTCTTATTAACACATTGGATCAATCCATCAAATTCACATACACATGTAGTTATAACAGTATCAACTTCTTGGACGTCAATGTGAAAGTTAATGACAATAATGACTTACATACCACACTGTTTAAAAAACCGACTGACAGGAACACTATCCTGCACAGTACTAGTCATCATCCCCCCTCTTTAAAATGGGGCCTCCCTCACTCACAGTTTTTAAGGGCTCTTAGAATCTGCAGCAACAAGGATGATGCTGAAACAGAAATAAATAGAATGCTGAAAGACTTTTTAGTCAGAGGTTACCCCCATAAACTCCTTCTGGATACCAAACACAAAGTGCTAAAACTAGACAGAACTTCTGTTCTAGAGTCCCGTGTCAACACCAATAATGACAGTAGGGTCATTTGGACCCAGAGATTTTCCACTGGCAGTGAGTCCCTGATGCAAACTGGCAAAAAAATCTGCCCAATTATAGCAACCGATAACAATTTACCTTCCCTTAAATCATCTAGAATTCTCCCTTCCTACCGAAGAGGTCAGAATTTAAAAGATAAAATAGTATGCACTGACCGCCAAACTTTCGCCACTACCACAACAACATTTCCATACCCGCAAAAATGGGAACTTTAAATGTTTAGGCTGTGTCACCTGCTCCAGCCTGGAAGTGGGGGACCATTTTTTCCATCCCAGATCCGGTGAAAAGATATTAATACACCACCCACTCACATGCAGCAGTCGATATGTAGTGTACTATGTTAAATGCCCTTGCGGCTTACTCTATATAGGGAAAACAATCAGGCAGTTCAAAGAAAGGATTGCGATGCACAGAAGCAGCATCAGAGCAGCGTTGGCTGGCAAAGGCTCCGACCAACCAGTCGCCCGTCATTTTAAGTCTCATAATCACTCCCTACCATCATTAAGATACAAAATGATAGATTGTTTTCCAGCCAATTACAGAGGGGGGGACAGGGGCCGTAGGTTGTTACAGCTTGAAGCGAAATGGATCTACAAGCTTCAAACAGTACAACCTAACGGACTTAATGAACAATTATCCTTCACTTCGTTTCTGTAATTTTTATGATTGTCATACAAGCTTTCACATCTGACATATAGTCGACTTCCGCTGTCGACACTTCCCAAGTAACCACTGATATTGACATTTTCTTTACAATATGCAGTGTCTACATGTGTGTGACTCAACGCACACACCAGCTTCAGTTTAGAGTGCCAAACATCACTGGCAACTTAACAGATTAATTGTGTCAATTTATCAGACAATTAGATCTGATTAGTGCACACAGACTGTGCAACATTGAACATCCTTTTCGGGATGTCCATTAGCGTGTTTTACTTGTTCCGACATGCTGCTCATCATGCATTATTTACAGTGTCTTTGCCTGTACCTCATGTATCTTGTAATTTTAACATGCACTATGTATTGTATCATATCACCCAGGTGATGGTAAACACTGAGCCAGAACACGCCCCCACTGGGAGTCCGGACCCGTCGGCGCCCTGGCGCACCAGTGACGTCACCCAGCTCCCGGCCATGGCGTCAGTGGAATTGTACAGCACAGGATTTTGCACTGATCTTGTCTATAAATGTAAGTACTGTATTCTGTTTCATTTGTGTCTTGATAAAGGGTGTACAAGCCCGAAACGTTTTCACAGCAGCCACTTGTGTGAGCTTGACTTTATTTCTTACTTATTGCTTTGAAAAGTGTTGCGAGTGCCGCCGTTTATCTGCATGCTATATCTCCCAATTTCTGGGATAGAGGGCACCACAACCGGATGACAACACTAGGAGAGTGCCAGGCATCTTGTCTACATATATATATATATATATATATACACATTGTGGCCTGATGTAAAGAACTATGAACAAACCAGTGGCACTCAGAGACTTGTATGGTGAAAAAACGTGTAGTTTTACTGGCTCTACAACTTAGAGGCAGTAAAACTACATGTTTTCTCACCATACAAGTTTATGAGTGCCACTGGTTTGTATATATCCCACAGTATATCCCACAGTAGTGCCATTTATACATGTAATCAGTAGCAGCTCTTAATGTGTTGGAGGAGGGGGGGCTGCCACAATGTGTCCCCCCTCGGATGCCACTGTCACCACCACCACGCTCCACTGCCACTGATGCCCTGCATGGGGCATGCGCAGTAACTTCATTCATACTGCGCATGCGCTGGCCCAAGCCTCCGTGGGCTGCTTTTCCAGCAGCCCTGGAGGCTTGACCGGGTTCCTGGGTTCCGGCACATGTGCAGCATGGTCCGCAATACTGCGCATGCGCAGAACCCGTTTTGGGGGCTGCCGCACATTTGCGCAGAGAGAGGCATCCCAGAGGGAGGGAACACCTACCGATGGGATGCCTTGAGTGACTGGCAGGTCGAACGTCCAATAGGAAGTCACTGCCAGTCACAGTGAAGCCAGAGCAGTCTCACAGACTGCATCTGGCTTCACTTTAGGCAGAGACAGTGGCAGATTTTACCTGGGGGGTAAAAAACGCCACTGCATGTAATATTAACAAAAGTGCTGCTTATAAATAGAATGTCCACAGTAGTAGTTACTCTTATATACATAAGGCCAACATTAGTGCCACTTATACACATCTCTTTCTTTGTCTCTCCAGCAGCTTCCCCGCCTCTTTGTGTCTCTCCAGTGCCCTCTTACCTTGTCTCCAGCATACACTTATCTTAGTTGCCTTCATCACTTCAGCAGTAGTGAAAGCATGACATCTAATATGCTGTGTCAGAAAATGAAGCTGCTGGGATGGGCTTTTCTGTTGGAATTACTATGCAGGGCTGTGGTGGAGGTGGAACTAGTTCCACCTACCATTACAGAAGTGGAACTCAGTTCCACCCCATTCCCCCATAGAAACATAGAATTTGACAGCAGATAAGAACCACTTGGCCCATCTAGTCTGCCCCTTTTTTTAAACATGTTACCTCAAACCATATTTGATCCTTATTTTTTTGTAAGGATATCAATATGCTTATCCCAAGCATGTTTAAATTGTACTACTGTATTTGCGTCTACCACCTCTGTTGGGAGGCTATTCCACTTATCTACTACTCTTTCTGTGAAGTAATTCTTCCTCGCATTTCCCCTGAATCTTCCTCCCTCTAGTTTCAGTGCATGTCCTCGTGCTCTGTTGCTCCTCTTCCTGTGAAGAATGTCTCCCACCTGTACCTTGTTAAAGCCCTTGATATATTTGAAAGTTTCTATCATGTCCCCCCTTTCCCTCCTCTGCTCTAAAGTATACATATTAAGATCTTTTAGTCTTTCCTGGTACGTTTTGTGATGTAGGCCATGCACCATTTTAGTTGCTCTTCTTTGTACAGTCTCTAATGTATTTATATCCTTCTGGAGATATGGCCTCCAGAACTGAACACAATACTCTAGGTGAGGTCGTACCAATGACCTATACAGTGGCATTATTACTTCTTTCTTTCTACTGCTGATACCTCTCCCTATGCAACCAAGCATCTGACTTGCCTTCTTCATTGCTTTGTTACATTGCCTACCTGCTTTTAAGTCGCCTGAAATAGTGACACCTACTGTAGATCCCTCTCTTCCTCAGTAGTTTCCATTATAGTGCCATTTATACTATATTGAGTCTTTGGATTTCTGAGACCCAAGTGCATGATTTTGCATTTTTTGGCATTAAACTGTAGTTGCCATTCTCTTGACCATTTCTCTAATCTGCCTAGATCCTCAATCATTTGTTTTACCCCTCCTGGTGTGTCTACCCTGTTGCATAACTTTGTGTCATCTGCAAAAAGGCACATTTTACCCTCAATTCCATTTGCAATATCACCAATAAAGATATTAAAAAGCACCGGTCCAAGTACAGATCCCTTGGGTACTCCACTTGTAACCTTTCCCTCCTTTGACTGTACTCCGTTTACTACAACTCTCTGTTTTCTGTCCTGCAACCACGCTCTTATCCATTCAACTATCTTAGAATCCAATCCCAAGCTTTCAAGTTTATTTAACAGTCTGCGATGTGGGACAGTGTTAAAAGCTTTACTAAAGTCTAGATAAGCTACATCTACAGCCCCATACACTTTAACCCTTGCTAATTTGTCTACCATTATCTCTATTAAGAGCAGCAGGAACAACTGTTGCTATAACTATATTAAAAAGCCCCGCCCATTATGTTTCTCTCATATTTATTTATTTATTATCTACACACACACACAGTCAAATTTGTTGGCACCCTTCCGTGAAAAAAAACTGTCTCAGTTGCCCCCTTTTCTGGGTCTCCGCATATACCATCATAAATTATTTATGAGACTGCAATATACTAATACAGATATAAACTTTGATTGAATACAAATTATCTTGGACATTTGTTCCTTAAATTCCCCCTACCAAAAAGGGCTGCCCCTCCAGAGAACAGAGAAGGGTAAGAGCCAGCGAAATACATAATTGAATTCAGGATAATCCATTGGGGGAGGTTGAGCATACCACTAGAAAATCGAACAATGGCTTATAATTCATTGAAAGGTTTCTTGATTGATTTAACTATTTTATATTATATTGTTGTTATTGTTATATGAATTGTAAATTGAATTTATAATTAAATTAGGTTATTTTCCACCTCAATGCGCACTCTTAATTGATAGGTTTAGCACAGGCAGCCACAGCTCCCATAGGGATGTGCAAACTTGTTTGTGCAGGATATAAAGGGACATGCATGCCAAAAATGATCACGTCTGGCACAAGACTTGAATCTTCTCCCTAAACAAGAATATCTCTGAGCACAGGACTGTGTCAGAGAATAGGCTCACAAACCTTACTCCAGCGTTTAGACTTGTACTAGCACAGGTGCTTCCTGTAAAGTTACATTCCCCATTCTTGGTTCCATTGCTCAGTTTCTTATTTCTGTCTCCTGTACTCCATTGCTCCATGCTTCCTTTGTCCATGCTTCATTCCTGGTTCCTGACAACCATCGTTGACACTGTCTTCTGAGCTAGTTTGCTCATACGCCTGTTGACAAACATCTATGTTATTTCCAGAGCATACCAGCTCCGTACAGCGGAACCCAGACAATGGGCCACAACCTGCACGTGAGGGTCCCTAGATAACACCACTGGCGTGTTAGACTCAATGGGCCAAATATAACAGAGTGTGAGAATAGGAAAGTTAGAGATTTTGGGAGAGTTTTCCCATTTTTTTAAAGCGGCATTCATTTACATGACAAAATCAACCTTGTTTTTCAGTATAAATGATTGCCGCTTTAAAAAAAATGGCAAACCTCTCCCAAAATCTCTCACTTTCTGATTCTCACACCCTATTACATTTGGCCCAATGTCTCTATTCATGGTCACTGCAAATTCCTAAGTAATGGTTGCATCCATTATCTATCCGTGAATAGCAAAATAATATTCTAACCACAACATGGATGCTGCTGGTAATCCTTTAGCAAAATAATTATTGGAGAATCTCCTTACCAGAGTCGATAAACAAGAGTGTGATTAGGCTCAGATTATGCAATGCCTGCAGACACTTATGCAGTGGTAGCTGGCCGTGCGACTTCCAGTTGTGCCCTAACAAGCAGTTGAAGCATTCACACAAGTACAGATTCGGAACCCCTCAAAATTTGATCAGGACCCCAAAAGTTGTCTGGAGTTCCTGAATTAGTGCTCACTCCAGGTCGAGGTCCAACTGGTGTACTTAGCTACAGAAAGGAAAAGGGTAGCTTAAATAAATGTACTGCTGTCCTAGCATGGGCTTCCCCATTGTGGTGAGGAATAATAATATAATCAACAACTGCATCAATTTTCCGGTAGACATCAGAAAAATGTTTGACAAACTAGGATGGGTATCTTTGTGTACCTTGCGTCCATGAGACTGTATATGGCGCAGTTCACAACCTTTGCTTCTGAGCTTGCATAGAATCACTGGTTGTGGCATTAATGCAAGGACTCTGAGCTAATTAAGAATGAAAGCATTGGTGTCCAGAGAACTGCCAATGTCTCAGGATGGTCTCATATACTTGTGTATCTGGTCTAACCCCTGCCAAAGAAAGAGTAGGCACAAGAAAGGAAACAGTCATGATTTTAGTATCAGAATTGCTCCTGTTGACCCTCTTGAAGAACCTATGCAGGTTCAGACATCATGTCTTCCTGCTGAAGAGAGGGAAAGGATTAAAAATAAGGTGTGTTTAAACTTTATACTGTGGTGAACCAGGTCACCTTCTTACTGGTTGCCCCGAATGTTTGAGAAATGAGAGGACCTAAATGATTAAGGATCAATGTGACCATGCTTTCTCTACAGACTCCACTCTGTATCATCGGAGGTTGGCACATGCCATAAGGCATTCATTTCCTTCTACATACTCACATCAGTTGAAAGTCCAATTACAGTATCATGTGGCAATGTAAGCACACTCCCACATTATTCTGGAGTGATTTCCAAATATTGTCATGTGGATCTTAGGTACTTACCAGGGAGAACCAGGATATAAAGAACTTGTCCTATGAAGCAGAAGAGGTATTATCTGATTTAAAACAGTGCTTCTCATCAGCACCTATTGTGAGAAAGCTTAATGCAAATGTATCCTTTGTCCCAAAGTACAAATTGCATGGATTATCCATCTCTTAATTGTGAAAAAAGTGGTGAGTGTGTTTTGAGGGGGAGATTTACAAGAAGCAGAATACTGAATAAACTCTTATTAATAATTTAAATTACAATATATATATATATATATATATATATATATATATATATATATATATATATATATATATATATATACAGACACAGGTTGAGTATCCCTTATCCAAAATACTCGGGACCAGAAGAAAATAGGATAATGGATTTTTCCATATTTTGGAATATATTTATATTTGTAAGAGGTACAGATGGGGCAAGCCTTATGCTTGCTGGCGAATCGCCAGCAGCATGCCGCTGGCGATCCGCCAGCAACACGGCGCGCCATCTGACTGAGACGCGCGTGCGTCCCCCACGCACGTGCGTCTCAGTATCCGGGCGGCCGGCGGGCGAGGCGGACGCAATACTGTCCGCCTCCCGCTCGAGGGGGGCTGGGGGGACCCGAGGCGGCTGTGGGGGGGTGCGGGCGCCCGGTGTGGGCACCGGGCGCCCGTCGGAAGGGGACGGCAGCACCGTCGGAAGGGGACGCGCGCGCACGGGTCCCCTTCCGACACACAGATGGCGCCGGAGCAGGGAATGGCGAATGGCGTCGCCATCGCCATCCCCTGGAAAGATGAGCCCGGCCCCATCTGTATCTTGAGGTATCTTGCATTTATGATGTATAAGCACATCAAACACATGAAATACACACATATATATTTTATTGCATGAAACAAGGTTTTAAAAAATGAAACAAAGTTTGTGTACTACTGTATCTCACTGAATTTGAATGCCAAGCAATTTCCCCAGTAGTGTCAGTTACAGATGTAACCAGTGCAGCAAATTACCTCCTCTTAAGAGTGGATGTGTTCAGCATTTCAGTGGTCAGGATGTCAGCCTTCACTATACCGATACCAGCATCCTAACTACCACCAGGAGTCTGGCGCTATAATGCTAATGAGGATGCCAGCTCCAGAATCAAGATAGCCAGGATGCTGAACTGTGAGTAATCAGGGAGCAGTAGCATTAGGCTGGGAAAGGGGTGTTTGGTTAAGGCAGTAGAAGGCAGGGACGTGCAGTCAGGGGAGGCAGTGCTTCCCCTGTCATTAATGATGAACATACTGTAAGATAAAATACAAAGAAAATACTTATGACACATATTATGTGTCATAAATATATGCTTCATATTAGTCTAATCATTTTTACTACATCATGGAGGCACCAAGAGCGGTGCCTCCGGCTGACAATGTTAAAGGACGGAATCATGGGGCGGGCATTGGGCAGAGTGAGCAGCAAGCTGCAAAAGACCATTAAAAAAACCTGCATAAGCGGCACTATAGAAGTGCCTCAGTGACAGGGATATGTTTTCAGTCTATATGAAGCACACCCCTGTCACTGAGGCAGATCTGTGATTGTTGTCTGCAGCTTATGTACCTGCCTGTCAGTGCAGAGCCCGCAGCATCCCTCCCCTCCTCACAACAGGACCCTCCAGCGGCTGCTTGTTGTGATGCCAAATGGATCTCTGCATCGTCGCCCCCCTCCCCAAGCGGCAGTTGCATGGACCTCCGCACCCCAGCCCCCCTCCATGCCTGAAGGCTGCACAGGGCACAGACCTCCACACCCCTTTCACTACCCGGCGAGTGCATGCAAAGCCGTCCCTGCCATCCACTAAAGACCCTCCTGCACCCTCTTTGCTAGGCAGCGGGTTCTCACAGCGCCTAGCCTGCCCTGCCCTGCAACATTTTTTGCTATATTTTATCTAAAGGGGATGTGGCCATGACTATATGACTAGGCCATGCCCACAATTTCGCTGAGATGATTTGTCGGAGATGATTGTGGTGTGTTGGTGACATACAATGACAGACCTGGGGGAGCTAACTGGTGATGGTGAGTGTGTGTATGTGTATATGTGTGTGTGTGTGTGTGAGTGAGTCTGTAACTGTGGTAATGCTGGTATGTGTGTGTCTCTGGAACTGTGATAATGCTGGTGTGTGTGTGGGGAACTGTGGTACTGTGGCAATAGTGGTGTATGTGTGTATGTATATATACATATATATTTAATTTTATATATATATATATATATATATATATATATACACACACACACACACACACACACACATATATATATATATATATATATATATATATGTATGAGGCTCTATAACAGGCAGCACCCACAGGGTTTGTAATAAGTTAAGAAACTGATTTTTTTATTTAATGTGAAGTGTTTATATGGGTTGGGGGGCGAGATCCTGGAGCTTGGGATGCTAGTGGTCAGAAAACTGACAGTGGTATCCCGAGGCGCACAATACTGACACCTCCCCACGCTCCTAACCCCAACTCTCCCTACCTGCAGCCTAAGACTAACAACCCCCCCCAAGCAGCCTAACCCTAACACCCCCTTAGTTCCTAATCACACCACCTGGCCTTCCCTTCTTCGTGACTAACCCTAACCCCTGGCGTTACGTTGACGTACCTCCCTTATACTGCCTAATCCTATCCTCCACCCTCCCTCTCCTATTACCTAACCCTAACCATCCCCAGGATACTCATGTTCGGGAAGCTGACAGTGGGGATTCACCTCCCCCTCCCCTGGCGGGTGCATGACTTACGAATCTCTGCAACCCCTCCTAAATAGACATACCTGGCATCTGCACAGTGGATCGCCCTTGTACCCAGGCACCAACTGCAGAGCGAACGGACCTCCACACCCCTATCCTTAGATGCCTGCTACAGGGCAGACGACCCTCCGCTTTGCTCTCCCCACACCAGGCGGACCTCTGCACCCCTCTCTCCAGCTGCAGAGTGGGCATCTCTCTGTACTCCTCTACCCAACTACTGTCTGAAAAGCGGATGGCCTTCTTGAGGAAAAGGCTGGAGCCATATACTGTGGCAGTAAGGCAGTGGTCTAGTGAGTAATGTAGGGGTGCGGAAGGGCACGCATAATCTGTGCTCCACACCAATCCCCCTTACTGTTCCATACACTCACTGCTTCATACACCTACCATTACAGCTTCCTACACTCACTCACTCTCCCTATTCCCCACATTTGTCTCCACTGCTCCCTACAACCAGTCCCAATAGTCCCTACAATTACTGCTCCCTACACCTGCTCTTACTGCTCCCTACACTCCAATACTCCCTACGGTCGCACGACATATAATCGCATCACATCGCACGGCATACACCCGATGCACTGTGATGCGATGCGATTTATAATTGTATAAGCCCCCTATACAATGTTTAATTGTATAAGCACCCTAATGGGGGCTTACAATGTTAAATGCACCCCCACGCCACCCCCACTATTACTTTACATGTATTCCGTGTCCCCTCACGGTGCTCGCTGCTCTCACACCGCTTCGGGCTCGGTGGCTCGCTGCGCTCGCCACACTATATAAAATCAACTCCACGCTGACGTGGATAGTGGGGGTATGAAAAGGTCGTAGGTTGCGTACCGCCGCCCCTCGCGGGCTTGCTGCGCTCGCCATGCTTTGGGTTCACGTTCATAGTGGGGTGTGGCATGGGGGTGCATTTAACATTGTAAGCCCCCATTAGGGTGCTTATACAATTTTAAATCGCATACCATTGTATATGCGATAGAATGGCATACAATGCCATACAATTCGATGGTATACAATATAAAATTGTATAACATCGGCTGCCATCGCATCGCATACCATCGCATGCCTTATGGTCTGCGATGCGATGGGCGCCGTGCTAGTACACAAGTACCCTCCCTACACCTGCTCTTACTGCTCCCTACACTCACTTTCAATACTTCCTACACCTGCTCTTACTGATCCCTCACAAATTACACACTACACATGAATAAAAACCACCACAGTGTGGCATTCTGTGTATAAGGTGTACTGTTGCGTACTGCGTATAATGGTACGACTGTGAGCACAGCGGCATAACTACCACAGATGCAGGGGATGCAGCTGCTATGGCACCCTCGCTGTTCCAAGTCATGCTACTGCCAGTGCCTCACCAACCACTGACCTCACCGCACATCACTGGTAGAGGGGCACTTAGATTAAGGCAGCTGGGGAGGGTTAGAATTAGGCTATGGGGGATTTAGGGTTAGTCATTTAGAGGGGGAGATTAGCGTTAGGATGGGGGGGGCAGCAGAGTTAAATTAAGGTATAGATTTACAGAGTTTAGAATTAGGCAATAGTGAGGAAGGTTGGGTTCAGGCTGTGGGGGGTTGGGCATAGGATTATACTGTGGCAAGGGATGGTTAGGGTAAGGTGGGGCAAGGGAGGGTAAGTATACTTACCTGCCCCTGTAAGGATTCCCTCCTTTGAGATGCTGGTGTCAGTGTTCTGACTGCCGGTCATCCGTATGTATTCCCCCCAACAGTGATTCATTCAAGGCTGACACCTCTGGCCCTTTCAGGTCTGTCATGGTCCTCTCACCTCTTTTCTGTCCCCTATGTCCTGAAAACCTCTTACATCTGTGTTGTTTCCATGCCCACTATTATTTCCCTGTCAACTTTCCTTTGTCTTGTCCCTGTCACCCTTTTTTCCTATAATCTCTTTTCTTTGTTGTCCCATCTGTCCTGGTCTTGTTCCTGTCTCCTTTATCCTGGCACTGTTACCTCTGTCCTGCAAACTGATGTCCCTACGTGGGATGACACCCAGTATGAAGGGCATGTTGGTTGTGCCCTAGAGAAAGGGACTTTGTCATGCTTGTAGGGATGTTGCTTCATGGGTTGGGGCTGTGAAATAGTAGTCTAGACCTCATTTTCATCACTTCCTGGGTCCAGGAGACACAGGCTTCATCTGATGTGTCTGTCCCTATATGCAAAACATACCCATTTACCATATTTTGGAAGTCGGACATTTTCCACTAAGCGTTTTCTTATGAGCACTATTTGTTTGTTATATGGACTTTCAACCTTATTAAAAATATATAAAGTTGCAGGATTTAGCACACCTGATAAATCACATACCCAAAAAGCATTTGTGAGCCATATACTTACCGGCAGTGTTCTTCAGTGTATGCTCCACCATCAATGGTCAACATTGGTCAGGTGCGATTCCAATCTTCATCATGATATTCTTCAAATCCACTTAGTACCAGTCTTCTACGTTCCATTTCTCCACTCAAAAGGTCAAGTATACTCTACAGTCATGCCCTTCACCCTCTTCAAATATATCTAAGGTCTTTATGTAAATCTTTATTCATAGGATAGAATTTTAGTGCAATAAGAAATGGAATAGTGAAGCACAACATAATTTTGAATATACATATTCTGTATATGAAATGGTCTTTGCTGCTTTTTCAGTAAGAAGGGATGAGCAAAGTGATGTAGCATCATGATCATGCCTAATAATTACTGAAGAATGGATCTGCACATCTGGGAATTACTGTAGTGTAGACATTTTATATGCAGAGGTTGTATTTTTTAGAAGTTTGTGCTGCAATTAATTATTTGTTATACTATATGCCAGTGTTTTTCAACCACTAGTGTGCCTTGAGCTGCTCCCAAGTGTTCCCCCAGATTTAGAGATGCCCAAACCAGTTTATAGCCACCACCAGTTCAACAGTTATTTACTAGTCTCTTTTTTTCACATAAAGGGCCAATATATTTTAGTTTTTTACCTGTGGGGACCAGTATAATTGTTTTTTATATGGAGGCCAATAGGTTTGGATTTTTCCTGTGGGGGGCCAATGTGTTTTGGCCTGTGGGGATCTCATGGTGTGGCTTGGCTATTTGAAAATCTTATTTAGTGTGCCGCAAGGTAAAAAGGTTGAAAATCACTGCTATTAAAAACTATCATAATAAAATAAAAGCAACAACCAGCCCAGTGTTCCAGATACAGGCCTATCTCCCTGTTAAATGTAGACCTGAAATTTTACACAAAACTTATTGCTAACCGTTTAAAGAAATTTCTTCCGATTCTTATTTATTCCAATCAGGTGGGATTCGTCCCCGGACGGGAGGCGAGAGATAATACCGCAAAAGTTTTATATTTAATTCACTTAGCCCCTTGTTGTGAGACGCCTACCATCCTGCTCTCTACTGATGCGGAGAAGGCTTTTTGATAGGTTGGATTGGGATTTTATTGTGTGGGTGCTGGAGCACATGGGCCTGGGTCCGGTTGACCTCCAAAGAATCATGGCCCTATATTCAACCCATTCAGCACAAGTGAGGGTCAACAGAGATCTTTCTGATCCCTTTGATTCCTGAATGGAACCCGCCAAGGGTGCTCCCTATCCCCTATTATTTATTTATTAACAGTTTCTTATATAGCGCATATATATTCCGCAGCGCTTTACAGAGAATATTTGAACAATCACATCAGTCCCTGCCCCAGTGGAGCTTACAATCTATATTCCCTACCACATGTACATGCACACACACAGACATTCTAGGGTTAATTTTGTTGGAAGCCAATTAACCTTCCAGTATATTTTTGGATTGTGGGAGGAAACCAGAGTACCCGGAGTAAACCCACGCAAACACAGGGAGAATATACAAACGCCACACAGTTGAGCCATGGTGGGGTTCGAACCCATGACCTCAGTGCTGTGAGGCAGTAATGCTAACCACTACACCATCCGTGCTGCCCCTATGATATTTGTTCTTTGTATGGAGGCTTTGGCAGGGGCCATTCAAAAAAAATAATAATATAAGGGGATTGTCGGTTGGAAATAATGAATACAAATTAGCACTATTTGCCGATGACCTCCTAGTAGTTACAAACCCATTAATATCTATCCATAACCTTTTGACTGAGTTTTGATGCTATGGGGCACTCTCAAATTTCAAAGTTAATTTGTCTAAATCAGTTGCCCTTAATCTTGCAGTAGACGAAGCCAGTATGCAAACTTTAAAATCTTCTTCCCCCTTTTAATGGCATCCTACCCACCTTAAATATCTTGGAGTAAACTTAACGAGAAATATTTCTCAAATATACACTCACAACTTCCCTCCATTACTTTCTAAGCTACAATAAGATCTCTCCCGATCCTGGTTTTTAGCTTTTCAACGTAAAATTTGAGACTATATTTGGGCATGACGCAGGCCCAGGTTTAATCACAAAATTCTGTTTAAAAGGAAACATGCGGGTGGACTCCAACTTCCTCACTTTTTTAAATACTATAATGCAATCCTAGGATAATGGACTGGTGTAACACATTACACAGAAAACAATGGGTTGATATAGAATTGAATTCCATCCCGTTTCCTCATTCTTATCTCCCATGGCGCAATAAACCTTTTCACAGCTCACACCCACTTACTGGCCCTATGTTTGCTTTTTCAAAGAGATTGTCAATTGCCAAACAGAGACATTTTGAAATACCTCCAAATTAAACACTTCCTCTCAACTATTTGTTCGGCAACAGGACCCCTGAGAACCACTACACCATTTAAAAAACTTTGCACAGCTGAGTCTTATCCTCATCACTCTCTTTCAACCATCTATAGGCTAATTATTGATGAATTATTCCCAACTAAACCAAAGTTTATGTTAGACTGGGAAGAGGATTTAAAAGGCTCGTTAGGGGAGAGAGACTGGTCAGAGATTTTGAGAAACACTTTTTCTTATCCCCAAATTTGTTAACAACTGAAACCCATTATAAAGTGCTTACAAGGTGGTACCGCCGTCTCAGCTTATTAGCAAAGATATACCCGGGAGTCTCAAAACTATGTTGGCAGTGTGGAGTTGAGCCTTCTACACATTTGGTGGGACTGTCACATCATTAAACCCTTCTGGAAATCAGTAATTCATACTGCTAATATTATTCTTCCTTTTAGTGCTAGCTTTTGGCTACTCAACCTTATTCATAGGCCTTATTCAACATATAAAAACAACTTATTATGTCATCTGCTTAGCGCAGCTAAAGTAGTGATTCCGGTTCATTGGAAATCTAACTCTCCCCCATCCATGTTACCCCTTTATTATTAATATCTATTAATTTATTAAGTATGTTTTAAATACTTCATTGGGTACAATCATTGAAAAACGAGCTCTGCAATACCTTCTTTGTCTCCCCCATCCATGCAAGAGTGGTGTAATCAGGTAGATCACTACATGATCAGGTATGATCTCAGTTCTTCATTAGACTCTAAACGCATAGCCTTTACCGCAACGTGGTTGCCTTGACTGACCTTCAAGGAGTCGGAACATTATAAAGTTTTACTTTAACTCAATTACGGTCTATGCATCCTAATTACAACAAATTTCAAATGTTTGGATATATAGGGGGACACAGCTTCTACCTCTTCTCTTTTTCTCTCCTGCCTTTCTCTTTTCTTTCTCCTCTCAGCTATGCTTTTGCTTTCCTGTCTGACAACCAATATGTCATTCTGGTTTATGTTTTAGACTTTTGTGTCTGATTGTTTAAGTTGTACTCATGCAACTATTTTACTCAGAAAGCTGCTACATGTGTATTTAAATTCATGCAATTCCTGGTCCTTAGATCGTTGTACACATAAAGTCCTCAATTTGTGTAATTTCCTTTTAAAAACTAAAAAAAAATCTTATTCGCAAAAAAATAAATTAAAGCAACAGGGTTGCTTAAGAACTGGTCATCACAGACAGCACATATACAGTATTGTAGACTTTGTACATTTAATACATTTGATTGAAAAGCATTAGCACTATGAATCGTGGGGGTGGAGAAGAGATTCATGCAACATCTGAGATTCATACAACATCTGTAATGAAAGTAGCAACAAACATGCCCAATGCAATTTCTTATATTACAAAGAAATACATTTGTAAACTAACTAACTAATGTGCACCTCCAGCTCCTCAAAAATGTAGCTTCATTTGCTGTTGTGCTTTTTTATAGTATGACACACACCCATGCATAATAGTTTATTTTATTTTATTCTTTATTTCAAGTACTTAAAAATAAAACATTTTTATTTGCCATTACATTATTTAATATGTGGTTTATTTCTATATTGATTAACAAATATTATTCACTGTCACTGTTCACAATTTATGTATTTCAAAATAAAAAAAATGACATAAGGCCCCTAATTCTACGCTCTTTAAATATATCTAGCGAACAACTATGTCTTTGTTCATTGAATCAGAAATATTTTACACAGAAGGAGTTTAATATACATATACGTATCAATGTATAAGCTCTTTATATGAACAAGAACATTTTTCCAGGGAAATATAGTAAGTCATAAAGATTTCAAAGCGTCCCTCAGTGTAACGTTGACTAGCGTATGGAAACCATTTGAAATATATACAACGCTACAATCTAATTTAAACCATGATATTTATTTATATAACTATGGCAATCCTTAGTGTGCAGAAGATATGTGTGCTTTTAACAGTGTGGTTTTCTCATATTTAAGGACATTCAATGACTGTATTACATTTAATTAAAAGCACTGGTAGGCCTACAGAGATGTTAAAAGGTCTTGATCTGAGCAGCGTGTTGACATCAGATGAATAGAGAGGCCACCTGCTAGCTCCACTTTTGGCTTTGTGAATGGTTTGCATTCCTGTGGCCTGTTGCTCTGCATGATCACGCTCAGCACTTCACAGTTCCATGAACTGTTTAATATCATGGATACCTTCCAGTCAGCCCAGCTATCTTCTCTGTTAAGATTAATGTACTATAAATGAAGACCCGTTGCTTTATTTCAACAGTGAGTGTATAATGCTTTTACTACCACTTCAAAGGAACGTAAAAGCGTGCGGATTAAGATAAAATACTTCCCTTGCTGCTTAGGATCATTAGTACACTTGTTCCTGAAGGGCTAGACAACACAATTAATTATACATACATCAGATCACTCAAGCAGTTTCTAATATTTGCTTCACATTACATGGGAGGGCACTTTTAGAGCAGTTTGGATGTCATTATGTACTTACATTTGAAACATATTGTAAACACGGTACATGAAGTTAGGAAAAATATTAATGATATGTTAGATTACAGTGGGGATGGTAATAATTCTAACAAGCAGGGATTTTCTAAGTACAAAATCCTAGTGCTTAGGCTTAAATGGGTTTATTTTAAAATATTTGAATGCTTTGTAACATGAAAGAGGAAAACTATTGCTCAAAAAACATGTGTAAAATGGTATTTTGGAAATTTTAATAAGTAGACATGTAAAAAGAATGTGACATCATTGTAGATAATTGTAACTACTTTGACAGTTACTTGAAACAAGTTGGGAAAATACATTTTTCTATAATGTAATGCTTAGGTATGTTACTGATTATATTGTATTAATGACAAATTATAATATATTGATAATTATGGACAAAAATGGACAAATAATACTAAATATACTATTTCATTACAACCTCCTGCATTACTTTATCTTATGCCTATATACAACCTACTTGCCTTGATTTTGCCCCTTAGATTTTGTCCCTAAGGGCGGTCCTGCAGCACTCAATGCAGAGGCACCAGGGACATGTGGTCAATTACCAGAGGGGGTGAAGGTTGATCAGTCCAGTCCAGTAGGAAGGTGAGACCCTATGTGGGATGAGCAGTGAGGTGATCACGAGGAGGAAAATTTAGTGCTTGGGCAGCAGATGACACAGGTGAGGTGGAGGCAGATAACCAATGTGACAGTGAAGGGGCGGGGTCCTGTGCTCAACCTTCCTACAACCTACACAGGCCATGCCTAGACCCCTCTGGCCAGCTGCTGATGGTCTTTTCTTCTCTCAGAGCTGTGGAGGAACTGGTGAGATTACATGTGCCAGTACTGATGTACATAGTGAAGCATCATTATAGCCTGCCCATACACACACACAAACACACACACACACACACACACTTCAGTTAAATGATTTGCAAACATCAGTGGAGTAAATGTACATTATTTTCAAAGTTGAAATCACCTCAGATAAATAAACTCTTTAAATGTATGTATAATATATAGACATAATTTAAAATACTAAAGGAAATGACAAAATGTGTGTACTATCCGGGAACAAGGGAGAGCTTCAACCCCTCCAGTATAAAGGGCAGCGCTCATAGATGATCGATTGGTCATAAGTGCTAGAGAAAGGTTGATGTAAAAGGCAATTACTATGCCAGAGACCCAGCTCTGAGAACATTGCATGCAGCATCTCTAGAGCAAGGTTTATGATAAAATGTGGGTAGTTGTTTACAGTTTAAAATACACAAGTTTATGACCGCGTGAGTGGGTCCATGTTTAAGTCTCATTTTTACTACAAGGCTGACTTTTAGTTTCAACAATCATTTTTCATTTCTATGGAAAATATTTGCTCCTAGTCTATGCCTTTTTTTTACTTAGGACTGAGAAAAAACAGTGTTCTGGCAAATATATTCTACAGTTAATATGGACTATGAAACATACATGGCTGTAAAACATTGTACTGTCACAGTTTTCAACTAGAAACTTTATTTTATAAAAACATTTACAGTGTAATGATTAGCATTACCGCCTCACAGCACTGAAGTCATCGGTTCAATTCCCACCATGACCCTAACTATGCAGAGTTTGTATATTCTCCCCCTGCTTGTGTGGGTTTTTTCCGGGTAGGTTAATTGGCTTCCAATAAAAATGAACCCAAGATTGAATGTGTGTGCATGTACATGTGGTAGGGACTGATGTGAATGCTCAAATATTCACTGTAAAGTGCTGCGAAATATGTGTGTGCTATATAACAAACTGTTAATAATAAATAATTATTGCATTATTGCTTATTTTAGTAGCAAGGTCCTGCATTACCTGCTTATTTCTACAATTACTTATTCTACTGTTTCATGGATTGGAAAACATGTTGGAGTAAAGAAATATTGAATATTCGTGGATGTACAGAACATGTAATAATAGGTACTGTGGAGGTGTCATTTGTGTTGCCATAGTGATCAGTCATCATTGACTTCCTCTCTCTATATATAATCCATTAGGAGTGACACAGAAATGTCAAAGTGTTAGAAATGGGGTGTTTTTCAGCAATTGGAAGTTGAGCCACTAGTTCAGAAAACTGAAAAAGTGAGAGTGTAAATCCCCATACACACTAGAGGAAATTTTGAAAAGATATTGCTCAGAAGGGCCCTTCTGAGTGATACAGTATCTTTAAAAAAAAAGATGTCTAGTGTGTGCACGTGATATCATTAACATTGAACGCCCCTACGTGTCATTACTAAATAATTTCGACATGCAGGTTAATTTTCAACTATGCAAGCCGGGTTGCACCTGGGATTTTGTACCTGGGTGTGACCCAGCTTGCAAACCCTTTCCTATTAGCTGCCCGACCCGGCACAAAGGTGACATCATCAGGAGGCGGGACCCTGGTCGCATCAACCTGGGCTATCTGGACCCAGGAGCATCCCGAGTCCAACCCAGGTAAATACCCGGGTTGGAGTCCAAGGTCAGAACTAGGACTTTGCCTGGTGACGCATTTCCAATAGCAAATCCTGGGTCAATGCGCATCCACGCACAAAAGCCTGGGTTATTTTTGCTAGTGGAAAAGGGGTATAAGTAAGGTTTAGGAATTTAATTTGTTTCTGTAGAAAACTACGGTACTTGTTTAGTTTCACAGTGGCAGCATAGCCGCGCGTCTGAGTCCCCTTACGGGGCTCGCTGCACTCGCCAACGCTACGGGCTCGGTGGCTAGCTATGCTCACCACACTATCTAAAATCAACTCTATGCCAACATGGATAGTGGGGGTATGAACTAACCACGTTGGCATGGAGTTTATTTAGTTTTTTTAAAAAGTTTGGCGAGCGCCGAATCCGGAAGTAGCGCGTGGCCATGCTGCCGCCGTGAAACTAAACAAGTACCAAAACTATTATCCAATGTAGAGCTTTGGAGAGTTGCCAGATTGACATGGAGTGACAGGAGAAGAAATTTGTGGTGCTTTATTAAGAAATTAGCCATGGGAGTGATCCATAAGGGAGGCCACACAGACAAAAAATGCAGACTACTAGTATTTGGTGATTACATAAATAAATTACTTATCCCTCCTCTGATAGTTGGATTGTTCATACCACTAACCAGTGTATAAATTTATCAACACTCAGATTGGAGACATGCCAGTGTTATCTCCTCTTGCCAGAGTGCTAGTAGCATTATTCTGGTAATGACAGGAGTCTGTTATATACAGTAACCTTGTGTGTGCACATGTAAGAGACAAAATATGGACATTCATCTACCCTGACTGCATTTAAAATCCCATCAGAGTGTCTATAGCCTGTTTCTGCCTCAACTTTATACTGTCACTGTTGTGTCTGCATTTGGATCCGGGTTTGAGCCTCTATCTGGACTGGGTTCTGGATTCAGAGTCTAAAAGCTGCCTAGCCTAATTTAGCTCTCACTCAAGGTTGCTCAAGGTTAAAAGGCAATAGATTATTAATAATATAGAGTAATTGGAACATAGCCCAATACTGATCCCAGGAAACCAATATATGTCGGAAATAGTTTTTATATTTATTAAAGTGTACAAATTCTTCTATATTTTTGTTCTGTATAGTATTAGACTTTAATTATCATATGTACGTCACCATATTCTGTTACTTTTTTAAAATACACAATAAATCCGCAAGTGTTTGAACCACATGATGATTGATTACTCATTGTGAAGGGTATTTATACCCAGACTAGGAACCATGCAAGACACCTTTGATAAAGCTGCAGTCAGCAGTGAAGCATGTTAGGTGCCTTTCCCTTCATGCTCAGGATTCAACATTTGGGATACAAGTGCACTTACCTTTGTGACATTTCTCCACATGGGCCCATACCAAATACCTTAACATACCCCCTGAGAACGTGAAAGGGTTTTCATTTAATGTATTTATTTTTAATTTTATTATCTGTGTTTTTATATATTTCTTGTATAATAAAAATGATGCCTTTAAGTAAAGATTCATCTTACTATCAAACACTTGTGATATCTCTATTTTTATTAATAAGCGCTGCCTTACATGCTTTTTGTGTGATTGTGTACATTTTCCTTCAGTGGGGACTGACTATCCCCACATAAAGCAGCTGTTTTTTTTAAACTCAGCCCTTGCCTAGGCGCCTGATTTTAGTCTTTATTGAATTCTTTCTTACTTTTCCTATATCCCTTTTTTAATTAACCACACTGGTTGGCTTTTATTTTGGTGCAATACATTAGCCTACTGTATGCGTTTAAAAATTCGTTTTATTTAAATTAAAGAAAAAATAATAAAATAATAATTCCCATGCTTTAAGGTGCCCACAGACGCATCAATTATCGAATGCGTTTTGTACTTTTTAAGCACAAATTGCATCTTATGTACAATTATTGGATGGTGTTTATGGGCTTGTGCGATGCGATAAGCCCGATATTGTATGTCTAAAAAAAGTACGTGCTGCACGTACTTTTTAGACTACATCTGAAATTTAACATTACAAACATGGGTTCATCACATGCATCCAAGTGCACATCTCATAGCAAGCTGGAAGAAAAATTGTATAGAACCATTGTACAGTCAAAAACGCATAGCACAGTACAATTGTAGCGTCTGTGGGCACCTTTACAGATGTTAAAAGTGCTCTTTCCCAATCTACCAGCTTCTGTACCTCTCAACTCATTTTGCTCTATTAAAATTGATAGTGTTGATCTCTTTCACAGAAAATTAAATTCAAACTCAATTACTGTATGTCCAATATTATCATGTTGGGATCACTATACTGCAAATACTTTCTTACTTGCACAGTATATAATATATGTTAATTAGATAATGATAATAATAATAATATTCTTATTATTATTATCATTAGAGAACATATCCACTACTTGTTGGTTTTATAACAACTTGCAAAAGGAGCGTGTAAAACAGATATAATGGGCTTTGCCTATACCACCAGTTTCATTGTCAAAAGTATATCTGAATAATTACAATTACCCATGTGGAGGATCACATTTTCTTCACTGTTTTTTAAACTTGTAATATTAATAGTATTTAAGAACATTTCTTTATGATAATTGGTTTATAATAAACACCAAACATTATTTTGCTTCTTTATTTTTCTTAATGAATGAATATTTTAATAAGAATAAAATAATCAACTTAAACTTTATGTATTGTAATTATGATTTTTCTCAAAAGTGAAAATTGTTAAAAGTGTATCAATGTTGGCTAATTAGTAACAGCATATAATTTCAGATGGAAATCCTTAGGGGGGTATTCAATGTCTGTCGAGCTCCTTATTTTGTCGAGCTTTGTTGTTTTCTCGACGAGAGGTTGGTTATTTATGAGGTCGCCTATTCATTGTCTAGTTTTCCCGACTTGTTGAGCAGAGCTCGCCTGATTTTGTTTTCGGTTTGCTCGACTGTCGAGTTTAACATAACTCGACTTGTCGAGTTATTTTGGGTAAAATCTGTCGAGATAATTCCTGCAGCCTATTCAATGTCAAAGAATTCACCTGACCTCGACTGTTTGAAATCACTCTTCCCTCAAATTTAACTCGACAATTATTTCTGTCGTGACAAGGGAGATTCTCTTGTTGCATGTTCATAAATTGTGTTAAATGTATATGCAGGATTGTACTAATGTTTGTAGTGCTTATCTTGACTTGTCTTTGTGATATTTTGCTAAATATTCCTCTTTTGATTAACTTTACATTTGCTGCATGTTTATATGGTATGCTTTAACCCATTATTCCATTGTCAGCATCAGTTTTCAGCATTTGTTTAAATTATTCCATTTGGCATATAAGAAGTATTATCTTTTTTCTGCTCACCTTTCATGTTCACTGTGCTGCATTTTGCCCATTGAAAGTCTTCTGTATACATGTCTATTTATGTCTACTTCTGGTTTGATCAAACACCTATGTATAGGTCCCTTGTATACATGCTGGGGCAGAATTACTCAGGATACAATGTTTGTTTGTTGCCATTCTTTTGCTTACTTCTACAATGCAATGCATTGCAATTTACCTCAGAGCTCTCATTCCTGTACTGAGACTTCAGGGAGATACCAGCATTGTGCAGTCTGCTGATTTGGAAATGGTTTTTATAGTAGAATTTTCATTTTTAACAAGATATCTACTTTTATATAATTGACTATAAAAATGAAGCCTATCTCTGACAATTGCCACTTTCCTCTCTAGGGGAGAACTCGACTTGTCGAGCAGGGAAGAACTCAACTTGTCGAGCAGATGAGAACTCGACTTGTCGAGCTAAATTTTCAGTTAGCAAAATGAGAAAAACAAATGAAAATGCTCGACAATTCGGACTGTTACTGGTGGGATTGAAATTACAGTTTGAATAGGCGAGAACTCGACTTGTCGAGCTAAATATTCATGTCGAGCAAAACGAGAAAAACAAATGCTCGACAATTCGGACTGTCACTGGTGGGATTGAATACCCCCCTTAGACTTTCTGCAGTAGGAATATCAATCTAAATATATAAAATGCAATTAAATTACTTAACTACAATAATATTGAAAAATAAGTGTGTTATTTTTGTATGTGCAAATCTAATAATGTTACTAGTACACTTTCCATAGAGTGTTATTTGCCAGACAGAACTGCATTACATGAGCTCCCCCTTCTGATGAAATACTTTTTTTTACCAGAATGTTAAGGTGCCTAAACAATCTAGAAGAGTGAAGGATAGATGAGAACAAAGGTCTTCTAATGTAGTTTGGACATTGTTATTTACATATCATATATTATTTATATATTCTATTTGAGAACAATAGCATATCTTACCCTACCATGTTGGAGTGCCCTTTTGTCTCCAATTTTGTTCTGAAATTTCTAAAACTCAGAACCAAATGAGTACACACAATAATCACTAATACATAGTAACAGAAAGCATCAGTACAATGCAGTGAGGTCAATAACTACAGATGTACTGGATAGTATCAGAGCCAGTGTGGAAAGGATTTGGAAGATACTTCTCATGAGGCGCACGTAACATAAAACCTGTATAGGTTGATTAAGTCCAAAGTCAATTCGTGAATCTGGATGTGTTCTTTCCTTTTGGAAGAGATTCCGTGTAAAAGTGTTTCTCAATAATGTTGAAAGGAGTACATAGAGTGAAAATAGAAAATACATTTATCGTTAAATATCACAAAAATTAGCAAGTGTGATTTGAGTGCAGCAAGTGGTATAGTAGGGGGCATACCCAACTCACTCTGGAAACGTGGATTTTCAAGTCTGTAACGGTTTATTTGTTCCTTTTAGGGAATGTTGTTGTTCGCTTCAATCCAGGTGGTGCATGGGTTGTCCGATCAAAGATGTGCAACTAGGGTGCAGTGGGACATATATCAAGGTATCTTTAGGAATTAAACAGTGAGATTGCTCCATAGGATAGGGAATAGGGCGTACCCAAAACTCACAGAAGGTGTATGGGGTGACTCCTATAAGGGTTTCTTTATGCTAGAATATCGGTGGTGATCGTACCGTAACTCAAATATAGGCGGTGGTAGAGACTCCAATGTGTAGTAATGCGTGTAAATTCCGATTACATTTTTAAAGTACACTTCGCATTACCTATAGACTCTATCACAGAGATTATGCCTCTATACGTTTTTAGGCGTACCTCACTCACCACTATAGATGGTGGAGGAACACCTGTAGTGGTATCTTTTTACCGGGCACAGGCTGGTGGGTAGCCGGGGACTATGTAATACCAGGTATATAAGGTTTTCTTTATCTTTTATTACTTTGGACTTCTAAATATATAGATGTGGGTGTACCTCACTCACTGTTTGTAGTGGTGGTGCTCCTCATATAATGGTTTCTTTCAAGGGAGTGCCTTTTTTGAGGAGGGCCTTTTCCTTTAGTACCAAAAAATCGTGATTCTTACACAGGAGTAAAAAAGTCCAGAGAATTTATTCATGTGAAAAAATAGCATAGCAGCAAGTTTGAGTTAGGGAAACTCATTAAAATACATCAAACCAGTGTCCAAATTTTTCCTCTTAGCACCAGGAAGAGAAGAAAATTTTACAAAAAAAATTCAAAAATAAACCAAAAAAAAAAAAATTGTAAAATACATACATAAAATCTAATGAGTCAGTGGCTGTTCACCCTCCTCAAATGATCTTTATCAACGCGTTTCGGTCCTGTAGACCTTTCTCAAGATGTCAGAGTATTTAGCATTGTTTACTAATCATTCTCACATGCCTAAAGCTGGGTACACACTTTTACAGGTGACAAATGATTGTATTGGATGTACAGTATATGCAGTATCAATGCAGGAGCTTTAGCCAATATATAGTTTATAACACACCTGCAATGGTCAGAATCACTGCACAGCTGACCTCCCTGCAGAGGAGCCACTTACCTTTCTGCTGCTGCTGGTTACATACCAATCAGCTGGTTAGCATTTAACCCAATCAGCCGGGCAACAAATACGTGTGTACACAGTGCAAGGCAACAAAAACTATCAATGCAGCATTGTGAAGCCTTCTGCATATTAAGGTGCACAGAAAACACTTAGCTCACATTTTGGTGAACTGCAAAACATTGTGCAGAAATAGGAAGGATTTCTGAGATACCAGCTCTACCTTACTTCAATATTTTAATAACAAAATGAGATGCAAACATTTACAGTAGGTTACAACAATGCTTTAAGAAACCTGATTTATTGAGTGGTTGCAGAGCCGGATATAGATCTCATGAGGCCAAAGGCAAGATTCTGGTTTGGGATGCTCCCTCAGGTGGCATCACTAGCATACTTTGGTACATGCACAGTCTACCAATAAACACTCAGATGCATGAAAATCAGCATTGTGTACAAATCTGAATCAAATCCTTTCGGAAGCTTACTTAAAACATGTGTAAAATTCAAAGTAAACTGACTGCCCACATGCAATGGATAAAATCTTTTTGTGTGTTCAAACATTTCTCATCCTATTGAAGAACATTGTTTAGTAACTTTGTTTCTAGTCTATAGTAAGTAGGCCAGCCCATGTACTCTCAAATTGATAGCCATGCCATGTGGTGGCTGTCCACACCCCCTATGGAGACTGGCCACACCCCCAAAAAAGGCCCATTTTATTGCATTTCCCATGGGCTCGTCAGACACTGGTCACATCCCTTAAGCATGGGCCCCTAAGCATGGGCCCTACCCCTGCATCCCCCGGTGGGCCTTCCTGCCCCAGTTAGACACTGAATCCAACATCCTGTAAATGCATTTTTGGCAGTTAGAAAAGAATCACAACTTGTTTTCTATTTTTATTTATATCCAAATACAACATTGATATTTTGTTATTTTGTTAGTTGTTTTTAAACTGTGTACTGTGTTGTTTGGACAATACATTTAACGACAAAACAAATGTTAATGGAGCATGGTGTGAGAACTGAGATGATTATGACTCTTCCCAAATGTACTGTATTAGTCATGTGTCACATTAGCAGCAGACCCCAAGGGCAAGATATCAGATAGTTGCTTAGAATCCCTTAAATTGAACTGTGATCTTTCAACTAGCTTTCATTGAGTGTAAGTGGCTTAGCTTCAGGGGATAGCTGCACAAGTGATAGAAGTGCAAAGAGATCAAATACTGTTTATTTAAACAGTTACTAGACACCTGAAAATGTAATCTTTAGATTAGCTTTTAACCTTCCTTTTATTTACAATATTAGCAATAATCATGATATCCTTATGCTTTAAAAAAAAAAAAAAAATATATATATATATATATATATATATATATATATATATATATATATATATATATATATATATATATATCCAGTGGTCGAAGTGGAAATTTTGAAGTGGGGGTATGGAAATTTTGAAGTGGGGGTATGGAAAAGTAAAAAGTGAATATAGTGCGCACCTTCGGACACCCTCCTGTCCATCAACGTCCCCTGCCAGACTGTCCCGTTGTACAGGGGTATTACAAAAGCACAATATGTGCTGCTGAGTGATCAGAGAGCATCCTGAGGGGGAAAAAAAACTTTTTTTTTTTATCTTCAGATTAAAGTGGGGGTATGCCATACCCCCGTATACCGCCCCACTTCGACCACTGTATATATCGAGAAAAAAGGATGGTACAAGCGCCAAATGGATCCCCCCAAAAAGGGATAGTTCTGTTCTCTCTGTCACAAGTTGTGTCTGATCTCCCCCGTGTGCACCGTTCCTCTTTCTCTTTTAAGAGTGGCAGCTCCTCTCCTATTGGTTCCTGTTCCAGAGAACCCTCACATAGAAATATATATATATATATATATATTATAGTGTATGTATATATATATATATATATATATAATAATTTTCCTTAAGGAGGCACTCTTAGGTGAGGCTTTAAAGCAGGTAAGCGGTATAATGTACTCAATTCCGGGTGCCTTCCATAAAAGTAACGGGTGAGCGGTACTCTGAATATAGCCAGTGGGACGGCGGCACTCCAAAGAAAAAAACACCAGAGACAGGCTTAGGTAAACCGACGTTTCAAGACCGTCAGGTCTTTTTATCAAGGTGCAAAAGAGATGGGGAACAAGTGAGACATAACATACATAAATACCTAAGAGACCCGTTCACGTCTCCTGCCGCAGCTCCCCGGGCGCCTAATGATGACGTCATCGCGTTGGAGCGTCACAGGAGACGCGAAGTGATCCTGTGCAAACACAGAGAAACAGTGAGCCAATGACAAATGTGTATGGGTAACCATAGCAATGGCACCCAAACAATAATAAACACGTATTTAAAAACAGTGAAGTTGACATGTAAAATAGTAGTAAGAAAACGGATAATGCTATCAATAATGCATTAACATAAGAATACAGGCTATGATTTTTTTGCTTACATAGCGGTATATAAATATCTTCCCTTATACAAAAAAGGTGCACAGATGCAGGGAGACAAAGGCAACAGCAAGTATTACATAATACAATGATCAAAGGAAACAGGATAACCCCAGGTGCTCATTTAAGCCCCTGGGGGCCAGTGTGTCCAGGCGATAAATCCACCTGCACTCAGCTCGTAACAGCACAAGGGACCTGTCACCCCCTCTCTTGAGGGGGGGGACATGGTCGATTATGCGGTATCTGAGCGAGGTAAGTGGGTGTCGCGCCTGCGCGAAGTGTCGCGCCACTGGTTGTTCACTGGATCCAGACTCAATAGCTGCCTTAATGGCCGACCTATGGGCTGCTGCCCTTTCCTTGAAGGAACAGTCGGTTTTGCCGACATAGTGTCGGCCACAAGGACAGCTAATGAGATATACCACAAACCGTGTATGACATGAAACCCGATGTCTGATTTGAAACCTCTTCCCGGAATAGGGATGAAAAAACGCATCGCCTGGGGTCATGAAGCTACAGGTGGTGCAGCCGCAGCACCTGTAACACCCTGGTTTCGGGGTACCCAGAAACGTCGTTACTGGGGGAGGGAAAATCACATCATTTTTGACCAGTAGGTCGCGTAAATTGCGGCCCCTGGTGTAGGCACACATCACTGATTTGTTATTTAAGGATGGTAAAGAAGTATCAGTGCTGACTATCGGCCACCGATTGTTCACACATCGTCTGATATCGGGGCTCTTTTGATGAAAAGAGTTAACCCAAATCAGTTTATTTTGAGTTTTTTCATCTTTGGGGGGCCTGGATAAATTATGGTCAGGACAGGGCAAAGCCAGAATTTTTCTTTTGGTGATTTCTAATTCTTGGGGAGCATATCCCCTTTCAATAAATTTGTCACGCATGACATCTAAAGCTTCTTCCAATTTGTCTCGCTCACTCGTGATCCTATGGACCCGCAGCATTTGGGAAAAGGGGAGGCCTTTGATTAACGGGACCGGATGATGGCTTGATGCCAGCAACATGTTGTTGCGGTCGGTGGATTTAGAAAAAAGAGATGTAACAAAGCGGCCCTCTTTGATTTGAATGTTAACATCGAGGTATTGTACCTCAGATGGATGGATAGTAAAAGTAAATTTCACTGGCGAGGGACTGGCATTGTGTTCAGTGATCAGGTCTGTTAATATCTGGGGATCTCCTGCCCATCCAATCAGGAGGTCATCGATGTAACGGGTGTATAAAAACATCGAATCTCTGATGGAGGGTCTCGTGAAAAAAAGCAATTTTTCAATGATAAACATAAAGGCATTTGCTAGCGACGGGGCCACAGAGGACCCCATCGCACAACCACGGAGTTGTAGGTAGTATCTACCATTAAATAAAAAGTAATTCCGTGTTAGAGTAAGTTTTAGTAATTGCAATTACTACCAATTACTAAAACTTACTCTAACACGGAATTACTTTTTATTTAATGGTAGATACTACCTACAACTCCGTGGTTGTGCGATGGGGTCCTCTGTGGCCCCGTCGCTAGCAAATGCCTTTATGTTTATCATTGAAAAATTGCTTTTTTTCACGAGACCCTCCATCAGAGATTCGATGTTTTTATACACCCGTTACATCGATGACCTCCTGATTGGATGGGCAGGAGATCCCCAGATATTAACAGACCTGATCACTGAACACAATGCCAGTCCCTCGCCAGTGAAATTTACTTTTACTATCCATCCATCTGAGGTACAATACCTCGATCTTAACATTCAAATCAAAGAGGGCCGCTTTGTTACATCTCTTTTTTCTAAATCCACCGACCGCAACAACATGTTGCTGGCATCAAGCCATCATCCGGTCCCGTTAATCAAAGGCCTCCCCTTTTCCCAAATGCTGCAGGTCCATAGGATCACGAGTGAGCGAGACAAATTGGAAGAAGCTTTAGATGTCATGCGTGACAAATTTATTGAAAGGGGATATGCTCCCCAAGAATTAGAAATCACCAAAAGAAAAATTCTGGCTTTGCCCTGTCCTGACCATAATTTATCCAGGCCCCCCAAAGATGAAAAAACTCAAAATAAACTGATTTGGGTTAACTCTTTTCATCAAAAGAGCCCCGATATCAGACGATGTGTTAACAATCGGTGGCCGATAGTCAGCACTGATACTTCTTTACCATCCTTAAATAACAAATCAGTGATGTGTGCCTACACCAGGGGCCGCAATTTACGCGACCTACTGGTCAAAAATGATGTGATTTTCCCTCCCCCAGTAACGACGTTTCTGGGTACCCCGAAACCGGGGTGTTACAGGTGCTGCGGCTGCACCACCTGTAGCTTCATGACCCCAGGCGATGCGTTTTTTCATCCCTATTCCGGGAAGAGGTTTCAAATCAGACATCGGGTTTCATGTCATACACGGTTTGTGGTATATCTCATTAGCTGTCCTTGTGGCCGACACTATGTCGGCAAAACCGACTGTTCCTTCAAGGAAAGGGCAGCAGCCCATAGGTCGGCCATTAAGGCAGCTATTGAGTCTGGATCCAGTGAACAACCAGTGGCGCGACACTTCGCGCAGGCGCGACACCCACTTACCTCGCTCAGATACCGCATAATCGACCATGTCCCCTCCCTCAAGAGAGGGGGTGACAGGTCCCTTGTGCTGTTACGAGCTGAGTGCAGGTGGATTTATCGCCTGGACACACTGGCCCCCAGGGGCTTAAATGAGCACCTGGGGTTATCCTGTTTCCTTTGATCATTGTATTATGTAATACTTGCTGTTGCCTTTGTCTCCCTGCATCTGTGCACCTTTTTTGTATGAGGGAAGATATTTATATACCGCTATGTAAGCAAAAGAGTCATAGCCTGTATTCTTATGTTAATGCATTATTGATAGCATTATCCGTTTTCTTACTACTATTTTACATGTCAACTTCGCTGTTTTTAAATACGTGTTTATTATTGTTTGGGTGCCATTGCTATGGTTACCCATACACATTTGTCATTGGCTCACTGTTTCTCTGTGTTTGCACAGGATCACTTCGCGTCTCCTGTGATGCTCCAACGCGATGACGTCATCATTAGGCGCCCGGGGAGCTGCGGCAGGAGACGTGAACGGGTCTCTCAGGTATTTATGTATGTTATGTCTCACTTGTTCCCCATCTCTTTTGCACCTTGATAAAAAGACCTGACGGTCTTGAAACGTCGGTTTACCTAAGCCTGTCTCTGGTGTTTTTTTCTTTGGAGTGCCGCCGTCCCACTGGCTATATATATATATATATATATATATATATATATAATGTATGTATGTATATATATATATATATATATATATATATATATATATATATATATATATATATATATATATATATATATATATATTGGGAAGTGGAGGAAAAACAGCGCTTCATAGTGCATTAAACGGAGTTTTTTAATTAGGACAATAAAAATATCCACGGTACAATTCAGAATAGCCCCGTACCAAGATTATGCACTCTGTGGGCTGGGTACCACACGGTTTGTAATAAGCACAACACAGGCATATACTGCTCACATAACCATCGATGGACTCGAATGGACCTCTATCGATGCGCCGCCACGCTGGATTGCAGGACGGGGAACGAGAAGCCACAGCCGGAGAACACGTCTGGGAGGCAGGTAACTGGAGCGACGTAAGCCACGCCCTGACGCGTTTCGTCACAAAGACTTCGTCAGAGGGCCTCTGACGAAGTCTTTGTGACGAAACGCGTCAGGGCGTGGCTTACGTCGCTCCTGTTACCTGCCTCCCAGACGTGTTCTCCGGCTGTGGCTTCTCGTTCCCCGTCCTGCAATCCAGCGTGGCGGCGCATCGATAGAGGTCCATTCGAGTCCATCGATGGTTATGTGAGCAGTATATGCCTGTGTTGTGCTTATTACAAACCGTGTGGTACCCAGCCCACAGAGTGCATAATCTTGGTACGGGGCTATTCTGAATTGTACCGTGGATATTTTTATTGTCCTAATTAAAAAACTCTGTTTAATGCACTATGAAGCGCTGTTTTTTCTCCACTTCCCAATAGATTTTCCATCTCTGTGGGTTCCAGAGATTCTCTCCTCCTGAGATTGAAAAACCAGCTGCGGGTTCTAGAACGGACTCTGGTGCCTTCCCAATCCTTCATGAGAATACTCTGAAGGTTTTAAAATACTGGACTGTGTTTATTCTGGTGAATCAGTATAGCGCTCATTGTTGTTTTTTCTGCATATATATATATATATATATATATATATATATATATATATATATATATATATAAACTGAAATCTGCTTTAACAAATGCCACTAGTAATTATTTGATAAGAAGTTTCATTAAAAATACATTTTAAAAAATACATTGAAAAAAAAAAAAACCACTTCGGCTCTGTTATTCACATTAATGCTTTTATGTCAGCTGGCAAAAACAAGCCAAATTATTGTAATATACGGTACTTTAAGCATACAAAGAAAACATGAATGCAATTGATCAAATATACTACAGTCTCATGCAATAAAATTGGCCTGAAAAGGAGTTTTAGGCATTGGAGAACTATAGACATGTCCTCTACAGTTTATGTATTATTAGTGGTGTTTCTGCTGGTATTTTATGGACTTGCTTTGCCCATTTAACATGGTGAGGCAGGTCCTTACATCTGTGGCAAGTATTATTGGCTCTTTTACCAAAGAGGGAGACTTTTATCAACCCTGCGGGAAAGGTAATAGGGTATGATTTTTAGACATGTTCGATTTTTGAAAATCGCACGTGTTCTAAAAGTCGCACATGTAATAGGCTGCGAATTGTGATTTAATTCACACATTTTGTGGTTAAAAATCACACATTGTGACATGTCCAAAAAATCTCACAAATCGCATCCAGGTTTTTACTTATAGAAAACAGCAAAATGTAATAGGGTGCGATTTTTGGTAAACATTACCAAAAATCGCACACAGAATAGACCAGGTCCAGGCTGGCGAGTTTGACAGAACCATGCACAGATCAGGGAGGCCTGAGCTGATCCCTGATTGGCTGTAGGCGTCTCCACAACGGAGGTCAGCGGAATTGTCCGCTATCAGTTCCGCGGAGGACCAGCTTCATGATAGTGAGGAAGGATATGTATGTGTAAATAGATTTGGGTACTTATGTATTATCTGGGCTCCCATGTTAAATGCACCCCATTTTTTCATACCCCTACTATCCAACTACACATGGAGTTGATTATATATAGTGTGGCGAGCGCAGCGAGCCACCGTGCCCGAAGCGTGGCGAGCGCAGCGAGCCCCGCGAGGGGATGCGGTCTCATAAGAAAAACGGGAGCCCAGATATTACATAAGTACCTAGATTTGTATAAAATGTATGTACTGTAATAAAGTTTTACAATTCTGTGTGTGTGTTTGTCTTTATTTTAACATTCTTTTTACAGGTGAACTACAGGTATAAGGGGGCCATTAATGCCCCACGTGTTGGGATTGTGGTTCACCAAGTCCCAGCATGCGTGGGAGGCCTTCTTGGACTTGTAGTTCTACTGTAAAAGCAATGTTTTTAATCTCATTTTTGCACTTATTTTATCAGCCCGACATCCACTGCCCAGGTATGCCTAGGAACAGCCCCGGGTTTAAGCCCTGGAGCGGTGAAGCCTGGTGGGGCACCCCTTTATTTGGGGTTCCCCAATAAACCATGGTCATCATGTTTCGTCTTGGAGAGCTTGTGTAAAAAGTGTCCCTCCGCTGTGGCATGATCAGGGGAACCAGGATCAGCTCAATGAGTCCGGCGCTGGTTTTGCTCGGGAGGGGAGACCCCACGCCATTTTTTTAAAAAGGTTTACGCATGCGATTTCTGACTTTTATACAGATTAACACCTATTTTCATATTTACTTTCATCCCTATCGTGTGCTTTGTTTCAATGTAACTCACTTCCCACCTTCACTTCTCAGCACTTTACCACTCACTACTTTATCTCTCATTTCACCTCACCCCTGCTATTTTTAGCAGCCTCTCTCACTAACCTATCCTCATTTTTTTCACAATATTTATTTTTCACTCTTGTGTTGCCCTGGGGTCACTCAACTGCTTCGCTTTGGGGTGCTCCATGCCCTAGATTTGTATCCCCCCAAAATGTTAGGGACTTGCCCAACTAATAAGGTCACCTGGACGCGGTGGGCAAGCCATTACTTATGGCCATAACTATGCGAAGAACCTCGCTAAATATGCAAAATTGTATTGCAATGTTTATTATTAATAAATTGGGAGTTTGTTGTGCACCTGCAACCTTGTCTTTGTATGCAGATTGCTGACTTTTGTCTAAAAATGTGCAACCTATTACATATGCGAAGTTTGAAAAAAAAATCGCACATTGACCTGTGCGATATGGTACGGTTTTTTAGCGGTCTAAAAAATCACACCCTATTACATCTCGCCCCCTCTTTCACAAAGTGCACTCTCCCTCTAAACCAGTGGTTCCCAACTTGGGGTACTAGTACCCCTGGGGGTACTCTGCAGACCAGTTGGGGGTACTTGAAAATAATATTGGTAATGGCGGAAGAAGAAGAAGTCTCCAGGATAAGTCTCCCATTGCCATGGAGACGAATCATGTTACATCACTTCCGGTTCTGTCTGCATCGTCATTAGCGTCTTCTCATGTTTTTGCCTGATCAGCAATCCACTGGGAGCTACCTGCACTGCCACAGGTGGAAGAAGCAGTGGCATTAATCTTACAGGCGTTAGCGGGAACCCCGGAGACAGTACACAGCCAGCAGCCAGACACAGAGGGACTCAATTCCTGACCACACACTACTCCTCAGCTACTGTTTAATATAAGGACACACATACCGCTCACTTCCACTCCACTTGTAAGTACTGTGGATAGTTCAAATTGAGAGGAGGGGGTACTTATAAATAAAAAGCTTAATCAAGGGGTACGGGAGAGAAAAAAGGTTGGGAACCACTGCTCTAAACTGATCTGACCGGCATTTGTATAGATTGAGTGTGCGCTGGTCAGAAATCCCTCAGCCGTACCTGCCACCTTTTGGAAAAAGGCGGCAGGTGGGCTGCTTGATATTACCTCACAGGAATGATGAATCAAGGTCAGATTTATATAGTATGTCAGTTGAGGGGTGAGTTTTTGGCGCATGGGGTCCCCTGAGCTGCTTTGACTGGGCTGTTTTAAAGCATCCCAATGTTACATTACTTATTTCAGCACTTTATAGCTCTTTATGGAGGTCTTACTGTATATTCAGGCCTGTTTTATTGGCTAGCACAAAAATTGTGGCTGTTTTCGGACAGTTTTTAGTCATGTTTGGCCTATGCAGTTTCACTTTTTACAAGTAAAAATTGCTTCGGTGAAACATGATTAAAAAATACAGTAGTTGTAAATAGCTAGTTTCAACAGATACACCTGGATCAGCGAGATATTCGCTCATCTACAGTACATGTTTTTTCCCCCAGCAGGATTTTTCAAAAGTCGACGTTTCAATAGGTCAAATTTACATTTGACTTAAAAACGGTAAAAAGTGCTGATTTTTCCACTGGTAAATAATTGATTGAAGGAGCCATGGCCAGGCAGCTGAAATGTTTTCGGGAAGCCAGTGTTAGCACTGAAGCATACTAAATATTCTATTTAGTAATGATTGAATAGTACACCTGCAATCTTTTTGTTTGTGGCACTAAAATGATAGAGTAGCACCTATCATTACATGTAGTAAGAAATGGCTACTGCATTTATGCACCATGGACCTTCCAAGAAACTTTGATGTTTAACGTAGTGGGTCTGACTCATATGCCATTGGGTGTGGTGAGTTGGGTGCAGTTTTATGATTATCGGAAAACTGCACATGCGCTGAACCAGTACTGCACTTTTGCAGTATGGGTCCTGAAACATCACACACAGCGAGGTCAGACGTTATGTGATTAATAGTCTGAAGACTTTTGGAGGTTGGTAGGGGGCAGCATTGGGCTCTATTTTACAAATAGAGGTGTGTTGCCTCCATTTTGTGAGGACTGCCAAGGCTGAAGTCTTTGCCTTCCAATGGAGATTTCCTGGATTTAACAATGGAGCTATAGTGGCCAGTCTGTGTAACTTGAGGGTTACTCAGGTGGCATGGGGTGTTGCACAGTGACCTGATGCTGCATTTATAGATGCAGCAATGGATCACACATGCATTGTTGCTGTTTGGAGATGTTCTCCGGCTAAGAGGGGTATGGACTAACCACCATATTTGAGAGTCAGAAAGAGTAGGAGCCATACTCCACCACTGTCCACAGAAAACATGCCATACAAGTTATTCATATCTAGAAATAAAAACACATGAGGTGGAAGACCATAAGTAGAAGATAAATTGGCCTTTTCAAGAAGTTCCAACCTGGCATCTCCTTGATACAATAACATGACCCACTCCCACTGCTCTGTTTTTAGTACAAACACTGGAAGCAGCATACAAAGAAAAGTTCCAAACATGAGATACTGTATAAGAATAGGGGCTTTGAGACAGGTTTGCCAGATTAAGCTATTGAGCCTGGCAAGATTGTGTCCACATTTGATGTCAATCTTTTGGTTTAGCACTCTTGTTTATGTTGATCTTTTGGTTTAGTACTCTTGTTTATATATATATATATACACAGTACAAAAAAATATTATAGCTAGTGTAAGCATTTCCTGAAACTATGGTATGGATGCATTCTGGCTCCGTCAGGGGAAAATTGCAAATTAAAACCATCATGGGAAATTTCTGGAAGCAAGGGCATGTGTTTCATCCCACTGTTCAGGGTATTGACTATTATGGAGAGGAACGGAACACTCATTCCTCATAGGGCCTGATTCTCAGCCCAAGGCAGTCATGTCATACTCTCAACCTGCTTTATTAAAGTAGGGCTTTTGCTGCATTTGCTGCAAAACTACCCCATGATCTGTGATTGTGACAGTAAGGTTGGAATGCCATTGAATAGGGAAAGAGCCATCACAATTCTTCCTCATATGAGCAAGCCTCTCACAAAAGAGCCTAGTTTTCTATTTCTGAGGCACAACATGTTGTAGTACTTACACTCTTTGTACCTACTTCATAGGAGCCACACTTACCAAAGACTCCAGAAGATCATCAAAGCTTGCATAGGGAAGCAGAATCTTTCCTCTCTGAGCATCCAACAATGACACCACCAACACAGGCATGGTAATAAGTTTCTTACAAGATTGCAATATCCCTGTTTAAACCCTAATTGCAGAATGTCAGGATGGTCAATAGACAACAAAGCATTCAGAATACTGACAAGACTTTTCAGCAATTCAAAATCCCTATGACCATGACAATGACCATGGCACTGTCTAAAGTGCTCATTGTGACAGTGACACTATTGACCAGCCAAATAGTCATAACAAAAAAAACTCTTTTTATTTTCCATCTCAATACTAATTAATTGACCCCAGCAGAATCCAAATACACCCATGACTTGGATGTATTGTAAGACAATTGTCAAGATAAACCATAGCTGCTACATAAAAAAACAATAAACCTTCCTCCTACCCACAATGAGCAGCCACAAGACCCAGGGCAACCTAGTGTGCTTCACCACATGCACAGAATGAGAACAATTTAAAAACAGATGTACAGTAGGTTACAGAGGTTTGGCTCTCACAATCATTTTCAGACATTCTGTAATTACTCAAAATGAATAAAAATACAAAATGTTTGTATGATTCATGCAGAAAATGTCTATCCAAAATCCACCATATATTTCACGGTTTCCTCAAAGGAGAGGAGACAGCATTTGTTGTAGAAAACAACATACAAAATGAGCAGTTCTCACATATAAGAGTTCCGGGTCCAGGTTTAGAATGATATCCACATTTACTGTATCTGAATGAAAGTAACAGCAGGAAACGTCTAACAGTATAGAAATGTATAATATCAAATTGAGTGAATGACCCAGCGCACCAACGGCTATCTGGAGCATATGATTCCATTTTTACAGCCAACCAATGGATTCTCCCAGGTACTGTCTTACTCTTCCACCAATGTGTTTCAAAAGTCCTGAACTTCTTTTTCAAGGTGTACCATAACATTATAATACCTGTTATATAAAGTATATACAATAGGGGTCATCATGTAGCTCATCATGTTTGAACAAAATTGTGAGCTTCAAACCTACATCTGATTTTCTATAGCTAATATATGTTCTGACCAAAAGAGAGATCATGGCATTAAGCAGCCTGACTCTGCTCCCGTTATCAACCTGCTCACAAATTGAATCAAAAGGAAAACACTCTGCCTATCTTTGACGGGTGTGTTAAAGTTGAATTTCTACATGCCATTTTTAGAATGGTATGGCCGCCATTTTGGTTTGCAGAGTTGCGCAAATAAAGTATAATACCCAAGTTCTGTGTAGCGAAGCGAACCTTGAGCGCAGCCATACTAATACACATAAATTCATATCCCACACTTACACGAAATAAAGTATAGTTAAATGTAGGGTTAGTTCACAGCACATAGTTTAACCAATAATACACAACTGTTTCTGTACATGTTTAGTATCTTTATGTTCCGTGTCATATGCGCAGCACTCCGGTCGTAGCGAAAAGTTTGCAAGTCCTAATGTCTGATAATTACAGGCAAAATCCATAATCTATGTACTTTTGCCATGTGAACTGAGGAAGACAAAGGATCAGGTTGTAACCAGTTCTTGTGGTTGATTTACGACCCCCCATGACGATGCCAGCTAACAAAGGTCACAGAAGTACATTCCCTCTGCACCAATTCACTTAAAGTGCATCCCCTTTGCTCCAATCCACGAGGACCTGACTTTTGAACTCTTGGACCAATGAAAACTACCTTTGACCTCTCTTTGTGAGGACACTATAAAAGTAGCGATCCCTGGCTGGCTCGGTCACTTCTTCACTGCTTTTTCCCCCCCTCCATCCTGACCGGGCTAAGTTCTATTTGGACCTAGTGAGCTCCACCGGACCGCGCTGCGCTATTGATATGACGGTAACATTTGTATTCCTGTATGTAGTGTGGCTGATTATATTATGTATCTCTTTGTTTTCCCTTGTTTAGTAGATCCAACTGTTAGCTTGTATCACTAACGGTATAACTTGTATATATGTGCTATTTCCTTTCTGTACCCCCTGTTGTCCGCTAGGGACTGAAATAGAATATAGGGACTAAATCCCTTTATTTAAGACTGTTTCTTGGCGTTTATTCGCTCTAAGCGACAGGGGGTAATAAGGAAACAATCTTTACATGTGTACACCGGTTTGGGTACTTGGTCCAGCGAAAGTATACCGCCTTTTTGGCGTCTGTATAGCGTTGCTGCTAGCACGGACAAAGGTTCGCTACGCTGTGCTACACTTGGTACGCTCGTAGCTAGGAGTAAATGGTATTAGTTTACTGACATAGTATGTAAACTGCGCACTTCACTTATTGTTCATCTGGCTATATTAATATCGGTATTGATAGGTGTATAATGAGGACATGGATTGTGTTTGCCATTACAATATTATATTGACAATGGGACTCAGATGTGTTGTGGGTGAATGCTGAATGTTGAGAAGATTGAGTGCATTGTATGGAATATGAGCACAGTATAATGTGGCTGAAGTTGGCCAAGGAGTTCCTATAACATGAGCTACACTAGTATCATTCTTGAAACATCTGTCCATGAAAGGATATTATAACAAACTTTACTGCACAAACAGAACTTTTTATTTGAACATAACATCTTGTTAACATGAACTGCTTTTCAAAATTCTTTTTATAGTAACAACCTAAGTATTTCAGTTTCTGACACTAGATAACTATAACCTAGCTTTGTTCTCATTCTATCGATGGGTCAGATGCATGTCTTCAGGTAATAGTTGCCATCTTCTTGGCAGGTGAGGACTCCGTTAAGATGAAGGGTGTACAACCAAAAATTCTTAAGTGATACTTTGCTTGGAATTAGGCTTGTGACCAGTCTATAAATAGCAGTATTGATATCCTCATTGAGGATCCAACAAGTAAAAGAAACATGGACTGTAGCATGTAAATAGATATGAACCACAATGATTTCATCAAGTCCATCACCTGTTATGAGGTTTTGGTGAAATACAATTTGCCATTATTGGTGAAAACACAATGGGCCGGATGAACCAAGCTTTAATAAATGATAAAATTGAAAGTGATAAACCCCCAGCAAATCAGCTCCTTGCTATCATTATTCAAACATAGCCATGAAGCCTAGTGTGTGCCTCTCTCTCTCTCTCTCTCTTTCTCTCTCTCTCAGATGGTCACTGATGGTCATTAACAAAGTGTTAGTTATGCCTCTGGGTGCAGGCCTGGATTATATATCCAGTTGCTATCATCCATTAGGGTACAATTTGCAGACATAACCCATTTCAGCAGAGCCATTTTTTAAATACAGATGGCTGCTGCTAACCAATCACAACTCGCCACGACATCACCCCCCCTAACCATTTTTTACATTTGCATCCAACTTACACCCTGTAGCTTTTTCAATTGTTTTAAATCTATAGTTTGCCATGAATCCTGACTTAAACCCCATACACTTGAGTGAACTCATAAAGTTGGGAGAAATAATGGGAGAATTCCTAAATACAAGAAAGCTGCTAAACATTTCACTGGAATTTAGCTAAAAGTCATTATTAAATAATTTAAAAAATAGTGCTATATTAATGATCTAACATTTCATTTCCCACAATCACACCAATGTGTTGCTGTTAAAAATAATATTTCGCATTGCTTTTATTTACACTTTATATAATTGTTCATCAAACAGGCAGACTTATAACTGATGAAAGTTGTACATATTATTTCTATTAGGAGATCCAGCAGAAAGCTAGTTATTCTTTCATGTATATATAAGGCACTTTTCTTGCCAACTCCATGGATCTCATTTGTTATACAAATTATTCCATATGTGACTCCTCACAAATGGGTATTTTGGTTCATTGCCTTTTATTATTACGCATAGTTCCAATAGTTATGGTCCCGTAGAAGCTGTCACCAATTTAACCTACACAAATCCATCCATTGTCTGAAATGCAATAATTTTGCACCCTTCACTTGTGAAGCAAAACATGTGACAATAATTTTAGTAATTAGATTATATTTTCCTATATTTGAAATGTTTGGCATGTGTCAAAATTGCTACACAGAACACATTATTTTCGAAAGTGATTACATATTATGTACGCTTCGTTTTCTATTTATCATCACTTTTGCATATTTGCAAATTCATTTAATAATGCATGACAGCTGTGTACTTGTAGCTTGTTATTACAGTTAGGTATATTTACTTTGAGACGAAAAAGTCTGCGTTAAAGAAATAATATTTTGCATGCTTCAGTACTGACCACACGGCTTACCAGATGGATTGCCACTTACTGTACATGTTTCTGTATTTCTGATTCGATAAATCCTAACCTGTTATTACAACGGCAGGAAAACAAAATAATGTGAGTTCAATAGACAGTGAGACCAAGCACAGAGCCGGATCTAGGCATAGGCAAACTAGGCAAATGCCATGGGCATTTGGAATGCCTAGGGACACCAGCAGCTTCTGCGGATTAAAAAGATATGCAGCATGCCTATATTCTGTGTGTGAGTGAGGCTGTATCTGCATATGAAATAGTGTATTCATGGAAATCACTGTTGCAGGTACAGCCACAGTCGCACACAGAATATAGGCATGCCGCATATCATTTTAATCATTGGAAGCTCCTTGTGTGTGCTGGTCATAACAATGCAAATAAGATTAATTTTCAGCAAAAAAGGCACCCAACGTTAGCAGAACTGGCCAGTAGCTGCATGGCCTATTGAGTCAAGATGTATGAGGAAACATCTGTATCCAAGCAGAGGCAGATGTCACAGTGTTAGCGGCTGTGCGAGTGCTGTCTGCGGGTGGGTTGGTTGTGCAATAGTGTTCGGCATATATGTAAGGGGCATTATGTGTGTCATGTATAAATGCATTAATAATGTGCGACATGTGTAATGGCCATTATGTGTATCATGTGTATAAGGGCATTAATAATGTGCAACATATGTGTACAGGGTATTATACAGGGGGGGGGGGGGGGGCGCACGAGCACGAGACGCCCGCGCGCCCTGTGGCAACGGAGCTCGCACGGTTGCAGCCGGATCACGCCACTGGAAGGGACGGCTGCCGGGCTGTGGCCATCCCTTCCATGATAAACTAGTGTGTGCGGCACGGCTCCCTGGCCGTGCGGGATTTCACCGTACGGCAGGAGCCGGAGTGTGTGAAACCGGCCTAAGATCACATTGCTTGCTTGGGCACAAACTTTGTAATTAATTATTGTAGTGTATCTCATTTTAAATACATATATTTTTGCTTGCATAAACACGCCATTCATGGCACATTTGAGACATGGGTGTTGTAATTAACCATATAGTAAAATATGTAATGTTGGGTACACATTAGACAACATTTTAAACCATTTGCCTAATATTAATGGATTAGGAACGACAAATCATTTACATCGGCCAGTGGGCCTTATTCTAGTTCACTCTTAGAGGCAAATTCCTTCTCAAATGGACAAAACCATGTGCACTGCAGGTGGGGCAGATGTAACATGTGCTGATAGAATTAGATTTGGGTGGGGTTTTTCTTTAAAGTGAGATCTATATTGCAGTGTAAAAATAAAGCAGTCAGTATTTTCCCTGCACAGAAATAAAATTACTCACCCAAATCTAATTCTATCTGCACCTGTTACATCTGCCCCCTGCAGTGTACATGGTTTTGTCCATCTGAGAAGGAATTTGCACATGCTATATACTGTAGGATGGTGATGTCGCTTCTTGTGAGCAATTGAACATGCATACTAATTTAAATGTATTGCACAGTTCGCACGGACCAGAAATTTCGCAGGGGCTCCATTAGTGGGTGTATGCGCATGTGCAGGGTAATTTTTGTGCATTACTCTGGGTGTTTGCAGGGCCCTTGCACTCAAATGTGCGGGCAGGGGGTGGCAGGCCAGGCCATTTGCATATGGGAACGCCCAGCTTTTCATGGGCATTCCCATGAGAATGCTGGGCGTTCTCATGCAATTCACTGGATGTCAGCTGCCCGCCCACTTCCTCCCGAGTGACCATGCATATGTAAGTGACTTGAGAGTCACTTTTATATGCGTGCACCTTCTCCGTCATTCGATGGTCGCCGACCATCGAATGATGTGGGTGATCCCACTAGGCTGGGAATGGATGTTACTGTACAACATCCATTCGCAGGCCCTGTGTGGGAATCTCCTTTGCGAATGGGTGGCGGCCAGTCCACAATTCGCAAGGCGGGGTTTGTTAGATTAGCAAGGCTGCAAATTCACATCCTTGCAAATCAACCAGAATACCCTCCAGTGTGTATGCACTTTATCATTTGTCATCTAATGTGTACCCAGCTTCAGGTAGCCATGCATCCTGTGAATGAATTTAACACGAAGTGCAACCGATACGCCATACTTGCCGACTTTTGAGCTGCCCTCTCCGGGAGAGGGCAGCCAGCTCTGTCAAGCAGGGGGGGCGGGGCCGTTTCCAGGACTGGAAAAAGAGGCGGTCCGGGGCGTGGCCACACAGATGATGCCCTGTTAGGGGCGTGCCTACAGCGTCGCGTAATTTTAGTTCCGTCCCCGCCGTGCAATGCCGATATTTCAGTCATTGCACTGCGGGGGCCATTCCGGGAGGGTGTCCGATACGCTAACTGGGTGTTAAAAGCATCGGATATGATGATCAAATTACTAGGGGGATTTCAGCTCTTGCATTCAATGACTCACAGTTCAACAGTACTATTGGTGCTCTAAACTGATGAGAAACATGAAGCATATCAGAGCACTGACTCTGCATACCACTTGTTGAGCCCTAGCTGGTGAAAAGTGCTATATAAATAACATTATCATTATTATTATATCAGAAATTAAAATTTTCTGTAGAAGTTCTCTCCATGAACCTATTTTTATATGACGATGGGTTACTGTAAAACAGCCCAACCTTATACTGTTTGCATTATTATTTGTATTAGGCATAGCAGTGCTTATGTAACAACACAATTTTAAGACTTATGTAGCGCAAAATGTATTTCATATATCTAGCATCAGAGTCTATGGGCTTGGCCACTGCCATTGTGAATTAGAGATGAGCGGGTTCGAATCCTAGAGATCCGAACCCCCCCCCCCCCCCCCCCCCCCCGAATTTACCTGATCTGAGGCTGGATCCGAGGAGTTTGCCGGTTACCGCCATCTTTTTGAAGTCCAAATCGAGGCTAAAAGTCATCATCCCACGTCGGATTCTCGCGAAACCTGGGGATATATAGTTCCCGGCAGTCGGTGCCGTTTTCAAACATCAAACAGGCTGGTGATTCCAGACAGCATGGATGTGTCCGTGCTGTCTGCTGAGGGGGGTGAGGGGGAAACCTGCTGGGGGGGTCATTAATGCATAGAGGGGGCTGCTAGTGCTGCATTCTTTTAGATAAATAAAAAAATTCAAAGCAAAAAAAACACCTTTTTTTTTAAATTTCTGCTGCCAATGACATGTATAAGTCCAGAGGTGCTGCATCAGTTCAGGGGTGCCCGCATGTGCACTGTATCCATCCAGGGGTGCCCACATGTGTGCTGTATTTGTCCAAAGGTGTCCGCATGTGTGCTGTATCAGTCCAGGGGTGCCCGCATGTGTACTGTATCCATCCAGGGGTGCTCCACATGTGTGCTGTATTTGTCCAGGGGTGCTCACGTGTGCTGTATCAGTCCAGGTGTGCCCACATGTGTACTGTATCCATCCAGGGGTGCCCACATGTGTGCTGTATTTGTCCAAGGGTGCCCACATGTGTGCTGTATTTGTCCAAGGGTGCCCACATGTGTGCTGTATCAGTCCAGGGGTGCTCACATGTGTACTGTATCCATCCAGGGGTGCCCACATGTGTGCTGTATTTGTCCAGGGGTGCCCACATGTGTGCTGTATTTGTCCAGGGGTGCCCACATTTGTGCTGTATCAGTCCAGGGGTGCCGCATGTGTACTGTATCCATCCAGGGGTGCCTCCATGTGTCCCGTATCAGTCCAGGGGTGCCCGCATATGTGCCATATAATTCCATGGGTGCCCCCATGTGTCCTGTATATCAGTCCTGGGGTGCCCACATGTGTGCCGTATAATTCCAGGGGTGCCCCCATGTGTCCCAGACCAGGGAGCTGCCCTTTTTTTTAAATAAGGAAAATAAAAATAAGGTGTTTTTTTTTTTTTTTACTGCAAGGGCTGTTAACTGCGCTGTAGTCCAGGGGTGAGCCAAGAGTGCTGTATAATTCATGGGGTGTTGCTAAGTCTGCCGTATAATTCCAGGTGTGCTGATCTTTTTTATAATGAAAAGAATCCAATTTTTTATTTTTACTGCAGGAATTTGTCTGCCGTATAATTCCATGCCTGCCGCCATGTGTGCCGTACCAGTCCAGGGGTGCCGCCATCTGTGCCGTATGATTCCATGTGTGCTGTATCAGGTCAGGGATGCCCACATGTGTGACGCATAATTTCTGGGGTGAGCCAAGTGTGTCATATAATTAATGCGTTGCTGTAAAGTCTACTGTATAATTCATGGGGTGCTGCTAAGTGTGCCGTCACAGACCAGGGGTGATGCTAAGTGTGCCGTATTAGTCCAGGAGTGAGCCAAGTGTGCTGTATAATTTATGGGGTGCTGCTAAGTCTGCTGAATCAATTCAGGGGTGCTGCCATTTTTTTATTAAAAGAATAACTCTTTTTACTGCAGGAGTGTCACTATGTGTGCCGTATAATTCCATGTGTGCTGTGTCAGTCCAGGGTTTCTGCCATGTGTGCCGTATAATACCATGTGTGCCATCATGTGTACTATATCAGGTCAGGGGTGCCACCATCTGTGCCGTATAATTCCTGGGGTAAGCCAAGTCTGCCATATAATTCATGGGGTGCTGCCAAGTGTGCTGTATTAGTCATGGGGTGATGCTAAGTGTGCCGTATCAGTCCAGGGGTAATGCTAAGTGTGCCATATCAGTCCAGGGGAGAGCCAAGTCTGCCAAATAATTCCTGGGGTGAGCCAAGTCTGCAGTATAATTCATGGGGTGCTGCCAAGTGTGCTGAATTAGTCCAGGGGTGATGCTAAGTGTGCCATATCAGTCCAGGGGTTATGCTAAGAGTGCCATATCAGTTCAGGGGTGATGCTAAGGTTGCCGTATCAGTCTAGTGTTTGTGCCGCCCACTTGTGTCGTTATCATAGTTATCCAACTACTTCTGTGCAACCTTTTAGCCTAAAAACAATATTGTGAGGTGTGAGGTGTTCAGAATAGACTGAAAATGAGTGGAGATGAATACTATTGAGGTTAATAATAGCGTAGGACAGTGGTTCCCAAACTGTGTGCCTAGGCTCCCTGGGGTGCCTCGGGACACTTGCAGGGGTGCCTTGGATTAGTGGTCTAGAAGCAATTGAAATTATTTATGGTCATTGTAAAGGCAAAAACATTGCTTGTGGGCTACCAATAATAAAATATGTGGACAAACAGAAGCTAATCCTGTCCCTCACCCATAAATAAACCCATGTATAACATACAAATCAATTTAAAGAATAAGAAACTTTTGGACTAGGGGTGCCGTGAAAAATATTCTGATGCTCTAGGGTGCCATGATTTTAAAAAGTTTGGGAACCACTGGCGTAGGAGAAAAAGTAGTGTTTTTTATGCTTTAAAAAAAAAAAAATCAGAACCCAAAACCCAAAAACCAAAACGTTAAGGGGTTGTTTTGGCAAAACCCAGTAGAACCCAAAACCCAAAACGCAAAAAGTGTCCGGTGCACATCTCTATTATAAATATGCAAGAAATTACACGCATTGGCTTTTGGTTGCCTAGTAATGAGCCATGCCCCTCTTAGTTCAGAGTTGAAGTCAGTTAGCCATATATATAAAATGGTCCATTGACCCAGGAATCCAACCTGCATAATGACCAGACATGGGAAGGACCTGTTAATGAGGTAGTGTCATCCAACTCGGTTCCTGTTTAAAGCATGGAGAGAGCCATATCCCTGGTGCTTGTCGGCAGAACAGTTAACACTACACTTGTGTGCAGTGTAATATAAAATAACTCTGGTGGGAGCTGCAGTGGAACCAGGGTCTGTCTCGGGTCTTTTGGTTATGGTATAATGGGTCGAACGTGTCTAGGTCGATACCAAATGCTCAGTATGCACAAGATCAACATAGGCAAAGACTGACATAAAAAATGGTCAACCAATAAAAAAGTTTCCAATAAAAAAGTTTCTGACACTGTCCATCAAAGTTTCTGACACTGTCCATCAATCTCTGCCAGCAACAGCGACGTGCGGGGACGCGCATTGCTGTTGCTATAGCCCCTGCGCACACCGATTTAGGGGCATTTTCTAAGCGTCTTTGCCAAACAAAGCAAAGTCACTTAGAAAATGTCTTAATATCGGCATGTGTGTAGATCAAATAAGAGATCAAAGTAAATACTGTATAAGCAAAACAATGCATTTTTTCAATAACCTTTTTTTTTTTATAAAATCCATATGTAAAGACAGTGCTTTTTTCAGATGATAATGGTATGAAATACACGAGCTTGCTTTCTGGTATGAATTTATACAGTATACAGGGGTGGGGTCCTGGGGTGCACACCAATTGAGAGGTGCGACCCTGCGGAGACCTTTCAGTAGAACTGCATACAAAGTCAAAGGTGCAGGTGCACAAATCAAAATTTATACAGTACCTAATTTTGGAAAAGGGAAGAAAATCAATTAACTAATTTCAGAAATAATTCAAATAAGCATCTGAATACTTAGATTATGTCCTATACTATAGACCTTGTATCACATGATTGTAACTTTAGATTACTACTGGTATTTCTGAGTACTGCTATTTTATTTCATATAAAAAGTATTATGCAAATGACTTATTTCCAAATACCACAGTAAGACTTCTTTGCTTTAGTAGGCTTCATTTTACACACAATTATAGGTGTAAAGTAAGTTTTATGTCAATATTCCAACTATTTAAAAACAGAATAATAGGCATATGTATCATTCACCACATGAAAAGAGAAGATTGTGGTGTTTCCCTTTTAAATAACTGCATGGCTTGACCCCTTTAAGACAGATGTGATAGCTTCTTCAACTGAGCATGCCTAGAGAACACACAGGAAATCTATACAGTCAACCTGATGGATTAAAACGTACAGTATACAGCTGTTTGTTATGGGTAAGATAAAAACAAAAAAATGCAAGTGAACTGTGCAGTGCATGATTAGGAAAATGTGGAAGTCATGTGATCTATTTTATGATTTCGTATATTCTGTCAGAGCATGAGGAAATACAACATGTCAGGACAGAAAGAAGGGGAATCATTACTGTGCACATTTAATTAACATGACAGTGTTTCCTGGAAGTATCACAGAAGCTGTATGTGGTCTCTGGATGCAGATGGTGCATAGCAGAACAGGATGGGCTGAGGTGACGCAGGAAAATAAAATGGCATTGTAGTATTATGCTGTGTTCTAGGAGAAATCATTATATACAGTATTATAGGGGACTGGATTTTGTTCCATTGCTTGTAAAGCTTTATCATTGTTAATTATATGATTCTTATTTTTTTTTAACATAAATATTACACAAAATAAATAATGAGCTTACACTAAACTGGTTAATATTGTTATGTTGATAATATTACCATTCTGCAAATGTAATACTACAAGAGCTGTGTAGAATAATGCTAGATATATTTTCTGCTTGCACTGCCAGTATCATTGTTAACAGACAAACATTAAAGACAGGTGTGTATTGTTGACAAGGGGCATTAGTACCTATGTTTGTGTTGCTAAGTACGGACTAGAACAATATATTGTTCGTTTAAGTGACAAATAATATATATATGGGTAGTGGTACACCTGATATCATACCTCCCAACAGTCCCGTTTTTTGCGGGACTGTCCTGGTTTTTGGGACGGTCCCGCCCCCCACCCGGGGCCGGAAGTGTCCCAGCTTGAAGGAATAGATGCTGTGCGCATGCACAGCGTCTATTCAGCACCACAGAGGATCTTGGCGCGAGGGTCCCGTATCCGGTTTTCAAGAGCTTGAGAGCAATGTAATATATTTGTGAATGACATCATGATTGCAGCACAAACAAAATCTTGCTGATGTATCTGCATGTCTGTCTGTCTGTACAGGTGATCAGCTGACTGCCTGTAAAAGGGCTGCATGGACTGATGTCACAGCAGGGCGTGCAAACTCAAATGTGTTTTTACTAGGGATGAGCGGGTTCGGATTATGGGAATCCGAATACACCCGGACACCCCCAATCTGAGTACAGACCCGAACACTGTCCGGAGATTCCCACCCAGACTCGGAGCTCAAAACGCGGCAAAACGTCATGATCCTGCATTGGATCTTGCGAGATCCGGACTCTATATTAATCCCACGCTGGCACCGCCATCTTCACTCCAGAACTGGAGAGGGTGGACATGCTTTGGGGCTGTGGTGGTCTGTTGGAGTGGTGACCTGCTGTATAAGTTCAGTCCTGTGCTGCTGGTGTACTGTGCTGCCTAGTGCTAGTGCTGCTTATGGTGTCCTGTGCTGCCTAGTGCTGCTGGTGTCCTGTGTTGCTCCATTGGTGCTGAATGATACTTCTGCAGTTAAAGTCCAGTCCAGTTATAATGCTGCAGAAGTCCAGTCCAGTGATACTGCTGCAGAGGTCCAGTCCAGTGATACTGCTGCAGAGGTCCAGTCCAGTGGCACTGATGCAGAGGTCCAGTCCTGTGGTATTGCCGGTAAAGTCCATCCAATACTGCTGCATAAACTCAGTCCAGTGGTACTGCCATTAAAGTCCAGTCCAGTGGTACTGCCATTAAAGTCCAGTCCAGTGATACTGCTGCATAAGTTCAGTCCAGTGGTACTGCAGTTAAAGTTCAGTATAGTGGTCCTGCCATTAAAGTCCATTGGTTCTGCCATTAGAGTCCATTGGTTTTGTCATTTAAGTCCAGTGGTACTGCCTTTGAAGTCCAGTGGTACTGCCGTTAAAGTCCAGTCCAGTGATACTACTGGTGCATAATTCCAGTACAGTTATACTACTAGTGCATAATTCCAGTCCAGTATTACATCTGTAATTCCAGACCAGTGATACAGCTGCAGAATTCAAGTCCAGTGATACTACTGGTGCATATTCCAGTCCAGTGATACTATACTACTGGTGCGTAATTCCAGTCAAGTGATACTACTGGTGTGTAATTCAAGTCTCGTGATACTACTGGTGCATAATTCTAGTCCAGTGATACGATACTGCGGGTGCAAAATTCCAGTCCAGTGATACTACTAGTGCTGGTGCATAATTCTAGTCCAGTGATACTACTGGTGCGTATTTCCAGTTCATTGATACTACTGGTGCATAATTCCAGTAATACAGCTGTAATTCCAGTCCAGTGATACAGCTGCGTAATTCTAGTACAGTGATACTAACTATACTTCTTGAGCATAATTTCAGTCCAGTGATGCTACTGGTGTGTAATTCCGGTTCAGTGATACTGCTGTATAATTCAAGTCCAGTGAAACTGTTGTATAATTCCAGTCCTGTGGGAGAGGGGTGCTTTTGTAAATTTAAATTGCGTTACTGACGAGTGATGACACACTGGGGAGTTATCCGGGCACTGTGGGAGAGGAGTGGTGCTGTATTAGATATTAAATTGCAATGAAGAGTAGACACTGGAGTAAAACAAAGGTAGTTTGTGGAAGGCCCAACTGCTGAAATATTGCATCTTTTTCCTGCCAATATAATACATGATTGTAAGATAGCAAGCAGGGACCTCCTACCTCTATACCGGTCTGTTACTAGTAATACCCAGTTTGTTTAACCACTGTTGTTCCAATTGTAATGCGCAATGGAATATGCTGTGTTATATAAGAAACTGTAAATAATAAATGGACTGTCTGACATGCCTACCATCCAGCTACCTCATTGCAACCTTTTGGCCTAGAAACAACATTGTGAAGTGTGAGGTGTTCAGGATAGACTGAAAATAAGTGGAAATTAATATTATTGAGGTTAATAATAACATAGGAGCAAAAAATAAAAAAATTCTGCTAATTTAGCGGTTAAAGATAAAAATACAGATTCAAAACACGAAACTCAAAACACAAAACACGGAAGGGCGGTGTTTTGGAACATATCCAGACGCAAAACACGGCCGGAGATACAGACCCAAAACACGAAACATGGAAGTGCCAGCTGTTTTTACAGTATGGGGATAGGGTAACAAATAGAACTGTGTCTGTGACAGCTGTCTCAATGTGCTCTGGACAGCCACCCCACATGGTCCGGACAGTTAAAATGACTACATCCCCGCCTAATATGGGGAAGCTGCATTCACTCCCATCCTCCCAGTGACTGCTAGACAGACACCCTCCCATTCGGGACACCCACAGTCCCACTGCAGGATACCAGTCTGGTCTGGCCTTCCAGTGATTTTGGCAGGAAAGTGCTATAACTGGGCCTCCCTATTTGATGCCTGGGCCTGTCAGGATGTTGTAACTTTGCAGTTTATTGTCTCTGTGTTAGAGCTTCACAATGGAACAGATATGTTCCACTTGACTCAGAGAGACACTGCAATTATCCTTGACGCTGGTACCGCTTGCGTCCTACACCTCTACCCACATAAGTCATTGGCTGGTGATCTTTATGTTCTGCTCAAGCTCTGCTCAAAGCTGAATGCCTGTATAAGCATAACTGAGTACTACTGCACAATTCACATTACTGTCGAATTAACCATGCCACTGGTTAAGTACGTGCTGTTTGCTAACTCAGGGCATCTGCTGGTGTGTACCAACAATCTGCCATTTCACAGCCAGTTGTACACATATTTCAACAAAAAATGCTTTGAACAAATAGCATCAGGTTAGTTGCACATAAAAACTCCTTCAACCGCATACAAAATCTCCGTAATAGCTCTGAAGGACATAACACATTTGTCAGTCGTTAAAGGTCTAAATTATGAATGGATTTTCTTTTCTGAACACTGGGACTTCTGTTTCTTTGAAGCTATTCTTCAACTCTACTGTGGGTATATTTAAACTGTTTCATTAATGTAATTTGAAAGCTCATTTGTTTCTGGCATAATAATGGTATTCAACACTCCTAGAATTTGGCTGATGATTGGATAGACACTGTAGCAGATAATACTGGTCACATGCAATATGACAGCAAATCAACAGACTGCTAGAATTACCCACTCATTTTTCTGGACACCTGAATAGTTTTGGTAAAACTTTATTTAACATCTTCCAATTTAACATGTATTTTAATTCTTGTAAATCTGTGTTTCAAGCACAACAACATTTGATACTCTTTTTACTTGCGTTTTTGTTTGCATCTATAATTCACTGTAGGCAGTAAAGTTCCATACAGTCTGGAACGATTTTACCCAGGTGTATGGACAGCGATGATGGGGAAAATCGCTGGGCTGAAAATTGCTCAGCACATACACACTGAGTGATTTTTGCCCCTCTGAGGGATTTTGCCAGGGGTGGATAACTTTCCATAGCAGAACACTACAAAGAAGATGAGTGGCGGTGGCCGGCGATGATACAAGAGCATGCATTAACGCTCAATAGTCATTGCTGGCCCGTACACACTAGGCGGCTTTTGAGCTGAAAGCAGCTCGAATAAATAAACTGGGCTGCTCTCAGCTCAAATTGCCCAGTGTGTATGGGCCTTTAGATGTAGTATATGAAAAAACACAGATACAGTAAAGTAACAATCCTAAAAAATTCTACTGAAACACAATTTAATGCAAGGACCTTTTTTCATTCATTACAAATCCAAGTTAGAATTAATAAAACATTTCAGTGTGAATAAACCTTTAAAATCAGTGTACACTCTAAGTCTATACACAGTATCTATAGTGTGTGTAGAAAATCAAACTTTCTTGCATTTTTATTGATTTTTTATCCAAGCAGCCCCCAGACTCCATCCCTGCACTACAACAATCACTGCTGGCTCCCCCTCGCAGTGATCTCTGGCTCCCACCAATTGCCTCCCCATTCATTGGACACTGGGACATGTGGGAGAGACAGTGGGACAGTCACCAATTAGTGGAACTGTCCCCCAGTAATCGGAGCAGCTGGTAGGTATGCAGTTAGGAGCTGATTGCCTGGTTGTTTATCACTCTCCACTTTATCATTTATTTGAAGCTTAGTGCATCTGGCCCAAGATCAAATGTATCGCGTGGGCCTGATTCAGAAGCACACAAATCGGCTGCATTTGTGGCCAGATTGTGTTCTTGGAACAAAAGTGGATCTTTGTTTGTATTCAGAGTTGGCTGCATCTGAGTGGATGCACAACCCTTATCTTAGCCATCATCACTATCAGTATGAATTTGCATCAGCTCTAACCTTTATGCAAAAGACCAGTTGAAAACTAGATTTCTACATACCCACTCCTCAGCTTGCAATTCTGTCTTAGTCCCACTGTACACTTATCATATATGTACAGTATGTTTGTAACTACTCTCAGAAATGCATGTTATTTTTTAATGCAATTTTACCTTTTATGTGACTAATGTTAGGAAGTCCCAATCAAAATGCAGATTCCTGACTACACGGTTGTACAATCTACTGTACTATTGCTCCATCTATCTAAAATATGTGCTGAAAAGACACAAAGGTAGCATACAGTATCTGCTAGAGTAGCTTAGGACAGAACATTCAAACGTGCATACACACTTCTTTTTTTCGTCCGATAGTGCACTGTCTAATCTGATGAAAATTAAACTGCACAAAGAACCTTATCTTCAGATGGAACCTGTTTTCTTCCAATAAAATCTTATCAATGGGGCCTACCCACTCTTTAGAATATTGCATGAAAGGATAGGGAATTGAATGAACCGCCCAACAATTGAATAATGAAGGTATCTGCGGCTTAACCCCTGGCTCTTTCCCCATGGGAACAGACCACCTGTGCATAACTGAGTTTGCCACCTAGGGTTTATGGTAACACAGTTTATGTAAAACTAATGGCTACATAAATGTTTGGTTATATGTTTGTATAAATGGTTTATTTAAGTTTACAATTGTTTTTTTCTGATTCAATCATTTAGTAATAGAAAGCAAGCCTGTATGAGTTTACCTTGTGCCTGATGGGTAACGTCCCAACTGCAGTAAAACATTGCCTTAGTTACCAACATCTGCTTAAAGATCAACTCTGGATTGGAGATGTAACCACCCCTGAACAGGTAACAAGTTTAATTATTATATTTTTATCTGTATTATGCAACTACCAAATTTTATATATATATATATATATATATATATATATATATATATATATATATATATATATATATATATATATATATATATATATATATATTCTGTTCATTCTTTATCTGCTGATAGTGTTGATCTTCGGTGGCTCTTTTGCATAACTAGACTGAGGGCCCGATTCTGTGGTAGATGTAGGGACACCATTGGATACAAGCCATCAGTTTGCTCAGTATGCCCATGCATTGAACATGCATACTGATAATTGCCAAACAAAGATGTAGAGATCCTTGTAATGTCGGTGGATGTTTCTTGGTGGTAGCTGGAGGGCGGATGACTAGCCAGACTTGGTCATGTTGAGGTCAGCAGCTGCTTTTAGAGGCTCAGTTGAATTGGCACTGGCAATCATATTCACCCAGAGATTCTACACTTCCTACCCAATGTTGTGACGGATGGTGCATCTTTGTTCGCTCAGATGCAGATTAAGCCATAGCCAGTGATCAACTCAGTAGGAAGACCATCAGCTGTGGCATAAGGATGCAGTAGCGGCTGCCTAAAAAGATGCAGTCATTGCTGGTACTGCATCCACCTCTGAATCAGGCCCTGTTTATCTTTTCAACACCTAAAATAGCAAGCAGCATAACTTTGTTGAAATAGGACAAACATTTTCTTTATAAGAGTGATTGTTCTTAAGTACGTTAGTAACTTAGAAACCCTCTTTATCAAGTAATATGTTTTGGGAATACCCCCAAATATTCCATATCCCCCACATATAGTAGGTATCTTTGATCTCTCAGGGGTCTCTCCATTTCCGATAGCAGAAGCAGAACCCATGGGTCCAGCTAGGCTGTCATATTTACCAAGATGGCTATAGCCTATGTAGCCTATGGGTTATACTTCACAAAAATTACCAGAATACCGTCTATTAGGAACCTTACCAGCAATAGTCACCTCATAAGCCTGGATAACAGACTGCTCATGTGCAGTTGTGCTGCGGTGTCTCAAAGGGGAAGTGTAGTAATCACTTGTGATTGATAAATAGTGAATACTGAATCAGGGATTTTGAATTGGTGACACAGCTGTATTACAGTATATAAATAATTAATGATGTGTAACCCTCAGGATGTCTGGGAAAATCAAGCTCCCTTGGCTGGTGAAGATGCGCCAAAAAACGCAGCCATTGGTATTGGTACACTTCCTGTTTCTGACCCCAATGAACATGTCAATCATGCTGTGAAATTTGGATATTAGCATGCGCTGTGCAATTTCTGCACAGATCAAAAAACATAAAAAATTTGCACAATCTCTAAATCAGGCAGATAGCAGATAGTAACATGTGGTTATTCAGAGTTTGATATTATAGCAGTAGCGCACGCAACTTTTGTCACAGCTGCTACTGCAAATTGATGCTAATGTCCAATGGAATTTGTCCACTGGTGTCAGTGGAACTACAACTTTGTAATTCAGTCCTTGGCACACCTTTCAACACCATACACCCTGCCTCCTCATGACTGCCCAGGATTGCCCATTGGATTTGTGTGGTACTCCAATCAGTTCCAATGTCAGTCTGTGAATGGTAGCTATGTGCTGTAAACAAATGTACATTGTGGTAGATGTATGAAGCATTGTTAAGGGAAGAGAAGTTAAACAGTGGAGAAGTTGTCCACGTAGTTGCCCCTCTATGAACATACTCACAGGAAACAGTACTATGGTTTAAGTCAGTGGTTCACAAACTTTTTTGAATTACAGTGCCATAGAATATCAGAATTCTCTTCACAGCACCCTTATGCCCAAAGTTTATTAGTCAGAAATGTTATATGTCATACTTTGTCCAAATATTATGTGATTTGCAACCATCAGCTCTGGTTTTACCCTAAATAATTTGAATTGGTCCTAAATCACTAATCCAAGGCATCCCTGCAGATGTCTCAAGGCATACAGTTATAAAACCACTGGTTTAAGTGAAATAGTAGATTTATTATCATACAGGGTAGTGCAGGGTTTAAAGCAGGCAGAGAAACTAGTGTGTAGTAATTAATAGTGATGAAAGTAACTGATATGAAATAATAATAATAATAATAATAATAATAGACTGTCCTGGATAAATCTGGATAAATTATTATCAGGAACGCAACGTAGGCTGAGGAGAGCATATGCTGTGTGAAGTAGATGAAAAATGATTTGCTGAAAGTGATCACCAAGCACCAAGGTATATTCCAGACAAACAGATGTTAACAAAGTCTTAGATACTGATTAATAAAACACTGAAGTTAAAGTTGAGACCTAGGGGTAAATTTACTAAAGCTTAAAAAAACGAAAATAGGTGATTTTAACAACTGTGTAAGAACTAGTGGCCTCTTGAGTAAGCAGTCTTTTAGCATCCTGCAGCCAAAGACTTTGCCTATAGCAGCCACCTTTCCAGGGCAGATTAGGTCCACCCAGATGCCCAGGTACTCAGATGCCCCCAGGTCTTACTAAAGACAAAGTGGCTATCGGAGGCTGGGCAGGAGAAACTGTACACAGTGATATGTACTCAGGCCCTAAGGTACAGGAATGCCAGAATGCACAAGGTGTTATAAATAGGCAATAACAATAGTCAGTGCAACAATGCACAAGGTGTTATAATCAATAAACTAAGAGAAGGTTATTAGAATAAATGCAAAAATGCATGTTATAAGCCTAATTAAACCTAAATTCTGGACAGCCGGCAAGGTCACTGGCACACGAACACTCCACACCTGACAGGTTCAAAAAAGAGCAGGAACTATAACCAGCGGTTTGGGGAGTGCATAGCCAGAGAATAAAAAGGCCATTTAGGCAATCAGCACACTAATTCCCAATTGAGTGCAGCTGCCCAGCTCCACGTAACTGATATCTCCTGGACAACGGGGAATGCAGCCTGCTCCTGGTGTCGCTGTTGGCAGGCAACCAGCGTCCCCCAATGCCCGGCATAAGCCTGTTGCTGGGTGCCGGGTGGGGACCAGGAGCCATTATGCCCGGTGTCTGCCTGTTGCTAGGTGCCAGGCGGGAAGCAGGAGGCACGGCGTCCCAGCTCCCAGGTAACAGCCATGGCACGCACCTGACAGTGACATTGCCCAAGACAACACATTATATTTTGGCTTTCATTAAGTATACAATAGAGAAGTGATAGAATATTTTTGGTTGCTATGGACAACATTACCTCTTTTTATTTTTTGTAAATTTACCCCCTAGAACAGTGGTTCCAAGTCTGGGGTACTGCAGACCAGTAGGGGATACTTGAAAATAATATTGGTAGTGGTGGAAGAAGTTTCTCGATGGTGGAAAAGTCTCTTATTGCCGTGGAGATGAGCCACATTGCTTCACTTCCTGTTCTGTCTGCAGCATCATCAGCATCTCCTCGTATATACGCGACAAAGGTGGTGGAAGCAGCAGCATTAATCATACAGTTGATAGCAGGAACCCCGGAGACAGTCCACAGCCAGAGGCCAGACACAGAAGGACTAGATTCATGACTGCGAAACAGTCACTTCCACTCCACTCTAAGTAATATTTCAAATTGAGAGTACTAATAAATGAAAAGCCTAATCAATGGGTACGGGAGAGAAAAAAGGTTGGGAACCACTGCCCAACCAAAGTCCCAGACAATGTACTTAAAGAAGGCTCAAGGAAAGTGGGTTGCAATGACTGAACAAGTCCCTGATACTGTAGCTGGCGAATATAAGTAAACAAAGTTCCAGATACTGTAGCTAATAAATTACACACTTTATCTGCAGTGTAATGACCTGGATAACCTACATGAGAAAAGCAATAGGATACCAGATTGCTGGAGGACAGGTCAACACTACTTAGGTAGAAGGTTGACAGGGACTGAAGGTCTACAGGGTCCTTAGTTCGACAATGCAGAAGGTCGTCACATATTTTTTTAGGCGTCTAGATCTAGACCATGGGTCCTCAAACTGCGGCCCTCCAGATGTTGTGAAACTACAAATCCCAGCATGCCTTGCCACAGTTTTAACACTCCCTTATAGCAAAACTGTGGCAAGGCATGCTGGGATTTATAGTTTCACAACATCTGGAGGGCCGCAGTTTGAGGATCCATGATCTAGACATCTAGTTCTGGACACTAGTTCTCAGTACTACCATTGCATGGACATTCTTCAGGGTGCTGTTTCTTGCAGATTGCGCTAATTCTTTAAATTTAGCATTCAGTTTATTTCTGAAGACTAAGAACATGATTCAGACATGACCGCAAGTGGTCCCTTATTGACAGTAAGGAATCATTTGCGGTAGGTAAAGTTGGCACTGAGAGATGCTGCCGCTATTCGTCTCAGCAGCTGCTACATTTTCATTCATCCGCTGAATATAATCTCATTGCTGCATTAATGTAAATTCTGAATCAGGCCTTAAGAGCTTGGTGTTGTACAGTAGTATAGGGGGGTAGATTTCGCACTGGATAGCTGCTTATTGGTACAATGTACGTAGGAATTATAAATAAGACAGTATAGGCTCCTATACCCCAAAATCGTAAGCTTAGAAAAAGCTATCACAATAGGATGGGATAGGAGGTGCTCCCCAAAGTCAAAAACAACATAAATTTACACGTAGAAAAAGAAGACTTATGTTGGGGGCACAAATAAAAATGGAAGGGATGTAATACTTATATTATTAAAACTTAACGTTTATTGTATACACTTAGAAAAAGGTCCTGTAGTCTCAGTTTATATATCCGAGCCGGGTATGGGACTAAAGAGGGGAATATAATGCTATTCCACTATCACATAAATTGACATACAGACTTACAAACATAAAACACACACACAGAGTGTTGAGAAATACCCAGTGATTAAATTAATTAAAGGTAATAACTGTCTCAATTGAAGAGCTGTTTAATTTAATTTCTATACAGTCTCAACAATGGTATAATGTTCAAAGAGTAGAATTTACACAGAAAAATAGAGAGCTGTTAGCTTGTTATCTCCACCTATCCTCCTACTTTCACTATCATGTTTCAGAGGATAGTGGTTCGGAGATTTCAAGGTAGTGAAGCTTGTTTGCTCTGAAGTGATAGATTCACTATTTCCTTCTGCTGCTTGCTTACATCTGTATGGCAGTACTGGTGTTTAAATAACATTTACAGTACCGTCATTCATCTGCCAGCCAAGTGAGATAGGAAAGAAAGGGAGAAGGGAAAAAAATGAGAGTATTTTTGTGCAACCAGTTCAAATACAGGCTATGTAGTGGTAAATTGTGAGATTGTTAGCTTGGATACACACTAGCTATTTTGTATTCAACAAATTGGTATAATGTATTCGTTGGTTTGCACAGTAGAGAAGAGTACAAAAAGAGATGAACAAGATATTGATTCCCAATCAAATTCTGCTGTCATCCCATCTTTTATTAAAGCGGATAGGTGATGAGAGATCTGGTGGGATATCTGTTAATTTGTAGAAATAGGTTAAGAAAGAAAAACTTCCTGCTCCTTCGCGTTTAACATGTGGCTATACTCCTGATATCCTGTACATTGCAGGAATAATGCCACCGGTCCCGCTAGTGAGAGGAGTTTTATAGAAAATTTATAGCAAAGTGCTTATTTAGACATAGATATTTGCGGCATAATTTTGTGAACTTAGAATTGTTCCCTAGAGGGTAGTCGCCTATATCGTGCAGTCTATAGTACCAACAAGGGTCAGAATGTCTGCCCGTATAAACAATAGTAAATATTCTCAATTATACCCCCAGCCTTTCTTAGGCAAAACAGCAGGAACGAGACAAAATTACTTTTGTAGCAAAAGCACATAGAAACGACGGCAGATCAAGGTTCAATATAAGCGGTAACCATATGTTCAGAAAAACCTCCTACAGAATGTATACATCTATCTCTTGCATAGACACCGCTCCATTTAGCGGTACCATTCAGCGGGGATATGTTACTTATCTGGTGATGTATTCACCCCCCACTCGTATGTGCCAGGTACAGTCCTCCGTATCGCCGTTCTGGAGAGAGGTGCCACCCGTTGCGTGTTCTCATATGCCGGCGCTTGCCTTGTGGATGCGCTCTGTCAGCGTTCAGTGTCTGTTCCCCGCTAGCGTAAGACAGGCTCCGGTTGTAGGAGCGGACTTGTCACTGCGTATCACTCTGTGCGGTGATTTGGAGACGTGGGAAAACGCGTTTCGCCCGTTAGTGGGCTTGATCACTTCCTGTTAGAAGGGTGCCGGAGCTTGTTCTATTTAACCCCGCAACTCCTCCTAATTGTTCAGCATTTTTTGAAAAACCACCCATCCAGGTGATGCCCGCTCTCCCATCCGCCCTCCAGTGTGCTCCCGTCAACTTCCGGGTGAAAGGTTCTGCATAGCCCGGGTACCTTAACCAGGCACCGGTCCACAAACAGCTTAGACGATTACACAATCTCAGGCTCCCTGTCTATAACCCACTGGCCCACCACCCTCTAATGCCTGGACACTTGCTTGCATCAGGAGCTTGGTGTTGTGCCAGGCTTTCGTTCATAGATATACGAACTCACTGTCAGGGCCGTAACATTGATGTATATTATCTTGAAAGTCAGGGAAAAAAGAATATACAAAAATTAAGTAATCAAACAGACTCATTGAGCAACCAGCAACGGATCAGGTAAAACATATACTGTACACATGCCAATATATTTTTGGAGTTTTGATGGATCCAGATTTCCAGCAAGAAACCCATTTAAATATTGGGATAATATACAAACTCCCCATAACTAGGGCCCTGGAATCAAATGTATGACCTCAGTGTTGTAGGTAGTCTAAACAATGAATGTTCCACTGGGTTTGCTGCACATATTTACAGAGGCATACTGGTTGGATGATTGGTTTCTCACTAAAATGAACCTGAAAGTCTTTATTAATGGGGTAGGGAATATAGGGCTTGATTCAGAGACACAGGTCACACAGTTGCTGCATCTTTGTATGCAGTGGCTTTGTGACAATATGCTATTGCCATATGCTGCGTCTTGTGTAAATAGACTGTTTTCTGGAAAGCCAATCTTTGCTCCAAATGCCAGCTGCATCTCAATTATACTGCATTTTTTGGAGTTCTGAGTAGGGATTCAAATCCCGGGACATTTTTTCAATCCCGGGATTCTGGGAACCTCGGATTGGCCTCCCTAACAAAAAACGCCTCCCCCCCCCCCCACCACCATTACTAAACTTAACCTGTATTTCAAGTAGTTTATCTTATTGGATGTGTATATCTGCATTTCATTTGTTTTAATAAAGATTTATAATAGAAAATGTGTTTTAGTTCATGTTTTAGATGCATCTACAGTATACTTACAATATTGTATTAAAACAATATAATAATGTAATTATTATTCTCGTTTATTTTTAGCAACTCATTTTACTGTATAAGCGCAACATTTTATAATAGTTAACAAACACAATAATACCCAGGTGATTATGATATTTCCTGTATGTGAAAAATGATATAGTTATATTTGCATATTTATGAAATCTTATTTAGTAACAGTTCTGTACTGCAGGAGCCGCATGTGACTGGTCTCCCACAACATGTAAAAATAGTAGAAGTTGGACCAAGAGACGGCTTGCAAAATGAAAAGGTAATATTAATGTAACCCCTGATTCCCACTCTTTTATAGTATCTGTTGGGGGTTAGCAAGTACAAACCAAGCAAGGTTTTTGAGCTGTGCAATGTATTTATTTTGTTCTTTTGCTACTAACATGTCATTAATCTTTGTTTGTTTAATGAATATAAACAAGAAATTAATAATGGTACTTTAAATATGGGGAGATGTACTATCTTGGAAGACGATAAAGTAGGAACAGATAAAGTAGCAGCCAGTCAGCTCCTAACTGCCATGTTACATGTGGTATTTGAAAAATAAAATGACTATTAGGAGCTGCAGTAGATAGCGAATTTATTACATTTTAGGGTTGTTACCAAATTTATATTAATTTTCTTACTCTCGCCAAGAATATCACATTGTTGATTCCAGAAGAGTTTAACTGTCCAGACCATGAATTTTCTGAGAAAAGTTCTAGGGAGATTGCATCAATAATGTAGAAGAGAAATTTACTTGTGAGTAATAGAAAGAGTAAAAGTCACTTCCACAGTGGAATTTATACGTTGAAATGTATATGAGGACACACATATTTTCAGAGGTCAAAGAAACAAACTTTTCTGACCTAATTACGCATCCTGTCTGTAACATTACAGTTAGGAGATGATTGGCTGATTGTTTATCACTCTCTACTTTATTACTTTTGAAGTTTGGTGCATCTAACCCAATGTACGAACGGTCAACAGCCTGACCATTCCGCCACCTGAAGCTATAGGTTTTAACAGTATCTTCACAGTAGAAACAGTTCCAACTCGGGCAGTGCTGTGTACTCAAGGGGGGATCGCTGAAGGGGGGACTTTTCACGGTAATGAGACGAAGCAGGAAGTACTATAACGGCATGATAATTGCAGCATTAATACATCTGCTCCATTGTTCCTTACTTGTTCCTCATCAATTAGCTTAGAATTAATACCTTGCTCAGGGAGGGTTTCACATATGTTTAATTGTTTAATTCCCCTGGAGCTGTACTACTTATTTAATACTTTGGGGCTTCTATATCCAGGAACTTGTATTTTATATTTGAGGAAATGTCTGTGCAGGTACAGTATGATGGATTGTAGGCCCCAGCAACCAGTGGCGTAACTATAGCACCGCAGCCCCCGTGACCGCGCGGGGGGGGGGGGGGCACTGTGCATGTGCGGGCGCCGGGGGCTGCAGTGCTATAGTTACATCCAGCCGCCCCGCCGCCAACCCCCGCAGTCTTTGCCTGTCTTCAGTATGCGCTGGTCCCGGCTCCCTTCTTCTGCTATGAGGACCACCACAAAATGTCCGCCACCCATTTAGCAGACAGTTCTCTGAAACTGTTTGCTGTATGGGGGTGGACATTTTGTGGTGGTCCTCATAGCAGAAGAAGGGAGCCGGGACCAGCGCGTACTGAACGTAGGTAAGACTGCGGGGGATGGGGGGGTTTGCATGGGCGGCAGGGCGATGGTTGGTGCTGCGGGGCACCCTCCCTTTAATGGCGGGGGGCGCCCAAAACCTAGTTACACCACTGCCAGCAACACATTGGCCACTGTGACATTGCTGTAATTTGCTTCCTCTGGCATGTGGGGGGCCACCCAGTTTGCTGTGTCCTCCTCAATGTGATTGCAAAACACTTGCAATGGCATCACAGAAATGTGAATCCTTTACAGACCTGCATAGATCTTGCATTATTAGGGTAGCCCCCGCCTGCGCAGCCTAGTTGCTAAGGCAGGTACCGAGCCATCTTTTTCTATCAGCTGCGTGTGATGTCATGTAGCCACCATGAGCCTCCTTGAAAATGGTCAGGACACGCCTCCATTGTCCAGACTGTGCCCACCACAAGCCAGTTCGCTGCTTAGCCAAAAACGCGTTTCTGCCTCCACTGTCTCTCAGACTGCGATTGCATTTTCCTGAATGCTACTGCAGTTTGAGGGCTCGTGCATGCTCACTGTAACATGCATATGCACAGATTTGCTACAGTCGCCAAATTGTATTACTAATACATAACATTTCTTTTTGTATAGGCTTTTGTACCGACCAACATAAAAATTGAGTTAATCAACCAACTTTCAGAAGCAGGTCTACCAGTTATTGAAGTCACCAGTTTTGTATCTTCAAAATGGGTACCACAGGTATGTTATACTGGGCCTTTCTTGCTTTTTTTTTTGCCGTGAAAACCAGCACAAGGCCCAACCAGCCAGGTTATTGCCACAGCCGGGGGATACTTTTTGTACAAGTCCCCCCTGCCAAAGCATTTACCCCCTGACTGGTCAGCCTGGGCAGGGATCCTGGGGAAGTGAGGACCCACCTATTAAGGAGTTCCCCCCTCCAAAATGTACCTACCTAGGATAAAGCCTGGGGCTGTCCCTGGTGCCCCTGGGCAGTGTGGTAAATGCTTTTGCTGTGGCGTTACCCTACTGGCTGGTTGGGCCTGGTGCTGGTTTTTACCTACAGAGGACCCCTACTCATTTTGTCCCCCGTATTTTGGGATCCAGGACACTTAACAGTGCAGATTTTACTGGGTTCAGCACAGATGGTTATTCAAAATAACCTAATTAAGTCATCTGTGTATGGAAATCAGTTAAACCTGGACTGTTAATGTGCATAGAGGACCAAGGATGGGAATGACTTGGATTGATGATGGTGCCTACATCTGTCTTGGCCCTGCTGTACTATCACTACTAACTAGTTTCTGTAATTGCTGGCCATGTGCATGAAGATGTAGCCGCGGTCATTGTTGGCAACTTGTCACCACTCCTGCCTGTTTGTTGCGCCAAATTCACACCTGCGCTGAATTGTCACACTTAGATATTTCCGCTCAATGCGCGTGGTGATGGGATTGCACCATTCGCCTCAGGAGTCACACAAGTCGATTGGCTACACCTGTATCCTAAGTATGAAAAAGGCTAAAAGCATATACTAGGGGGCCTTGAGACTTTGTTTAAACTTAAGAAATGTGTTGATATGTAGTCTTGCTTTGCACTATTATTAATATTAATTTATTTCTGCCTTGTAGTAAGTGTCTGAAATAATCTGATTATATACACAAGTTGTATCGGTACTTATGTAATATCTGGGCTCCCGTTTTTCTTATGAGGCCACGTCCCCTCGCGGGGCTCGCTGCGCTCACCACGCTTCGGGCACGGTGGCTCGCTGCGCTCGCCACACTATATAAAATCAACTCCATGCGTAGTTGGATAGTAGGGGTATAAAAAAATGGGGTGCATTTAACATGGGAGCCCAGATAATACATAAGTACCGTTGTATCTAGTTGGATATTTATTGTATATTTATTTATGTCCAACTCATACTTTGGTTTTATGTACTTTATTATGTGACACAAAAAATAAATATATTATGCATAAAGTTTAAAATATACATTTTTTTGCAGTATATGTTAATGTGTACAAAAATTCTCATGCACTTAAAAAAGTAGTAAAAGAAATACAGAGGGATAAAGTAATATTCTACAAGATAGAAACCCAAAGCTGACAAGGTTAAATGTTTAGTGACCCAAACAATAAGCTTTTTAATTGCTTTTAAATGATAGCTTTCTGTTTATTGAACACCTAGCTATAGGTGGACTGAAAGGTTAACCCAGAGGTTAAGAAAAGATACTCTCTAACTCAGGTATCACTTTATTTTCAAGTGACAAAGAAGCATGCCTTTGGGGGTGAGGTGGGAGAGGTATGACTTCTTAAGAAAATAGGTTGGTTTTGTGTTTCTATACTTTTGACATTTGAGATAACGTAAAGACTGCAAGTTATATGTGACATATTTAAAGTGTTTTAAATGTAAAGTAACAACACCAAATTAATCAGGAACACCTATAGAAAAATGTGTAAGAATACTGCAAGTATATTGCAGATGAGATATGAGAAATGTTCTTCCTTCTAATTAAATAAGAATTAATCCTAAACCTGGTAGATATGTTCCAGACACCTCTAGAAAAAGGGACAGAAATAATCTAGATCTCCACAATCTCTAAAACATTTAGTTTTTCAATAAAATAAAAAATATAGCTCAACAATAGTATTTGAATTGATGAACTATATAACTTGAAATGCAATGCATTCCAAAAATATACTGGTAGGTTGTTTGGCTCCTAACAAAATTTACTCTAGAATGAATGTGTGTGCGTGTACATGTAGTAGGGAATATAGATTGTAAGCTCCACTGGGGCAGGGACTGATGTGAATGTTCAAATATTATCTGTAAAGCGCTGCAGAACATGTGTGCGCTATATAAGGAACTGTTAATAAATAAATAATAATTCTGTATGCTTATACACACGTATATAAACAGTTTCCTTTTCAAAAGCTTAAATAGCTATAGAGATATTCAGTACAAACCTTTGAAAAACAGTAATTATGAAAATACAGCTGCACTGAGGGGGTCATTCTGGTTGACACGCATAATTTGCAGCTTTGCGCATCATCTGTGCGCCACCTGCAAGAACGCCCGCCACCCCGCCGCAGATTGATTTCACCGCATACATGCGCAGCCTTGTGTGCATTGACAAAATCATTAGATGGTCCAATGGTTTTGCAAACACTCACAGATCTAAGACACCTGTCTAGTGTCTTAGATCTGCGAGCACCCAGTGCGGGAAGCATTCGGAAAGCGTGCGGTTAGCTGCCAACCCCCGTACCCATGGCATTGGTGAATTTCCAGCATTTCATTGGAACGCCCATGAAATGATGGGCGTTCCCATTGGTGCGGCAACGGGCCCCGCCCCCACTCCTAGGTGCGAACAGGGCAGTAAATGAGCAAATTGCTGTGCCTGCTCGTACCAATCGGCTGCACATGCGCATACATGGGTATGCACATGCACTGTCCCAGTGAGTATGACCCCCCGAGTCACAGTAATGTAAAAAACACAGGACATAAAAAAAATGTTCTGAAATTGCATGTTAACTCAACTGTAATTTTGTAGAGTAGAATAGTCCTAATCTATGGACGCCAAAGAAGTGGCCAGTCTGAAAATGGGTTCGTTTCAACATAGTTTGGGTGTATCAGAGTGTGATTTGCATCAATTTGGGGCTTGGCTCTTTAAGTAGCCGTTTTGTGTAGATACATATTTGAAGATCTATAGATACTGGTAGATGCTCAATTACAGTAGTTTAGTAATACTACTCAGGTGCATGCAAGGGAGAGGTTAATACTGGGTAAATAAAAAATACATTGTTTCCCCCAGCTAACTGAATGGTATTAGTAACCAGTTTTTAACACTACATGATAATAGAATTCAGGGATATTGGTTACATATACAGATGGAGCCTGGCTCATGGAAATTTTCGCCAGCCCCCGCCAGCCGCCAGCTCCTGCCAGGGGGTGCGCATACATGAGATGCTTGTGTGCCCCGTGGCAACGGAGCACCCCCTGGGACCCTGCGCGTGCAGCTCACTGTAGTCCCTGTCCGCCGGCGCTCGCCAGAGGGTGCAGAGCAAAGATGACAGGGGCTACATCTGTATTTGAGCAAATTTATGTGCAAGTCGTCAAGGCTTCTCTGTATATTGGGGGTCCCTAGTGCTATATCTACAGTAGGTGCAGGATGCAGTACCCCAAAAAACACAGCATAAGCTAGAAAGCTCAGGAGCAGCACATCAGTGAAAATACTATAGTGTTAATACATTAGTGATGGGAAGCCGAAGCTATATATAGAAAGTGAGAGAGAAAAAAATATATATTTGAAGGTACATTGTGCCCCAGACATGAATGCCCTATCTGTAAAAAAGCACTTGTGGGTTGGCCATAATTATGTCAACCTTCCAATCACCAGTCATTTTCTGGGCTAAATTTGCCTTAAATTGTGCACCAGGAAGTAACCAACTACAGTTGTGTAGTATTGGAGGCATGATTGGATACAATGTCATGATTAGGAGCTGATAAGAGGGTTTACCCCAGTGTCAGGTTGGTGCATAAAGAGCCCATCAGGGGAATGCAGAGGTAGTGGCTCATGTTAGGCCAGGCTCAAGTTAGGATGTGGCCAGCCATCAGTGAGTTTTAGCTAACCATTAGAGAGTGTATGGTCTGGGGCCCTATGATGCATGATAACGTACCAGATTAATAACAGCAATGCACTGCAAAAAATAAATAACTAGTCCTGTGCAGAATACTATAGGATCCGGATCTTGAGATCCGGACCATTTAAAGGGGCGAGCGGCCGGACGCCATGTTCAATCCAGTCTAGGAGAGTGAAGAGGCAGCATGTCCTGGCCACCTGCCTGCTCGCCCGCCCATTGTACAGTCCAGTGATAGTGTTGTCTTGTCCAGTAATAGTATCTGCTGTATATACACTAGTACAGTCCAGTGAAAGTGTTGTATAGTTCAGTCCAGTTCAGTGTGTGTATAGTCCAGTCCAGTGATATTGCTGCATAAGTCCAGTCCATTGGCACTGCTGTATAACATCAGTAATACTGCCGTTAAAGTCCAGTGATATTGCTGCATAAGTCCAGTCCAGTGGAACTGACTTTAAAGTCCTTTGGTACTGCTTCATAAGTCCAGTAATACTGCCGCTAAAGTGTAGTGATACTGCTAGATAAGTCCAGTCCAGTGATATTGCTGCATAAGTTCAGTCCTGTGGAGGATGAGGAGGAGGAGGAGGATGATGATGATATATTGCCTCTGTAGAGCAGGTTTGTACAGGGAGAAATGAATTGCTTCTTTTTTTGTGGGGGCCCAAATAAATCAATCATTTCAGGTACAGTTTCCTTTCAGCCACAGTTATGTGGCAGACCCCGTTGCTGAAATTATTGGTTTGTTAAAGTGTGCATGTCCTATTAACTCAACATAATGGAGTGTGGGAAGGCCCAAGGACAATGCCATCTGGTACCTTTTTTGGGCTCTTTGGGTCTAGTTTTTCAAACTTCCATCCTGTCTGCTGCTGCAGTTCCACTCCTAGATGGGCCACGTGTTTGTGCTGCCCACTTGTGTCATTTAGCATAGTCATCCAGCTACTGCAACCTTTTGGCCTAAAAACAACATTGTGAAGTGTGAGGTATTCAGAATAGACTGGAAATGAGTGGAAATTAATGTTATTAAGGTTAATAATAGCGTAGGAGCAAACAAAACCCCCAAATTCTGTGATTTTAGATATTTATGGGGTTTTTTTTCAATGAAAATACAGATTCAAAACACAAACAAAAAATACTGAAGGGTGGTGTTTTGGAACAGATCCAGAACCAAAACACTGCCAGAGATACAGACCCAAAACACATTTCACGAAACACTAAACACATTCCTATTTCATTCTGCACCTACAGTATGCTTTCAGTCATGGTGTGTGAGACTGTGCTCAGCTGTTCCCTGATTAGGCACCTGTAAGACTCCAGCCAATTGCTCAGACCAGCTGTAATCCTTTAGTTGCCTGCTACCTGTGGTTTGCTGTTCTCTGTTTACACACTCATTGTAGTTTCTCAATCCAATCCTGAGATTACAGTTGCCATCTGACCTGCCAACCAATCCATGCAAGGCAAGGGGGTTAAATATTCTGCTCAATGAACTGGATCTTGCCTTGAGCAACGTCACTGAATGACGCTGACTAGACCCTGTTTCTCATATAATATCCTGACTTCTTGTCTCCAGCACGTGGCTCCTGTTGGCTCTCCAAGCCATTCCGCCATCCTGCCAAGCTATCTGGCGCTGTCCTGACCCAGCCACTATCCGCTCATCCAGCGCGACCCTGTCCCAGACACTGCCCAGCTATCCGGTCCTACTGTATCTAGATGCAGATGCTGTTCAGATATCCAGTACCATCTGGAATCCAGCACTAACCAAGTGTGTATCACTCATCCAGATTCCAGCCCTAACTAGAAAATTTTCGATCATCTGGATTCCAGTCGCTAACAAGCGTATTCTCTGTCATCCAGATTCAAGCCACTAACCAGCGAGTTCTTTGCCACCTTATATCAGCCTCTAACCAGCATATCCAACATTCATACCACAGCCACTTCCGGTGACCTATCCTGCTACAGTAGCTATAGCACATTATCCACAATACGGATACCACTCACCATCCAGGTTATCTACTTCAGCTTTCTTCAGTTATTTGCTGAGTTATCAGTTGTTTCCAATGTCGCTGGATCCAGAGTCCTTGTCAAGTCACTTTTGCCAAATCGGCTATCCTAAGTTAATAAAGTTAGTTCTTGTATCACCGGATTCCTGCAATTCTTGGATGCCCAGGCTGAGTACTCCTGAGACTTTCTAGCATCCCTGGATTCTGATTACAAGTACTTTTCCGGCATTCCAGGAGTTTGATATTCAGTACTATTTCAGCATCCTGCACTCTGCCTCCAGTTACATTCTGGCATCCCCAGATTCAGTCAGCTCCACTGCGCTCTTATATCTTCTGGCTAACTCCGACCAAGCTCTTGGACATTGTATCCTCCACAGCCCACCACGGTCACAAAAGAGTTCACAAACCCTTGCTCGTGATAACTACTACTGTAGTATAGGAATTATGAAGAATATAATTGCATATTTCTAAACCCCTACTGTGCTTAGTTGAGCACTTCTACAAAATATTGACACCTCTGTTCCACTCTTCCGAGCAGTTGGTTGGTTTGAAACTTAACTTTTGGAGCTATAAACCATATCAAAGAGCTGTTTCAGAAGCTGTCAAAAAACATAATTATTCAGATACTTTTACCCTTAGAAACAGTAAAATATTGTTTCTAAAGAACACTGACAATAGAAATGTCTTTTTGTGATTTATCATCCACCTGCCATAGTAACGTGGGAAAGTGGCCTTGGGTCACCTATATAAATGTCAGTTTTCATCTGAGGTGACAGCAAATATATGGATGGTAAACGCAGATCAGACCAAATGACTTATTATATTTAAAAAAAAAAGACTTATTACCATTATACCATGCTCCTTTTATTAGCACTAAGAGACATCCTGCATCACTGTTTATCGTAGCAATGTATGATGTCGTAGCACTGAAATGTAATGCATTAAAAGGACAGTCGCCAGATAGGCATTACTGTAGATCACCTCTCGGATTAGGGCTGATGCGATATGGAATAGTCCCTGTGCGGCTGTTTTGCGCTTACGCAAGGCCCCAAAAAACAAGATCTCATTCCGAGCAGATTGCACATGCACAGGATCATCTGTCATTGGGACCGGTAAGTAAGAACAGTGTCATCCTTACACGGCGCCATAGCCCTTATTCTGGTTGACTCTCTAAACTGCGAAGCTAGCAGCTTATTGAGTCCCAGAGTTCCCTGTGATGCCAGCCGCCCGCCCCCGGCACCTGCGTCATGCAGCCATTAGCATTGGAATGCCCATGAATGTCCTGCTGAAGCCCCTCATTCAACCACCCCCAGGGCGCTTGCACAGAAGCCCTAATTATGCGCAGGGCACAAACATCGGTCCACCGTGGATACGCGCGAGGGACTGAGTGGACCTGAACCAGGGCCTATGTGTGACTAGACAATCAATGCAAAGTTCAGCTTTTCATTGCTCAGAAGGTGCCAAAAACACTTTCCCGCCATAGCTGGCTATGATAGCAGCATTATTGAGACAAGCCAAGGCAATGCTGGAGAAATCTATAATGTATCTTTTAACATATTTTTGAATATCAGTAATATCCCCTTTTTTCTTACTAAAATGCAAAAAAAAAAAAAGAGGTTATGACTGCTTCATACATTTGCCCCTCAAATTTGTATACAGTTTTTAGGGCTCCAATGACAGACACCATATTATTCTGTATACCTAAATATTTGGATGATACCTATCACATCCTTGTGGCTACAGAATTTACTTAAGGTGGCCATACACGGTGCAATATTCCTGTGCGTTGTGAACTAGATCGGATTGCATGCAATTTGCATGCGATTGGCGTGTGATGCAATCGGGACCTAGTTCAAAAAGCACGGGCTGCACAGACTTTATGTGCTGTGCGATGGGATGCCCGCAGGAGCGCGCATCGCATTGCACAGCACTCTTGCACCGTGTATGGGCACCTTTAGGGTCCATGTTCTCAAATCACACAATAAGCAGGCATTTTATAAACAGAACATCATCTACAGAAGGGAAATGTTTAAACGAAACGCTGCATGGTATATTACAGAAAGGGTAAAAGATAACTAGTTTCATTCTCTGTGCTGTCACACCACACTTGGCCTCTGGCTATCCAAGTAAATTGTTTGCTTTAATAAACTATAGCTTTTCTGACAACTTTTGTGTTTTCATAAAATGATTTTTTTTGTGCTTCTCTTGTTACATTGCCTCTGCCCTTTATCTAAGTGTTTTTTTTTATATTATTATTATTCTTTGGTAATGATTCGATTGTAGTATTCCATTCAATATATATTTCTTCTTTTAGGGAATGTATTTGTTAAGGTTAAGTCTGATGTCTCAATAAATTTGATATTAGCGCTTTCTATGATTTATTATCACAGTCCCTTTAATCTGGTGATTAATAGAAAAGTAAATTCTCCATATAATTTGTTTGGCTCAGTTTGTTAAGTATGACAATTCAAGTGTCTTATAAGATTTCTTTACACTCCAATTAGTAAGAAAACTCAGTTGATTATAATTACCAGAGACCACGCTTGATGTGAGGTGACACCAGCGGGGTGTAAGGGCTTGTAACGGGGAACTTCATCCAATTCAACCGGCGGGGCTCTGTTGTAATTGGAGCCTCCGTTGGGAGCAGGCAGTAGCTCTCCCGTCTCCCGCTGTCTTCTAGATGTTTGGAGAGAGAGGAGGACGTCACACTCACTGGCCCGATGTTCGCGCTGTAGGGGATCACCGCAGGTCACTCCCAGCGTTTAGGCTTGCGAAGCGAAGGTCTCAGGAGTAATGCAGAATAGGAGATGAAACAAAGCAGGGGGCTGTAGATTCAATGCTGATAGCAGGCTTGTACTGGCTTGACGCGTTTCTCCATCCACAATGACTGACGGTTTCCTCAGAAGCTGGAGAGTTGTACTGCTGTCTTGGTTTAAAAAGGTATGGCCAATCACCATCCAGGGTTGATTATATTACACCTGTGTTCTTAATTAGATCACCGTGTACATAGGTGTATTTTGGCAGGCGTTTGTATTATATCTAATTACATCCACATTCTTATGTTACATCATTCATGCTGTGAATATCTTAAGAACAATAGTATATATACATAGTTTTACCACAAAATAATAATAATCATAATGGCGTCAATGAGCGTCACTATATTTAAATTAAATATATTAAATATAGTGACGCTCAATGATGCCATTATGATTATTATTATTTTGTTATAACATAAAAATATGTGGATGTAATTAGATATAATACAAATGCCTGCCAAAATACACCTATGGACAAGGTGATCTAATTAAGAACACAGGTGTAATATAATCAACCCTGGATGGTGATTGGCCATACTACCTTTTTAAACCAAGACAGCAGTACAACTCTCCAGCTTATGAGGAAACCGTCAGCCATTGTGGACGGAGAAACGCGTCAAGCCAGTACAAGCCTGCTATCAGCATTGAATCTACAGCCCCCTGCTTTGTTTCATCTCCTAATCTGCAATAATCCTGAGACCTTCGCATCGCAAGCCTAAACGCTGGGAGTGACCTGCGGCGATCCCCTGCAGCGCGAACATTGGGCCGGTGAGTGTGACGTCCTCCTCTCTCTCCAAACATCTAGAGGACAGCGGGAGATGGGAGAGCTACTGTCTGCTCCCGACGAAGGCTCCAATCACAACAGAGCCCCGCCGGTTGAAGGGGATGAAGTTCCCCGTTACAAGCCCTTACACCCCGCTGGGGTCACCTCACATCAAGCGTGGTCTCTGGTAATTATAATCAACAGAGTTTTCTTACTATTGGAGTGTAAAGAAATCTTATAAGACACTTGAACTGTCATACTTAACAAACGGAGTCAAACAAATTAATATGGAAAATTGACTTTTCTATTAATCACCAGATTAAAGGGACTGTGATAATAAATCATAGAAAGCGCTAATATCAAATTTATTGAGACATCAAATTTACTGAGATATTAATGCTGAATATCTACTGTTTTTATAATTATAATTTTATATGTATGGGTATGTGTATAATTTTTTATATTCTTTTTTATTAAATTGAATGGATCAACACAGTGCGCTCTCTTTATTTAGTGTTTTTAGTCCTTAATCGAATTTATTTCACTTGGGAGCAGCATAAATATAGAACTAGTGCTGTGATTTTTTGATTAGTACTTAATTGGCTGCGCCTGATATACCTAGTGTATATATTTTTCTGTTAAGGTTAAGTCACTGTTTAATTAATGAGTAGTTTTGTTCATTTTAGTACAGGTTGAGTATCCCTTATCCAAATATCCCTTATCCAAATTATCCAAAACCATAGTCTCCAAAATGTACTTTTATTTTTTATTTTTTTGCTAAAAACCTACTGGGTACTTCTGTAACTGGCACTGCTGGGGAACAGGTAACTGGCACTAAATATGTTAGGACATGATTGCTTGGCATTCAAATTCAGTACCTGAGATTGTATTCGATCTTTGTTTCATGTTTTAAAACCTTGTTTCATGCACAAATAAAATATATGTTTGTGTATTTCATGTGTTTGATGTGTTTATACAACATAAATGCAAGATACCTCAGGATACATCATTCAAATATAAAAATATTCCAAAATACGGAATAATCCGTTATCCAAAATTCTTCTGCTCCCTATCATTTTGGATAAGGGATACTAAACCTGTATCAGTTGTTTAATAAAGTCCCCTTACAGGCAAAATGCATTCCATTAGGTATTTGATACAAGTGTTAGTAGAATAGCTATTGTGTTCCCCACAGTGATTAATGATGGATTGTTTTATCCTTCTTGTTTTAAGCTCTATTTTTGCTTCATTTATAGCAGAGTGCATGGTGTGGGACGCACATGCAAACACACCAGCTTGTCATGCTTCAAAAGTTCTCAAATCCAGGATGAATAATAGCACATTAACTGTTTTGATACCTTAAGGACTTCATTTTAATGTAATTGTCATAATCATCAGTAACTTACTTTAAATCAACACACAAGTAAAATACATCATAATGACAATTCCAGTATTATGTAGCTTTCACATCACATAAAACATTTTGAAACGTTTTGAAAAACTGTAATTTTAAATGGTATTTTAAACGGGTCTAGTGTTCATATTGCAGCAGATTACCATTTAAACATACCGTTTAAATTCCATTCACATCACCAGTCAAGCCGTTTAACCTCTGAACACGTTTCTACCCACAGCTTATTTCCTGGTTCAGGGAAGGGACACAAGACAAGGGACAGCCTATCACAGTGCTCTAACCTTTATTTTTTACTAAATACCATTTCAGTGCCATTCAGACAGCACAAAAAACGGCTCTGAATTGGCTTTAAAACGGGTAGGACTCTGCTTTTTAAACGTGTTGAAATACCAGTTAACTTTAAATGGTATTTCAACAATGACACTTTCACACTGCAGCCTTAAATGTTTTAAAAGGCAAAAAAACGGCAATATACCGTTTTAAAAGTGTGATGTGAAAGCTACATTAAAGTGCACATTTTGCACTTACAGTTGTAATGGGCTGGTTCACTTGCAAAGGCAAATTCCTTCTCAAATGGGCAAAACCATGTGCACTGCAGGGGGGGGGGTGGCAGATGTGACTTGTGCAGAGAGATTTAGATTTGGGTGAGTTATTTTGAAAATACTGGCTGCTTTATTTTTACACTGCAATATAGATCTCACTTTGAAGTAAAGCCCACCCAAATCTAATTCTCTCTGCACAAGTTACATCTGCCCCAGCTGCAGTCCACATGGTTTTATCCATTTCAGAGGGAATTTGCCTTTGCGAGTGAATCAGAATAACCCCCTATCTGTATGCATACAGTCACATTTCCGCTTGACCCTTGCAGTAGTTAATTTGAGTAACTGTTTAGAGTGTTGATACTGGGAGTTCCCACGTAAATGAATATATATTTTGAAATTAAATGTTTTTACTTATATAACATATATATTATGTTTGGCTAGATAACTTGGAAATTAAAGCAATTTGACAATCAGTACTTTGTGAATAGGAAATCCATATATGCTGCCTTCTAACCACCATAAACAAGTCATAAAGGTGACTAGTAAAATACTATACTTCTGGGAAAACAGCCAGAAAGAATCATTTCCTGAGGATGAAAGGATTTCCAAATCTTTGGAAATTCAAACATTAATGTCGGGTACTGAAGACAAAAAGGTGGACCTTTAATTTCTTCCAGGTAAAAAGTATGTGAGCTTCATAAGTATAAAACCAGGGAGTTGTGATAAATGACATATAGTACTGTACTGTATACTACATCACTGTTATTGTAAAAATGTGTTGCAGATCAGTTTTCCAGTGGACTTTATCAACACATAATCAGCAGTGAATGGAAATTTGTTATTTTGTAAAAAAAAAAAAAACTTTTGAACATTTAGGGGGATCTACAATGCAGGGTCACGGCTGTTGGCTATCTCCAACCTCTGGATTTTAGGCACATGTAGAAAAGAAATGGGAGGAGGCGCGCATGTGAGTATAAAGTGTAACAATTTTACTAATTCATAAAAGCTCACGTACACAGAGGATTAAAACAATCTGTATGGTATCACCAGCGTCCATCATCGGCACACTAAGGCTTCCCCAGGACGGTGGCTTCTGCGGCTGTAGTTAGCAGGACAGCGTGGACATGCTCCGTCACGCCAAGCTTTTATGAATTAGTAAAATAAAATTGTTATACTTTATACTCACATGCGCGACATGCTCAGGTGCCTTCTTAGAACAAGTATAACATCCTGAGAATTACAAATTCATAGGCACAATCAAATCAGGACATAGTGGACCTGGAGTCTCATATTATAAGACAACAAGAGCCATAATGCTCCCTACCAAGGGAATTATGATGTGGGGCAAAAAGGCAACTACCCCCTCCTTCTGTCATATCAAATTAAGCTGTTCCAATTAATTATTTCATTGAGTCCACCAGGACTAGTTGTTCCCAGGCGGACTTTCCATTGTGACTCTTTCACCAAAAGGGACATCGCCCGATCGCCACTCCTCAATGATAAGGGCACATGATCGATCATAAAATACCTTAATGACTCCAGGGAGTGGCCGGCCTCCCTGAAGTGCCTGGCAACTGGTTGATCGATATCCCGACCCTTCAAGGCCAACCCAATGGAGGACCTTTGACCTGCCATCCGTTGTTTGAACTTACAGGTTGTTTGGCCTACATAACTAAGGCCACACAGTCACTTAATCATGTAGACCACATGCGTGGTGTCACAGGTAAGAACAAACCTGATATTGTAATTTTTGTCACAGTTGGGATGTGTGAATGTCTTGCATGGGATTATAAATTTGCATGTAATGCAATTATGACAACTATAGTACCCAGCAGGTTTGACATACACATTTGGATGTAAACTTTTTCCCAATCCTGTGATATCAGATCTAACTAAACGATCTTTAAGGTTCCTTCCTCGGGTGTAAGCCAAGATGGGTCGTTTCTCCCTAAAGATGGGTAAATCTTTGTCTGTACTGACAATCGCCCTGCAAGATGGGGTGTACTGTGGAGAAATCGCTCACTAATGCGACAGGGGTAGGCCTCTTTTCAGGGCCAGAGGGTGGTAGCTTGTTGATCGCAGCAGCGTATTGCGATCGGTGGGTTTATTAAACACCTTGGTGTTAATTTTGCCATTTTTTAACTGGACCTGGACATCCAAAAAGTGTAGACACTCCCGATGGTGGGTGTACGTAAACTTAATGAACGGGCTGTTGTTATTCACATGAGCCATGAGTTGGACAAAACACTCCTCTCCGCCCGTCCACAACAGGAACACGTTGTCAATGTACCTGGTGTACATCAACATGTGCCCCCTAGTGGACGGGTCAGAGAGTAATAACTCAAATTCAACGGCAAACATAAACACATTCGCATTACATATATACAGGTAAGGTAGTTCGGCACTGCTGCTGATCCAAAGTAAATTCCGTGGTGCCTTCCTCGGAAATGTAATATACACTGGGTTCCTTATGCGCCGACAAACAGCTCCAATAAGGCAGGCGGCACTCCAACTGTATAGGTTCAAAGGAACGATTTTATTTCATATCGGCAGGTAGCAGCCTGCTTGTAAGTGTATCTCTTATCTGAGATTGCCGTACCCCCCCCCCCCCCATCTGCATTATTGTTAGTATAAGGGCACCCAGTGAAGTATTACAGCAGGGCTGGGCAACACCGGCTCTCCAGATGTTGATGAACTACACATCCCAGCATGCCTTGCATCAGTTTCAACATGGCCACATAGCAAAACTATCTCAAAGCATCCTGGGATGTGTAGTTCATTAACATCTGGAGGGCCGGTGTTGCCCAGCCCTGTATTACAGCATTGGAGCCTGTGGATTGTTGCCAGTCTTTGTGTTTGCTATATATATATATATATATATATATATATATATATATATATATATATATATATATATATATATATATATATATATATTTATTTATATATATATATATATATATATATATATATATGCTACTATATCACCCCTTTCCTGATTAAACCTGTTTATGTGTCAAACCACAATACAATAGTATATACAGATATGCTAAGCCAGGGGTTCCCAATCTTTTTTGATTCACGGCACCCTAGAGAATCAGAATTTTTTTCACGGCACCCCTAGGTCCAAAAAAAATTAATTTGATTGGGTTTATATGCGATTCTTAGTGGCAGTTATGTGGTAAAGGACAGGATTTGCTTCTGTTTGTACACATTCTATGATTGGCAGCCACCAGCACTGGTTTTGCTCATAAATAATTAACCATTAATAATTTGAGTTGGTCCTGGACCACCAAGCCGCGGCACCCCTGCATGTGTCCCGAGGCACCCCAGGGAGCCACGGCACACAGTTTGGGAACCACTGTGCTAAGCTAATAGATGCAGCTTGCATCCGCAACAAACTATTCCCATTGGTAAAACCGACCCTGAACAATTTATTGTGACTAGAGGGTTCAGCTCAATTGTACCGTGCCATAAGCATGGAATATACAGTAGGTAATTTTTCCTGAACAAAACAGAATGAAATAAAGAACTGTTTGCTGGCTTCTAGTCACAAAATTTGAGTTACACGGAGTAAGAGATGTATGAACTACTACACTGTGTTTCCTAAGTGCCTGTGATCTTCATACAGTTTCCTGTCACCTGCTAAAGTCAATACTCCATTTATTCATTGAACTTCTCGCACCTCATTCCCCAGCATTTAGCCAATCTCCCTAACCACAATGTTATTTCCTTTACATTTCAGCCATTTCACAACTTCTGTTTCTGTCTGCTATTCCCTCAAATATTCTATTGTTATTATAGCTTACATTATTTCTAAAATAAGGTAGCAGGGTGCACAGGAATGAGTTTCCAGAGAGAGGATTATGTGCAAGGAAAAGGCAAACTAATGGGAATCTTGTAGGTGCAGTGAGGAATTGGCATCAATAAAGAAGCGGTTTTTGGTGAAGTAAATGTTAAGATTAATGATTAGACCATACTTGCCGACTTTGGCAAACTCCTCTCCGGGAGAAGCCCGGAGAGGAGTGAATGGGGTGCGGGAAGAGGCTTAGTTATGGGGGCAGGGTGAGGCTGACATCACCAAGTCCCGCCTCCATGACATACAGCCGCCTCTATTTTCGGGTCCTTGGATGGGGGGATGGTCTAAAATAGGATTCATGGGCATTTTCGTGTTCCCGCGACCAGCATAGTCAGAGTAGGCAGTACGTAGTTAGCGTAGCGTCCCTGTCAGAATCGGCGCAGTGTTCCCGCAACTAGCGTAGTCATCTTAGTTAGTCAGAACTAGCATCCCTGTCAGAAACAGCTTCTTGTTCTAGTATCGTAGTTAGTCAGAAGTAGTGTCCCTGCCAGAAATACTGTCTTGTTCTCGCGGCCGCTTAGCGCAGCCAGCGTCCCTTCCAGATGCAGCGTAGTGTTCCCACAGACAGCGTAGTGTAGTCAGTCAGCTGGTAGATTTAGTGGTACGCAGTTAGCGTAGTCAGTCATCTGTTATATTCTGTGAGAGTCAGACCAGCTGTTAGATTCTGTGAGGTCAGACCCATTTCAGTCACGGCTGCTGAAAAGCTCACTCTTTCAACCTGCCACAGATGGAGGAGGAGTCGGTGGCTTTTCTACAAAGCCACAAATTTCTGCCTGACAAACAGACCTGCCCCAATGGCCACCCTATGAGGCTAAATGTCAGGGAGCGAATGTGGCGCTGCCGCATCCGCAGCTGTGGAAAGAAGGTCAGGGCAGCACAATGGTTCAGAGGGTGCCAGGGAAGCTACACTAACTACATACTGCCTACGCTGACTATGCTGGTCGCGGGAACACAGCACGCTACTTCTGACTGACTACGCTGGTCACAGAAACACGATGCCAATTCTGAAAGGGATGCTACGCTAACTACGTAACTGCCACCGTGAAACTACACAAGTACCGTTTAGTTAAATATTGCACCCAAAACAGATATTTTAAGGATCTCTCACAGAAACATTGGATTAAGGGCCAGATGCACTAAGCTTCAAAAGTGATAAAATGGAGAGTGATAAACAGCCAGCCAATCAGCTCCTAACTGCCATGTCACAGGCTGTGTTTGAAAAATCTCAGGCAAGAACGGATTGGTTGGTTGTTTATCACTCTCCATGTTATCACTTTTGAAGCTTAGTGCATCTGGCCCTAAGAGTTTTGCTTATAAATGCAAGAATAAGCCTATATCCGAAGAAAAGGTCTGTATTGTCAAATATAGGGTTTATTCCTATTAATAAAAAGCTTCCATGAACGGATCTACAGAATGTTAAAAACTCAGGCTAAAGTTGAAGCCACTAATTAAAAGAAAGCCACAATTCTCTATGATTCCTGTGAGTTTCAGTTAGTGTTGTGTGAGGAACTAATGGAACGATGCATGCAAGCAGCATTGAATTTCCATCTCAGTTCTTGGAGGGGCATGTAGGAGAGGTCTCAGGCCCTTATTCTGATTGATGCGGACTTTACCGCGTTCTTACGGATTGCGTCTTTACGGCGTCTGCGCATGCGTAGAGAACGCAACGCGCATGTGCCACGCCTTGACTCGGTACCAGTTCGGACAAAGCCCGTCCAAAACTGGTCACCGCAATCAGTCGGGAAATAGGGGCGTATTATGGGCGTCATGCGGAATGACACATGGGCGTAGTTTCAAAGTGGGCAAAACGGGGCGGAAACATGGGCGGACACGGGGGAGTACACTTATGTTGGGGGGCGTACATTCGGAAACCACTCCGAATGCACGCGAGCAAAAAGGGCTGAAATGTGCGGTGTCCACAAGTGTACTATTGCTTTGCGGACACCACTCGTTCATGCGGTAGGCGAACGTACGCCTAATGACTACAACCATTAACACCTGAACCCAATACAATCTACTCCTTTACTCATTACTCACTAATAGGACGCTTGTCAGTGCTTTAATTGAAACGATTGCTGCTTCAAGGAAACCTTACTCATCAGCCACATATGCTGTACTTCTCAGACACTTAAAAACTGCTAACAATTGACATGACAGAATATTAATACTAGCAATACACATGTGTATTCGACATGTACTCATGAAACCACACATTTTGGGTAAAGTAAACACATTTATTTATATTCATGTCACACTCAATGCCACTGTCATGCAATGACCATAAAATTAAACATCACAACTATAAACAACATGGCAGGAATGCAGCAAAATAAATAATAATAAAACAAAAATATAATAGCACACAGATGGACAGTGGGTCATGTGATGTCTTGCAGAAGATACTTCATAGTGGGTTGTTTGGCGTAAATACTCCGCTTACGTGCGGTAGCACCGCTTGGCTCCCGGTCGGATGCGGTATTCCCGAGCATACTCTGTAATACTCTGTAATACCGTGCCGAATCGGAGTGTTTCTCCCGCACACGCATGGTTTGTATGTCGTCCGTAAACACGCCCTGTTCTTAAAGAGTGAGTCCGTCCGAATGCGGAGGACACGTGGGCGTTTCTACGGACGATGGCCGCATGCGGAAAAACACCGTGGCGTGCGGACCGCTCCGTAAGAATGCGGGAATTTCCGCACAGATCAGAATAAGGGCCTCAGTAAGGAGACAACTCCTGCATGTATATATACAAGTATAGAATATATACCGAGCCCTGAGGCTGCCTCACTGCATCACACTCAGGGTTACCACTCCCAGAACATACAAATAGAACAAAATGTAGTGGACACAGGATCCCGTATACCAGAATAAAACAATATACATTTCTTCTTGTATGTTTTATCCCAGGTTGCAGCCAACATTGCAACCTAGGATCCAACATCAGTTCCCCACAGAGGCAAGCTTTGTAAACCTCACCTTGCTCAGAGAACAAATAGAAGTGGGGGCTGCCAGGTCAGGAAGTCCTCATGGTGACACGCAGACCCTTGATTCTTTCCCCTCCCAGATGGCACAGCCACAAAGTAGGTAAATATGAAGTCCTAATAATTTATAAATGTCAGTTTTCTTGGGGTAATTGTCTGGGTGCGGGGCCCCCTTGAGCTTGTCTGGCTGGACCACTCCAGGGCATCGCTACTATACACATAGACTCACATAAACATATCATCATTTTTCTATGTACTGTATGTCTTTTTTATATGTATTTTTTCACATATTTTTTTGACACACCCTTTATCACTATTAGTTGCTTACACATACCCTACATTCTATGACACTTTACACTCTATTACACTTCACAGCTATATTTTATTTATGTGATGCCCTGGGTGGTTTTGCTGGACTGGCTTGGGGGTGCCCTGCGCCCCAGGCATGAACCCCATAGTGCTAGGGACCTGCTCTAATGAGGAGACCTTAACGTGGAGAGCAGGTAGATATATTTGGCCAAATGTATGCTAACATCCTCATAAATGAATTATAAAAGGAATACATGTTAGCAGTAATGATAGCATAGTGCACCCGCAAACCCCCTCTGTCTTGCATATAGCTAAAAATCTCAGCAAGGTAGCACCTCTCATTACAGGGTGTGCAGTCTAGGGCCCCCCTTTGTCCAAAGTATAAAGTGGTGTTACCAAAAAGATTTAGCTGACAAGGTGGTAACTGACTGAAACAGTGTCTTGTGCCACAATACACTTGTCCAAGTTAAGGGAAGCTTATTTCCCAAGAGCAACAACAACGTGGGGAGGATTCTTCACAACATTGGGTGTGTTGGTATGTTCTTTCAGGAAACGTGAGATATGCTTGGAGAATGTACCACAAGCGACTGACAAAACTGTAGTGAATACTGTAAAGCAAAACATTGCTCATGAATATATCATAGGTTATACAAACATAGAATTTGACGGCAGATAAGAACCACTTGGCCCATCTAGTCTGCACCTTTTTAAACATGTTACCTCAAACCATATTTGATCCTTATTTTTTTGTAAGGATATCAATATGCCTATCCCAAGCATGTTTAAATTGTACTACTGTATTTGCGTCTACCACCTCTGTTGGGAGGCTATTCCACTTACAGTATCTACTACTCTTTCTGTGAAGTAATTCTTCCTCACATTTCCTCTGAATCTTCCTCCCTCTAGTGTCAGTGCATGTCCTCGTGTTCTGTTGCTCCTCTTTCTGTGAAGAATGTCTCCCACCTGTACCTTGTTAAAGCCCTTGATATATTTGAAAGTTTCTATCATGTCCCCCCTTTCCCTTCTTTTCTCTTTTAGTTATGATTTCTTGTGCATCTACAAAACAGATGATTTGAATGAAACAGGTTTTCTGCACCTGGAAGTGACTCATAACTATATTTCTATTGTTCCTGAAATTGATGTCCACACATAGAGGGAAATTCACTAAGATGGAAGTTCCATTTCATATGGGATGTTGCTATGGGCAACCAATCAGCTCATGTCTATTATCTTCTAGACTCTAGAACAGGGCTGGGCAACACCGGCCCTCCAGATGTTGATGAACTACACATCCCAGCATGCCTTGCATCAGTTTCAGCATGGCCACATAGCAAAACTAATGCAAAGCATCCTGGGATGTGTAGTTCATTAACATCTGGAGGGCCGGTGTTGCCCAGCCCTGCTCTAGAAGATAAAATACAGTATCTGATTAGTTGCCCATAGCAACATCCCATGTGAAATGGAACTCCCATCTTAGTAAATTTCCCCCATAGAATGTGCAAATAATAAAGATTACTTGTACATCAATTAGGGCCAGATGTATCAAGCTTTAAACAGTGATAGAGAGATGGAGAGTGATAAACGGATTCAGTACTGAATCCCGGCGGTCGGGATCCCGGCGTTCAGAATCCCGACGCCGGAATCCCGACAGCCAAAATCCCGACAAGGGGGGGACGAGGATCGCCCCCCCTTGCGGGCTCGCTGCGCTCGCCGCGCAGCGGGCCCGGTGCCTCGCTACGCTCGGCACACTAATTTATTCTCCCTCCAGGGGTGTCGTGGACACCCCAGGAGGGAGAATGTGTCGGGATTTCAGCGGTCGGGATTCCGGCGTCGGGATTCTGAACGCCGGGATCCCGACCGCCGGGATTTTAACTGCATCCCTGATAAACAACCAGCCAATCAGCTCCTACAATTACACAGGCTGGGTTTGAAAAATAACATGTAGGAGCTGATTGGTTGGTTGTTTATCACTCTTGATTTTATCACTTTTGAAGCTTGATACATCTGGCCCTTAGCATTTAGAAATGTATTTGTTCCAATCTGAGGGTCTAATTCGAAATGAGAAAACCATGTTGCACTGCAGGTGTGACAAATGTAACTTGTGGAGAGAGAGTTAGATTTTTGTGAGTTATTTGTTTCTGTGCATGATAAATACTGTCAGATTTCATTTTCATCACATCCTATCCAAATCTAACTTTGCACATGTTACATCAGCCCCACCTGCAGTGCACATAGCTTTGCCCATTTTGAAAACAAATTTGCCCTGCGATTCAGTCTGAATTAGGCCCTGATTGCGGTGTCATATATACAAACATTCTTTCATGGATTTAAAGTAGGGTACACACTATACGATTCTCATTACCTATATGCATGATAACGATATCGTTAACAATATCATTCAGTGTGTACCCACTATACTGATGCATGCTCCAGCGGATGGTTAATGATAACCCCTATTGTCTGAACATGCAATCAAATCTGACAATATTGTGTTTGGCGGGGGTCCCAGTGATGTCACTGAATGATATTGTTTGGTGTTTACCCAGAGGGTTCATCGATTTTAATGATATAGGTGGTGCTGCATATCATACAGTGTGTATGGGGCATAACACCTATGGCACAATAAAATGGGGACTGGGCTCTTTATGTAGATTTCTACAATACATAAATTCTGGGACCTTGAAAATCAATCTGAATTTAATATATAACTACCATTTTTCCTTCGCTAAAAACAATTTTAGAATATTGTTCTAATTTTTTTTAAACATTAGGTTTTTATTGCAAGTTTTTCGTCAAAATAATAGGGGGGAAACAAAGTAGAAAAACAGTAAATGACAAAAATAACAATTATCACATATATCGTATCAACCAGGAGCTACTCCTTTGATATTGTTTGAGTCTACAAAGAACATTAAGGGCGGGATGTATTAATATACATTGCCGCCCTTCACCGCCTGTCCGCCGTGATGCCAGCGCATATGTACTAACATATGCGGCTGGCATCGCGATGTGGTGATGTAGGCCCCCTGCGATACCTGGAATGTGGTGTGCGGGGGGTCTCCGTCACCTCCCTGCCCCCTCCTGCATCCCTCACGCCGGGGACAGCTAAGCAGGCTTTCCCCAGCGCCTCCTTCTCCCCCCTGCAGCCGGAAGGACGTCGGCTGCGTCACTAGGGGGATATATGTGTTACCTTCCGGGTCCAGGAGGACCTGGACCAGGTAATCCAGAGGGAGGGGGACAGGGGGGTCAGCGGGTTTTTCGGCGGAGGCGGCGGGCGGTGGCGAAAAGAAGCCCATAGGCTTCTATAGGGTATCGCCACCCAAAGGTGGCGATACCCTACAATTCGGTGACGTGGCGGCCGGGTAATAGTACATCGGAAAATGCGGTAAAACGGGGGTTTTACCGCATTTTCCCGTTAGTACATCCCGCCCTTAAAGCAATAAACAAAAAGAGTCAGGTATTCACTGAGAACTTGGTACAGTTAAGTCGGCAGGGCTGCTGTAAATGGTCAAGAAGCCCATTTTATCAATGAAAAGAGACCATCCAAACCATTTCATGACAATCGAGTTTGGAGAGGAAGAGTATTTGGCACCAGTGGTCTTGTATACAAAATGGCTGTATTTTGTTGCGAATAGGCTAAATCGAGGGAATTGTATCGGTTTTCCACAGTTTGGCAATAACAGCTTTATTGGCAATAAGGACATGTCCTAAGATGTATCTGTCAGCTAATGTGAGATATGATGGGAAAATATGAAGCAATGCTAGTGCTGGGTCCGGGAGGATAGTTTGGTTTACAATTAAGCCCATCATCTGAAAGACTTCCAGAGAGGTTGCAGAGAAGGGCACGCCCAGAATATATGGTAAAAATCCCCGATGTTTCCACATTTCCTCCAACACAAGTTAGAGGTTGATGGCCAAAGCCTATGCAGCCTATCCGGGGGGGAAGTAGGCTGTATGGATAAGCTTAAAAAACTTTTCAGAAAGATTTATACAGCGAGAGATCCCAAAACAGAACTTAAATATATCTTCCCAGTCTTCTTCCTTCAGTGTTTTGTTTAAATCTCTTTCCCACAAAGTTTGGGAGTTCACTATGTGCCTAAAGTAAATGTGTGTACCACCATGATATGCCCCCTTTATGTGAAGGGGTGCTTGCCCTAATTTTAAGGAAGGCAGGGAAAGACGTTTTTTTAGAAGACATAGGAAGGTTGGACTTAAGCCAGCTCCTTATCTGAAAATAAATTAAAAAAAGTCCTGTCTTGGAATGTTAAAATCATTTTGTAGATGAGTGAAGACAACAAAATTATCCCCAATATATAGATCGCACACTGACATTATGCCCCATGTAATCAACCTATCCAGTGGTAAGTTAGGGATTAAAGCCTTCAAAGCTTTAAGGGATAACATGGGAGCTGGTAACACTACCCCTTCTACTGATGCCAGATATCAAGGGTTAGTTTGATAGATTTGCAGAGGGCAGAGCAATTCCGCGTTTCAAACAGCAGAAGCCACAGTAGGTCTGCCATAGGGATATAGTGGGCATATATTCTTTCTAGAGTCACCCACGGTTTTGGGTGTTTAGTAGTAAACCAATCTCTAGCCTGATTCAGCATACATTAAGCATAATAGGTTTCAATATCTGGATAAGCAACTCCCCCATCTAGCTTAGAACAAAGCAAAATTTTCTTAGCGATCTTAGATTTGGCCCCTTTCCAAATGTATTTAGCCAAAAGTTGGTTAAATTTGTTCAATATAGATTTTGGGAGGGATTTTGGGATGCATCTAAATAGATACATTAGTTTTGGTAGCAATACCACTTTAACCGCCACAATTCTCCCAAGCCAAGATACATCATGCAACATCCAGTCTCTCGTCAGCTCAGCAGAAGCCATTAATAGAGGACTGTAATTACAGTACATTCAATAATGTTTTTTACAATGTGAAATTAATCCCTATTTTAGTGAGCTGGTCTGCCATGAGTAATTATACAACCCCTTAGGTTCAGTGACAGTTTCCGATGGAAGACCTAGAGGAAGGGCCTCCATTTTACTAGTATTTCATTTATAATATAAGACATCTGAATATTCCTGTAGCTTCCCATGAAGGGCAGGAAGAGAGTTTAAAGGCTCTAGAATTCATAACAGGACGTCATCCGCAAAAATACTAATTTTGTGGGATGAGTTGCCAATTATTGAGTATAGAGTAATTACTATACTTTCAGCCGGAGGCTCGAGCGCTAGGGCAAAAATTTAATTGGGCACCCTTGCCAGTTTCCATTAGAGCTTTCGAAGCCTGAAGAGGTACATCCATTAGTGAAGACAGTAGCAGAGGGGGAAGAGTAGAGAGCCAAAATAGAGTCTCATATCTATCTCTGAAATCCAAAGTCCAATTGTATAAACCACCAGTGAAGTCTATCAAAGGCCTTCTCAGCGTCTAATGACAAGACCAAATGTGGAGCTTTCTTTATAGAGCAGAATTTGATAACATCCAACACCCTGCACGTTTTTTCTGGGGCCCGTCTGTTTAAAACAAAACCAACTTGATCATGTTTAATGAGGGAAGGGAGTAACGGGCTAATATGATTAGCAACTAATTTAGCATAGAGTTTCAAGTCCGAAATAAGTGCGATAGGCCTATAGTTTTGGACAGAAGTCTGTGGTTTACCCGGTTTAAGTATCGTGATAATGAGGGATTCCAACATTTCTGAGGGGAAACGTTTGGCTTCAGAGGCCTCATTAAAAACTTTGAGAAACAGACAGGACTCTGAGGACAGCACAGGGAGGTTGACCGCATCCAAAAAACTCTTGATCTTCTCAGTACACAGTTGAGAAGTGGAAGGATCCTCCTTTAAGTTAGAGAGTTTGGAATAATAGTCTGAGAAGTCATTGGCTATATCATTCAGGTTGTATATCTTTGACCCATGGGAAGAATAGATCATATGTATTTTCTCTCTGGCTCTCTTACTCCTCAGCTTTCTAGCCAAAAGTCTACGCGCATGGTTACCAAATTGATAAAACTTTTGGTTCAGCTTAGCAACATTACGTTGGACCGCTGGCAAATAGTGACTATTGACTTTGTCATTTAGTGACTTGAAGATTTGTCAGCTGTTTTGGCTTTATGAGCAGCTTCTAATGAAGCAAGGTCTAATTCTGCTTGCACCAGGGTTCTCTGATAGTCATTTTTAAGTTTGGCAGCAATTTGGATCGCGGAGCCACGAACAACTGCCTTAAGGGCTCATCAGTGGGTAAAATTGGAAGTGTCTTCAGGGAAATTCTCCTGCAGGTAGTGCCCTATTGATGATTGTTTCTCCTGCCAAGCCTCCGGGTGAACAAGACTCTGACTAACCAAATGCCACGGGCCCGGGGCAGTCTTCCTATTGGTTTTTTCCCAATTCATAGATAATGGAGAGTGATCCAACCAGGATCGGGGGAGGATTCTAACTTTGTGAAAAGAGTCAAGAGAAAGTTTGTCTGATGTAGCTAGGTCAATTCTTGAGTAAGTGCCATGAACATTAGAGTAAAATGTATAATCTCTTACTGTTGAGTTTTTGACCCGCCAGATATCAAAGAGATCATATTCCGCCAGCAGTTGTCAGAAACTCTTAGAGTAGTTACGGAGCTGACGAGAGGACATGGACTGAGCACGCAAACTATCAATGGAGGGATCTGGGACTAGATTAAAGTCCTCCAAGAGTAGTAGAGCCCCTTTGAACATTTTATGGATTTAGCCACAGAGTTTCCTGCAGAAGGCCAGTTGTTTAGAATTGGGGGCATTGCAGGACACAAAAGTCACCTCTCTATTCTCGAGTGAGCCGGACAGTATCAGAAATCTACCTTCTGGATCAGAATATTGAGATGAAGAGAAAATGCGCAATGCTGAGAAATTAAAATTGCATCCCCTGCCCTTTTAGCTGGGCCGTTAGCCATATAGCAATGCGGGTATTGCCTATCGTAAAATAGTGGGGGAGCGGACTCTATAATGTGGGTTTCCTGAACAGCTGCTATATGGGCTTTATGATTGTGGAAATAGTTGAGCGCTAACCACCTCTTATTAGGGGAATAAAGCCCTTTAGCATTAATGGAGATGACATTAACCATAATCAAGTGTCAGATAAACAGCTTGAAACAGTAGCCAAAGACAAAAGATTATACAAGACAAAATGAAGAGGCCTGTCTGAATAGCATATGGAGAAAAAAAACAACACAAAAGGAGGACAAAAGAATACAGAGAGTAGATAGGGAAAAGAGGTAAAGACCCTCATCCGGGGGCAAGGTTGGATGCCTTACCATGGCAACACAGAAAAAGCGCAAAAGGGGTAGTGGAAAAAACAGTAAACAGTGAAAAATTACACTTGGATACTACCTCAGCATGGGATAAGTAGCTAGAGCATTCAACGGACGTGCTGCGAAAGGACATGTCCCGTCCAGAGGCCCCAGTGGTTGACACCTCGGGGAACACCATGCATCGCAACATGTCATAGAGTAATATGATAGAAAAACATGGAACTTAGAAGAAAAGGACATTAACCTGTTACAGAAGAAGGCACTTTCCAGAAAATATACATTAAAGAACATCTTTCTAAACCGCAGTACAATATTCTTATTCTCTATAGGGTAACAAGCAAATTGTAAACAAACAAAACAACAATATATTAACCTCAAAAATTGTAATCAAGCGGTACCGAGAGTAGAAATAGCAATGTAAATATACTTTACTTAATGGTCGGACCAGGCACAGACCAGTCCTGCTGGAGTCCGAGCCCGGATGATGGGGCTGGAGAAGAACTTGCGGAGTTTATGGTGGAAAGAGAGTGTATTCCTTCTTTATAGAAACATAGAATTTGATGGCAGATAAGAACCACTTGGCCCATCTAGTCTGCCCCCAAAAAATAAGGATCAAATATGGTTTGAGGTAACATGTTTAATGTTTTGTAAGGATATCAATATGCCTATCCCAAGCATGTTTAAATTGTACTACTGTATTTGCCTCTACCATGGGAGGCTATTCCACTTATCTACTACTCTTTCTGTGAAGTAATTCTTTCTCAAATTTCCCCTGAATCTTCCTCCCTCTAGTTTGAGGGCATGTCCTCTTGTTCTGCTGCTCTTCTTCCTGTGAAGAATGTCTCCCACCTGTACCTTGTTAAAGCCCTTGATATATTTGACAGTTTCTATCATGTCCCCCCTTACCCTTCTCTGCTCCAAAGTATACATATTAAGATCTTTTAGTCTTTCATGGTACGTTTTGTGATGTGGGCCATGCATCATTTTAGTTGCCCTTCTTTGTACAGTCTCTAATGTATTTATATCCTTCTGGAGATATGGCCTCCAGAACTGGACACAGTACTCTAGATGAGGTCGTACCAATGACCTATACAGTGGCATTATTACTTCTTTCTTTCTACTGCTGATACCTCTCCCTATGCAACCAAGCATCTGACTTGCCTTCTTCATTGCTTTGTTACATTGCCTACCTGCCTTTAAGTACCCTGAAATAGTGACACCTAGATCCCTCTCTTCCTCAGTAGTTTCCATGATAGTGCCATTTATACTATATTTAATCTTTAGATGTTTGAGACCCAAGTGCATGATTTTGCATTTTTTGGCATTAAACTGTAGTGGCCATGCTCTTGACCATTCCTCTAATCTACCTAGATCATCAATCATTGGTTTTAGCCCGCCTGGTGTGTCTACCCTGTTGCATACCTTTGTGTCATCTGCAAAAAGGCACATTTTACCCTCAATTCCATTTGCAATATCACCAATAAAGATATTAAAAAGCACTGGTCCAAGTTCAGATCCCAGGGGTACCCCACTTGTGACCTTTCCATCCTTTGACTGTACTCCGTTTACTACAACTCTCTGTTTTGTGTCCTGCAACCATGCTCTTATCCATTCAACTATCTTAAAATCCAATCCCAAGGTTCAAGTTTATTTAACAGTATGCGATGTGGGACAGTGTCAAAAGCCTTACTAAAGTCTAGATAAGCTACATCTACAGCTCCACCTTGATCTATTACTTTAGAAAAAAAATAAAGTCAATAAGATTTGTTTGATATGATCTTCCCCCAGTAAACCCATGCTGTTTTGGATCCTGTAAATTGCTGGTTTTGAGATATTGTTTCCATCAATTTCCCTACTACTGATGTAAGGCTCACTGGTCGATAGTTGCTTACCTCTTCCTTTCTTCCACTTTTGTGCAGTGGGACTACATTTGCGGTTTTCCAGTCCTCTGGGATTACTCCAGTAGCTAGTGACTGGTTGAATAATTCACCTGCTCCCCTTTAAGCTCTTTTAGTATCCTTGGATGTATCTCATCAGGCCTCATTGACTTATCCACTTTCAGTTTTGAGAGTTCTGTGAGGACTTTCTCCTTTGTAAATGTACGTGTTTCTCCCTCAGTTTTATGACTCTACTTGCAAGTTAACTGTGGCCCCTTCCCCTCTCTTTCAGCAGTGAATACTGAGCAGAATTAATTATTAATATGATCTGCTATTACATTGTCCCCCTCAAGAAGACTTACACTCTCTGTCTTTAGTCTTATTATTCCACATTTTGATTTTCTCCTTTCACTTATATACCTAAAAAAAGTTCCCCCTTTACCCACTGACTGGGCCATTTTCTCTTCAGCCTGTGCTTTTGCACATCTGATTACCTTCTTAGCCTCCTTCTGTCTAACAAGATACACCTCTTTGTCCTCATTTTTCTGCGTCTGCTTAAATTTCTTAAAGGCCAACTTTTTTGCTTTCACAATACTTGCTACATCTTTCGCAAACCAAAATGGCTTCCTTTTTCTTGTGTTTTTCCTAACTCTTTTGACACAAAGTTCTGTTGCTTTCAGTATTGCACTTTTAACATTTTCCCACTTCTCCTGCACTCCTTCTTTGACTGAAGCTAACACAACTATGGAACCTCCTCTACTGATCAATAATTTTGTGGGAAATCCCCATCTATAGAGAATATTTTCTTTTCAGAGAGCAGAGGTAATGGGGTAGAAAGAGCTTATTTTAGCTAGGGTAGCTTGAGAAAGGTTCTCACAGTATTCTGTCGGAGTCTTCGGACGGTCTGGCAGCTTTAAGAATCACCTCCTTTACATGAAAAAAGTGGATCCACATAAGCACACAATGAGGAGCATCCTCTGGGGCACCCTTGGCTTTGGGGAGCCTGTGGATCCTATCTAACAACAGGTCCATGTATGAACTGTTAGGTTGAAGTTTTTGGAAGATGCTGATGGCGAAATCATTCAAACTGCTATTAGAGACCGTTTATGGGACACCTCATAGTTTTATATTGTTCCGTCTAGATCTGTCCTCTAGATCTGAGATTTTATCTCTTAGGGCATCAACCTCAGTCTGCAGAGAGTCGTGTGAGGAAATGAGATCATTGTTTGAGGAGGTGAATTTGCCCCTTTTTGGTTTCGATATGATCAGTACGCTCACCGAGGTCATCAATTGATTTCTAAAAATCCTGCAGTGTAGCTTTAAACTCCTCGGTTACTTCCCTTTTAAATTGTGGCAAAAGGAGCTTAATGGTACCCACTGTTAGAGGTTGATTATCATCCAGAGCGTTAGTTTCTGAAACAGAAATGTCCACCAGAGCTGCAACTGGTCTTGAGGGACTAGGAAGTTTCTTTTAAGATGATAGTTCCCCAATCTCGACGACTTTTTTAGGCATATCGGGGGAAGGCTTGAAGAAGTCCACCTGGGAGACCGGTTTGGGCATTGTACAGCGCTTAGGCATATTTCGATCAGAAGACATACCAACAGTAAAATTTAAAGATAGAAGGATGCTAACAAATAGAGGAGATAGCGATGAATTCGACATCTATTAGGTCATGCTAAATGCATGTCTTCACTGGTCATGGAGATTAAGCTGAGATGTAATATTCACATGAACCACAAGATGGAGCTGAATGCTCAGGACTGACTTTAGTGGTGAAATAAAAATATCAAATAAGACAGAAGTCTGCAGGAGTTTAGAAACTAAAGCTGTGTACACACGGGGGGCGATATATTGCTCAGCAATATATTGCTAGCAATATATTGCTGAGCAATATATTGCTCAGTGTCTCCTTTTCATCAGCGACCAGAGATGCCGGGGGAGCCGCAGAGGGAATCAGCAAGCTCCTGCGACCAGCGATCATAAGGGGTCTAAAAACAGGATCTAAACCTGTGCACACTCCAATTGCTCAGCGACCATATTGCCAGCGATTATAGCCCATGTGTACACACCTTAAGTCTGCCAAGTGTCCAGGTAATCACCCAACAGGAGTTGCAGTATGTAGGAGGCCACATAGGACACTCCAAGCTCTGAGACACCGGGTTGTGTAGGTCACAATAGCAGAGCAGTAGGGCTATTATGAGACTGCTGGCAGGGAAGGCAATATGGCCACCGCTGACTCCTCCAAGCGGAAGGTGAGGAGAAGCCACCAGGGAGCAGGGAGATCGCAGGCCAAAGTCAGCGGGTCTCAGGGGTCTGGGCAGATGTCTGCTCACCGCGGGGTTCTGTCCTAGAGCGCAGGGCAGCTCTACGGGCCCCGAATCGCTGTGAAACGGGGTCCGGAGCTCAGTCTGCTGCCGCAACTTTAGGCCCTGGCTTCACCTGTGGGGTAGGCCACGTCCTGCCCTGCACTTGAAAATTACTCCCGGGGCCGCGATTTACATCACTACCCCCCGGAGGGTGCAGGGAGGCTGGATGGTGGTTGTGGGAGTCGCAGTGCCCGCCAGAACAGCGGTATAGGGCTCAGGCTGCAGGAGCTCTCTACTGGATGTCTGCTCTCCTGTGCGTCCAGGACTTGGCCCCCCTTATTCTCATTTTTTAAAGTTTGTTTTGTTTATTCATTTCTATTGAATGAGCCAAATTCCAGGATTCTAGCACAATGTGTACATATGTGTCATCCTGCAAAATGTATCATGCCTGTGTGGAGTGGACCAGGACTAGCTGGCAATGTAGTTATACCTTTCACATTGCACCTCATTACCAGGTTCATGCTGGTTCAACCCGGTAATTATTGCGATGTGAAAGGGGTTACCGGGTCCAGCAAAACGGTAGCAGCACAGCATTATGAACGGTAATAAAGAAGGGTTCTTACTGATTAGTTGCTGTGTTGCTTTGCAGTGTGAATGGGGTTATCAGGTCCAGTGACCCATTTCCCAATAACACCAATAGAGGAGGCAGTGCTTGGAGGAGGACCAGCTCTTTGGCAAAAACCCAGTTTGTGTCACCGCAATAAGTGTTTTTCTTATTGCCTTGTTATATATAGGCTGGTTCATTGGTGGATCCAAAAATATCTGCATCTGCTAATGCCGCATCCAATTGTGGAAGAACTGTAGAAGCCCACTTGCAGCATCTAAAAACTGTGTATTTGTGCCTTTGGGGCAAGATGGATAGCTTATGCAATCCTGTATGTTGGGAAATGGCACTTTCGCAGTGAATAAATGAGATTGCCTCCGCAGAGGCATTCGCTGGGAGGGGTCATGGTTGGGGCAGCAGGTGTTTGGGAAAATAAATCTAGGGTGTAGTGAGACCAAAGTCTCCATCATAATGCCCCCCTGTAAATGCAAGTCTGAGGAAGGTCAGACTTACAGAATACGGTCACTGGGTAGACAATGTCTAAGTTGACAGTCACTAGGTCGACCACTAATGGTTGACAGTGACCAGGTCGACACCTTGAAATTGTCGACATTGACAACAGATCGACTTATACATGGTCGACATGAAAATGGGTGACATGAGTTTTTCATATTTTTCTTCTTCAATGAAAAATCATTTTTCCATACTTTATTATCCGAGTGGGCATACTGTAGAGAGGTAATATTATAGTGTGCAAAGTACAGAGAGGCACCGTGCCCGAAAGATGGTGAGCGCAACAAGCCATGAGGGGGGACGCAGAACACTCATACAGTGTCCCTGTCGACATAAACAACAAAAACATGAAAAACTCATGTTCACCCAATTCATGTTGAACATGTCTGTCGACCATAAACTTGTGTCGACCTAATGAAATGTCGACCATGTCACTAGACATTGTCTACCACTTATACCGTAACCCAGACTTACTCATTGTGCAGTTACAGATGAACATAGCGAGCGATGGTTACAACGATCCTCTATAACTGCAATTGCATCCCAGTTTTTAGCAAATGCAGGCAGGGGTGGTATGCAAGCAGCATAAACGATCCAACCTAAATTAGGTCCTTTATAAGCACCATCACTTGCATCTTTGAAATTTGCACTTGCCTTATGGCAGGTGCAGTTTTTCTATCCGATTATGATCTCCTATGTCCGCTACATACACTGACATGCAAGCAAAGTTTCTGTGTTAGTTACTCCACCCCTCTGTTACTCTCCAGTATCCCCCACTATTATTTCCATGTCCTGCGCCCAATACCACGGTATATGGTCATTAGGTCGACACATGAAATAGGTCAACATGGCTAAGGCCGACAGAGTTGGAAGGCCGACACAAGCATTAACATTGACAATGGCAAGGTTGACAGTCAAACGGTGTGCTTGTTCTGAATGTCGACATAGTACTATATCACTGTGCGCAGACAATCCGGACAGATACATGGTAAGACTCAGATGTTCACTCTCTAATGGACAAAACCAAAAGCACTGCAGGTGGGGCTGATGTAACATGTGCAGACAGTTAGATATGGGTGTTTTATTGTTTCTGTGCAGGGTAAATACTTCATGGTTGCCTACCTGACCCTCTCCTTCAGGGAGAAAATGCTCTGCTCCTGGACTTACCTGGTAATGTATGATTGCCAGCACCTGTGGTGAAACAACTTTCTTATCAAAAACCTAGCTCCCCACAGGTGATGGTTATTATACATTACTAGGGAAGTCCAGGAACTGAGCATTTAAGGTGCCCATACACGTTACAATTATTGCATACATTATTGTATACAATATCGTATCTCATCGCATCTCAGTTTTGCAAAGAGATCAGATGAGATTAGATCTAGTACAAAAAGTATGTGCAGCACATACTTTTTGTACTAGATCTCATCTCATCTGATCTCATCGCAAAACTGAGATGCGATGAGATGCGATATTGTATACAATGTTGTATGCAATAATTGTAACGTGTATGGGCACCATTACTCCCTGAAGGAGAGGGCCTGGTAGGCAACCATGAAATACTGTCTGCTTTATTTTTAGATTTGGGTGGGGGGGGGGGGGGGGTGTACTTCAATTTTATATCTATATTGCAGATATAAATTTGAAGTACACCCCCCCCACCCAAATCTAACTCTCTCTGCACATGTTACATCAGCCCCACCTGCAGTGCACATGGTTTTGTCCATTAGAGAGCGATTGTGCCTTTCTGATTTAATCAGAATAACCCCCTATGTTAAACATCATCACTACATCCAAATCTGAATCATCTCCAAATGGTTTGATGTTAAATTAATCTCCCGAAATGATTCAATTCCATAAATTGTTTATGTTTTTTAGATGTCAGATCATACAGATGTCATGAAAGGTATAAACCAGCTCCCAGGAGTGCATTACCCAGTTCTTACTCCAAATATACAAGGGTTTCATTCCGCAGTAAGTATACTATAATGCTTTATCCTCATTACACTCTGCTGGTTATGATCCATAGCAATTATCTCAAGAATGCAGATAAAAAATATGTTCTTACTATTTATAAATAAATATATACCTGGAACTTGTGCATAACATACAGTACAGTAGAAGGTCATTAAACCCATAAATTAGAATTTGCGGTACGAATGCACATTTTTGATGGCTCTTACGATGCATTGTTTGTTTTTTTGTGCACAACTTGAGGTGTTTCAGTATGATTATGCTTACCTTGGTGCTGGGCTTGCCCCCAGCGTGGTGCTCCGGAGGCCCGGCGCGGTGATCCCGGTGCCTGCAGATGATGCCATGTTCAAGCACCGGCTCAGGAATGTGCAGGAGAAATTTGCCGGGGCAGCTGCCGCTGTAAAAGGTACCAAACGCCGGGTCGCACCCGGGTTGAAGCAAAAACTCGGGTGCGACCCAGCGTTTTGGTGTAAAAGGGGTATTAGTGATTGCAGGCTTTGTCCTCAAATGAGGGTCGCGACAGCTCTGTCGAGCCCTGGTAATGAAAGGGGGCATGGCTAATGTGGAAGGGTGTGGCCACTTCCCCCTTATGTGAAAATAGTAATATGCGTTAACAGGGCCCGGGTAAAAATTACCCACATCCCACTCTGCACCACTGCCTCAGATGCAGCACTTGAATCTAGCATATGCTAACAAGAGATACTGTATCTATTTCCTATAGACGCCTACTGTTGCATTTAAATGTTAATGACAAGGAATTGCAAAGCTGCTTCTTTGCGGCTGTGCACTTCCTTCCAAATATGATGACCCTTAATGCATATATCTCTTTGTACGTCAAGAGGGTGTGAACAGATTAGTGCACCCTCTGAGCTTACTGCAAGCAGTATTTGCATAGATCCAGGCTGTTCATTTGGAATACATGTCTTACCATGCATTAGCGGTGGGGCTTAACACAGGATATAATTGAATGCTGTATCTCTTAACCCATGAGCTAAAAGCCAGCTGTAAGTCCCATGGATAATTGAATTCCAATCTATAGTGAACCCTATATATATGTACGGCTGTGCGGGCGGCAATCTCGGTCCTTGATGCGGCGATGGCTATTAAAGAATTGAGCCAACTGCCAGGCGGTGATACAACGTTTCGATTTATTATCGTCTTCAGGTATATATATATATATTTTAAGTATATTACTACCAGAATTCAAATGGAAAAACCTATAGAAACCAATTAATTATCTGTCACTATTCTAATGGAGAATACACAATAAAAACAAAGTGCACCATTTTCTGTCTTTTTATTGTATGCGCCATGTAGCTACAGTATAATATGTTCTTCTAGAGTGAGTAATACTGTAAGTGCTGTATAGTATGTGTTGTGGTAGTATGCTTCATATGTCTGCTGTGGGCAGTGTTTTTTCTGCCATGAGTGACATCCACATACATGACACAAAATATTATAGATACTTAAAATGTAAATTAACCATATTATACATAAAAAGGGAAGAAGGGGAATGCCTTCTAGTGTGCTGGGGGTAGTATAACACCCAAAAGTGAAGCAAAAAAAAAAATATAATAAATATAAATGTTACTGCAGCCTGACTTCTGTGTGTGCAGCCTCATCTGTCATAAACAGGCCATAAGCACTCTGCCTGTGTGTTTGGCTCTCCAGCTGCAGTGATTTGGAGGCTTGTCCTTTCTGGTTGTTTCCATTGGGCGTTGTTCCCTATATTACCTTGTTGTACTAAGCTCTGTGCTGGTTATACTGCTATTTCTAGTGCCTGATTTCTCCTGAATTCTCTGAACTATCTGTTTCTTTGCTTATACAGTACCTGTCATTGTGCACTCCAGCCTGTATGTACCTGCTCTGATAGAGCTCCTGTTTGTGACTCTGTGGATGCACCTGTTTTCTTTATGTACCTGCTCTGATAGAGCTTCTGTGTGTGACTTTTGGAAGTGCCTGTGTCCTGCATGTCCCTGCTGTGATTGAGCTTCTGTTTGTGTCTCTTTGGATAAACCCATGTCCTGTATGGGGTGTATTCAATGCTGTGGGCAAGCAGCGACAGCGAGCAGAGCTTCCTGTTCGCTGTCACCACTCACCCAGTCAGTATTCAACGCAGCCCCCCTCATACGCCAATTCCCTCTCGCTCCATTTTTTTGAGCGAGGGGGAATTGGCGTATGCGGCTCCAGAAGCAGCGAGACTCACGGCTAAATACAGCGGGCTCCCTGCATTAGCCGCAAGCCTCGCTGTTTGGGGGAATCCTCGCTGTCCTGTGACAGCGAGGATTTCCCCAGAACATTGAATAGAGGGTTAAACAGCGAGGATCGCTGGTTTTCTGCAATCCTCGCTGTTTAACCCCCCTCGCCGGCCCCATTGAATACCTGCCTAAGTATCTGCTCTTGCTGGGCATCTGTATGTCCACTTGTATATTCTGGTGTTGCTATTAGCGACTAATCCACGTTTGCCTGTCCTTAACCAGTGCTACTCAGTCTGGCCCTGCCTGTTTGTATGTCTGTAACTGGTGCTGCTCAGCAGTCCGGTCCAGTCCATTTGTCTGCCTGTTACTGGTGCTGCTCCGCAGCCCGGTCCTGTTTGTCTGCCTGCCTGTCCACCTACACTGGCACAGTGATGCTACCTGCGACTAATACCTCGGCCATTGTGGTTCACTGCTTAGTGCTTGGTAATGCTATCTCGTTACTGTGGCGATAGTGTGTACAGCTGCCGCAGTGGTCCTGTGCTAGTCCCACATGGTAGTGTGCTAAAGTGTCTTATTTGTCTTGTGTGCTGGTCCTTCCTCCTGTGTCCCAGTCTGCCTCCAGTCTTGTGTTTGCCTTGCCCAGCCTCCTGTAGCAGTAGGGTTACCACCTTTTTCCTTTAATTCTGGACACATATTAATTACACAGGTTCTGTGGCTGGCAGACTGCAAGACTCCATTTCACCTGATTTTAAACTTCCACAAAACCTGTGTAATTAATGTGTCCGGAATTAAAGGGGAAAGGTGGTAACCCTATGTAGCAGCCTTGTCCAAATTAAGACCTGGCTTCGCCCCAGTACCTGGTGGACCTACTGTAATTAGCTAGGGAAAAGTGGCAGTTTTAGATAAAGCCTTCGCTTGCATAAGGCTTTAAGGACTGCTGGGCAAGAGCAACCGTACCACCCTGGTGCCGCTTCTAACACTTATCTGAAATGCATATCTTCGGTCTTAGGATCACCACATGAGTCATTTTTGGAAGATAACACCATAAATATAACAGTGTGTCCCATTTCTAAAAAGATAGATTTTGCATATGATATTATGACAGTGCAGCAGAAAGCCTATTTGAAACACAGAGGTCCCATAAAAACATTATCACAATGGATTTATAAAGGTTACTATCAACTTGATGAAGTCATACTGAGACAAAATGCATTGGGCCTTTCACACCTGACCCTCTCTACACACAGATAAGCCGTTATGTTTGTTTTATCATATACATGTGTTTCAACAGTTTGCCATGAATGCAAATGCTCTTACCGTCGCACGTATTTTGAAGGTATTTTTAATATATGGGATGCAATCAGATGTGACTGTCTTTTTAAAAGAACAGGGATCTATCAAAGTCTAATGCTGTGTACACACGGGGTAACATGATTGCTGGGGATATATTGCTAGCAATATATCCCCAGCAATCATATTGCTCAGTGTCTCCTTTTCATCAGCGATGAAAAGGAGACACTGCTACGGGGCGGAGGGGGAGCGCAGCAGCAGCAGACGCTGCTGCTGCTGTCACTTTGATGGGAGGAGGGAGGGAGCAGCGGCACAGGGCTGGGGAGATCAACGCTGACCTCCCGGCACAGCGATTGCGGGGAAAAGCTCCTGTGACCAGCGACCATTAGGCAGTGCACACGGGAGCGCGCAGCTGGTGATTTATCGCTCAGCGACCATATTCCCAGCGATTTTACATGAAATTGCACCCGTGTGTACTCACCTTAATGTTCACAATATATTCTTGTACAAGTGTTGTTGATGCCCATCAGCTGGAAAAGGTTACAAAACCATCTCTCATGAGTTTGGACTCCACTAATCAAGTCAGACAGGTTGTGTGCAAATGGAGGAAATTCCATACCCTTATTACCGCATACCTCCCAACATGACCCTCTCCAGGAGGGACAAAATCCTCTGTTCCTCTTAATTTATGATTGCCATCACCTGTGTTGAAACACCATTCTCATCAATAAACCTGTTCTAAACCGCTAATGGCAATCATACATTAAGAGGGAAGTCCATGAATGGAGCATTATGTCCATCCTGGAATGAGTCATGTTGGGAGGTATGTTACCGTTCCCAGGAATGGTTGACCAACAAAGATTATGCCAAGAGCTAGGCATCTAATAGTTTGCAAGGTCACAAAGAAACCCAAGGTAAAGTCTTAGCAACCAAAGGCCTTTCCCACATTAGCTAATGTTTATGTGTCCACCATCGGGAGGACACTGAACAACAATGGTGTGCATGGCAGCTTTTTGGATTAAATATGAAGTTATGTGTGGAGAAATGTATACACTGCATTCAGCATAAAAACCTCATACAAACTGTGAAACATAATGGTGGTGGTATCATGGTTTGGACCTGTTTCACTGCATCTAGCCCAGGACATACTTGCCTACCTGACCCTCTCCATGAGGGAGAAAATGCTCTGTTCCTGGTGAAACACCAGGTGATGGCAATCATCAGTGACGTGCGGTGAGGTCATTGCCTGGGGTGGCACTGACCACACCACCACCACCACCCCCCCCCCCGAACATGGCGGTGCTACATATGCAGCGGCCGCCGGTACATGCGCCCCCCCCACTCCCCTCCCACCACCCGGCGGACTCACCTGTCCTCGGCGGTGGCGGCGGCCAGTCCTCTCGGCGGTGAGACGGGTGAGTGACATCTGCTTTCTCCCTGCAGGCGCCGAACTCCCCGCTGCCCGCGCTGCTGCATCTCCTCTCCAGGGCCCTGCATGTATGTGATTGGACAGCGGATCCAGCACTGGATCTGCTGGCCCAATCACATCTGGGGGCGTGCGTTTATACTGGTGCCCCTGTCATTGCGGCATGAGTATAAGTGCCGCTTCCCCATTCATTTTCAATGGGCTTTTACAGCCCATTGCTGCACCCTGCCCCCTGCCCACCCCTACCCGCCCCCCGCTGCCCAGAGTTTTAATGTTAACAGCGGGAGGCACCTCTCCAGCTGCCTCCCACCCTCACATGCAGCAGTGGGAGGCAGCCGGAGAGGTAGAAATGATGAAAATAATAAAAGAAGATATATAAATATCTTCTTTTTATTACTTTCATCATTATGACAGGGGAGGCTCTGCCTCCCCTGCCTCCCCTGACTGCACGTCCCTGGCAATCATATATTACCAGGGACGTCCAGGAACAGAGTATTTTCTCCCTCATGGAGAAGATCAGGTAGGCAAGTATGCCTCACACACTCAGCACAGTGTCACAGCAGAATTCTTTTCTAATCTTCGCACATACAGACGTACAGATTTTCTGCCTGATCTATCTGGTGGGAACAAAAACCTGGTAATGTATGGGAGCATATGACAATCAAAAAATTGTTTCCAAACACTTGAAAAGAGACAGTTATCAGTCAGACAAATTGTTTAAATCATTCTGATATAACAAATTTATCAAAGCATATATATATATATATATATATATATATATATATATATATATATATATATATATATATATATATATATATGTTTTCCTGCATTTGGATGGAAATTTTTTATTGTCATATGCTCCCATACATTTCCAGGTTTTTGTTCCCACCAGATAGATCAGACAGAAAATCTGTATGTGTGTACGCACCTTTACAGTCATACAATTTCAATCTTTCACACTCTTCTTTATTATTCTGAGCACCTTGTTATATGTTTGTCTTTTAAGTCCTGATTTTAACCCTCAAAAATTTTACCCAAGCTAGAGGGTATGTCCTCAATCGCAAAAGGCTTATGCCCCCCCACCACACACACACACACACACACACACACACACATATGAATAAAATAAAAATATTATTTATATGAGAAAGTAAAAACATCTTTCTTCCTCAAAGGTGTGCATCCAGCCTATTCCATCTAGCCTGTAGTGCAGTCATTCCCAACCACAGTCCTCAAGGCACACCAACAGTACAAGTTTTAGTGATATCCAGGCTAGAGCACAGGTGACTTAATTAGTACCTGAGTGATTCTGATTAATCCATCTGTGCTGAAGCCTGGATATCACTAAAACCTGCACTGTTGGTGTGCCTTGAGGACCGTGGTTGGGAATGCCTGCTGTAGTGGAATAGCAAGGCAACTTGGAGTTGCAAAGGTTAGGTGTGGCAGCCAGCTTTAAAGGGCTTAAAAAAAAAATGCTTACGGTTTTGTGTTAAGTGGCCAGTGAAGCAGGCAGGTGTAAGTACGTCTATTTTGTGAATCTGGCATATTATTTTAAGCCTTCTAAATTTGCTCTTAAAGAGTAAACACCGGGTACTATGGAGGAGTTACTGGCCAGCAGAGGAATGGTCTGATGGACAGGCTCTTTTTTTAACAGGGGAGGCGTATATAGCCTACTATGTGGACATGACTGTGGCTGAGGCTATATGCAGCAGGGTTGGGGTGATGGGCCACAACAAAGCCCAAGAATGTCATGACAGAAGGCTGGATACCTCCAAGAATTCAGCTGGCCAAATAAGCCTGGCTTCCTAGGGCCTAGTTGCAGCCGTATACAATTCTGCATTGCAAATTGTGGAGATATGCAGGTGTTAGTGTGCCCTTCATTCTGACCCCCAAACTTGTAACGAGTTAGCAGTGGTGACTGAGTGACACCTGACTCATACCCTCCAACTGTACCGATTTAGCCGGTACAGTACTGTTTTTAACGGTCTGTACCGGCTAAGTCAAAGTGTACCAAATGTACAGGTTTTTTTTAGATAACCGGATCCTCTGACTCTGGCTTCCGGCAAACTGCATATGTAGTTTCATTCTTTCACAGCCGGCTGCTCTTCAGGGAGGGGGAGTGGCCGACCAAACTACAACTCCCAGAGGGCTTAGGGTGCCAGGGGCCGAGTTCGCTTTGTCAACCCAATGTATCCATATCACACACCCTATCATGACGAGCCAGTTTGCGCCTGCCCTGCCGATGCTGCTGCTACTGGCTGCGCTGAGCCTGTCACAATATATGACAGCGCAGCGCAGGAGACAGTTTGAAGAGCGGCTCACCTTCTCTGACTGTTAATAACAGAGCCACCCCCGCCCTCCTCCTATGTGCTGTGTGCCCACCGTCGCGTCCAGTAAGCAGCAGCATTTCTCTCCCTCTACCACCTCTCTCCCCCTATGTGTGTGTACTAGCAGGCTTTGTCCCAGGCGATGCCACCTGAATAAATATACTCTCAGCCCCTGCACACCAACTGCCGCTGACTGCTATAAGCCTGGTTGGACACAGGTAGGCAGTCTACTCACCTCATACATGCAGTTTTTTTTTTTTTTTTAAGTTTACGCCCCATTTACTCATGGCCACGCCCATTTTCTGCAATTGTACTAATTTTTACTCCTCATATGTTGGAAAGTATGCTGACTAAAACCATGACAGGACTTGTGACAGTACCAAAGCACAGAACTCCGGTTCCAGTGGTTAAGCCAAAGGCCCCACCTCCCACTGTGTGCTTTGAGTGCAACAAGTTTGGTCATGTATGGCAAAACTGCCCAAGACAGGGAGAGTCGATGGATTGCAGTGAGGGCAGGATACTTCGCCCAGTGATAAGCATGGCTGCTTGAAATATGACCCAAGCAGAGTGCACCCTGTTCCATGTCATGTACTGCTGGAAGGTTGGAAATCTGGGTGCTGGTGGACACTGGCGAATGTGGTTCCTTCAGGTCCTGCCTACTATCAGGGTGTTGTATATCCAATGTGATGCAGAGGAGTGCCCTGGGTTTACTAACCACTGACAATACAAGGCCGACCATTAAAGTAGGTAGCTGCGGTGACTTTCCGTCCACCTTATACAGACAAAAGGTGAAATCGTCCCAAGGCGCAAAGCCAGAATCCTGCAGCCGTACACTGGAAGAAGAGGTTCACCAGAAACCTCTTATCGACGAAATTGCAGAGAGAGGAAACCAATGTATGATGAACGCTGGTTTCTTGTTTGCTTCAACTGTAGCTCATAGAAAAATAGAGAAACATAAACATACATAAATTAGGGATGTATGTGTGTGTGTATAGGGTCTATATATAATAGTAGCCCAGATGGCAAAGAATATCTGGAAGGGATATCGTACCCTCACTCACACAGAGTAATGGGTATACAGGCGCATCAGGGTATCTTTAGACTTCATAAAACACCTTTATATGTGACGGAATGAAAAAGTGAATGCGTACCGTACTCACATGTACGATCACTTTTATAATCGCATAAGGGTATCTTTTGGGATTCCACAGGTACTGCTAGGCGGTTATGGCAAATATCCTCCAACCGTCCCCAAACATCCAAAAAGAGAAAGAAAACGTTCTCTCTTATTCAAAAGGTTTTATTTGGGATATAACATAAAAGATGTGCAGGGTGCAACCTGTACCCAAAGTTGTTATCAGAACAAAAGGGAATCGTACCTGAAATGGCAGAGTATGGCCATCCACTGCCAGTCAGGTGCTTCCAGGGTTACAGATAGATTCACTGCACAGCTCCTCTCCACCAACGCGTTTCAACCGGTAAACTGTCTTTCTCAAGGCTGGAGAGCAGTTGTGCCTAGTGCTGGTATTTATAGTAATGGCTTAATCATGGTGGACTCTCCCATTAAGGGGGAGGAGATCCTACCGGAAATGTCAGTGTAATACTGATAATTATTTTAAATGGCTTATAAAGACATGTAATCATGGTCTATTTAGGGACTATGTATAGTCTGTATTGCCCCCGTTATACATAAAAGTTTGGACGCTTGTGGCTGGATTATAAATAAGTGAAAAACGTCTATGTTTCAAACCAGGAAGCGGCGGGTGACACGCATCTGAAGCGCACACGTCACTTCCGCCGCTTCAGCCTGGTCATTAGAGTGGTAGCAGATTGATCTGCTCTAGTATTCAAGCGGAACGTCACTTCCGTCTACATACGATGCCAGGAAGTGGCGGGTGACTCGCAAACGTCACATCCGCCGCTGCTGACTGGTCTTTGGGTTTATGCCAGCACGATCCCTCAAGCGTACGTGCGGCAAATGACTTTCGCCGCTTATATAGAATATCACGCTTTATATGCGTGTTGACGTCACTGGCGCCAGTTCAGTATGTAATGAAGTGGCCGTGCTAATATGTCCGGGTAATTCCATCCACCTTACCCACTAATCCTGGGACGTGACTTCCCTTTACTGCACGAGCAGGTTACGTGGCATGACACCAAGAAACGTCAGATGCTGAGGCATCTCTAGAGCCCGAGACCAGAGACTACCAAAGTTTGACATCTGTGAGAGCTACTGCCAAAGCTGAACCACCCCAGGAAACAAAGACTGAGGACCCATCGAACCCAGTTGCTGAGAAAGTATCATTGCAGGACTTTGGGGTGAGACCAACGTGATGATAGCAATCTGGTACATTTCTTTGAGACTGTAAAAGTGGTTTATGGTAGGGTGGTTGCTGCTTTACCACCAGAGGGTGTGCCATGTTTTGTGTTAAAAATGATTTGCTATTATCGTGTTACCAATTTACAGTGGAAAAGAGTCGATCAGTTGTTAGTTCCCTGAAAACACGAGCAGCTGATAATGGGACCAGCACATTCACATCCATGGGGTGGCCATTTAGGGGAGGGGAAATCTCTCCAATGCATACAGTTAAGGTCCTTTTACCAGGCATCTATGCTGCAGTCAAGATGTATTGTCATGAATGCCCAGTGTAGGAGAAAGAAGGTAAGGCTAATGGGTGCGCTATAAAACCAAAGTGCAGCTATACACTCACTCAATGAGTAGAAAACACCTTAGACTACTCAAAAGGTACAATGGTTTTGAAGAAGAATGAGTAAGTGCAATAGCGCTCAGAGGTAACCAAGTATAGAAATAATTTTAACCATATAATAAAATATAGTCAATAAATACCATACATAAACCTATACATTACACATTATATAACATTCAGCTCTTCCTCTATGGCAGCTCCCCACTGCTGGTCAAATCCTGCTGGCTTTGTCTCATGCTGCTGACAAGCTCTGTATAGTTGAACTGAAGAGCTGAATGTTATATAATCTTGGCAATGAGCTGCAAAGGACTGGGAGATGCTCAGAATAAGGGGAGAAATCGTTGAAGTTGAACCATCCATCCCAATACTTACTTACCTGTTGATCTCAGATGTGTAATGTATAGGTTTATGTATGGTATTTATTGACTATATTTTATTATATGGTTACAATTATTTCTATACTTGGTTACCTCTGAGCGCTATTGCACTTACTCATGAATGCCCAGTGTGCCAGAAGATGGCCCCGTGGCCAGAAATTGGGCTCCACTGGTACCCTCACTGTCATTTCCATGACTTTGGATAACATTTTTATGGATTTAATAGGGCACAATGGAAAAATCTGCTTGAGGGCACCAATACATACTAGTGGTAGTGAATTATGCAACCATATACCAGGAGGCTATACCCCTGCATAATATATGAAATCTGGCACTATTGCCAGAGAGTTACTAACACTATATACCCACCTGGCAATCCCGAAGGAGGTCTTAATGGACTAGGGTTTATCCCGGGTGTTAAAGGTAGACAGGGTTATCACCTCAGTGTACCACCTGCAAACAGATGGCCTGGTAGAAAAGTTTAATGAATACCGTAAACAAACATTAAAGAGAGCAGTGTCTCAAGAATAAAGAGAGCAGTGTCTCAAGAAAAGTGAGATTGCGATTTGCTCTTAACTTATTTGATGTTTGTAGTCAGAGAGGTAACCCAATCCTCTAAAGGGTTTAGGGCCAGATTCTCTAAGCTTCAAAAGTGATAAAATATAGAGTAATAAACAGCCAGCCAATCAGCTCCTGCCTGACATTTTTCAAACACAGTCTGTGACATGGCAGGTAGGAGCTGATTGGCTGGCTGTTTATCACTCTCTATTTTATCACTTTTGAAGTTTAGAGAATCTGACCCTGTGACCCTTTGAACTCCTCAATGGGAGACAACCCAGAGGGATTCCGCATTTGTTAAAAGAAGGGTGGAACAACAACCTGGTCAAGACTCTAATGTCGTTCAGTTTATGTCCCAATTGTACGGCCTTCTAAGGCAGATTGCGGCACTCCTGAATGAACATATGAAAAAGGGCTCAACAACTTTAAAATTATAGTTATGACATCACCGTAGTCAACTGGGAATTTGAACCGGGTAACAAGGTGCTAGTGCTTGTGCCCACTACAGAAAGTAAAATGTATGCTCAATGAAGGGGCCCTTATGAATTCACAGAGGTGGTGGAACCTGTCAATTATAAGGTTTGACAGGAGGGTATAAGGAGGGAAGTACAAATATACCATTTAAACCTGCTAAAACCTTGGAAGAAAAGTGCCAACCAGCCCTCTTTGGTGGCAAAAAAGGTTCCAGAATGCCAGATACCCATTGATGTCACACTTAGTCCTAGTCAAAAATAGGAAGTGGTGAATTTTCGTATCACAGTACCATTTCGGCAAAGACACAGATCATCCAACATGATTTTGTGACTCCCCCCAGGTGGTATTTAAACAGAGGCCATATCGCATACCCGAGGCAAACAGGTGAAGGAGATATGCCTAGGGGTCATAGAGGAATCCACCAGTGCGTGGAATAACCCCATTATCTTAGTATGTAAGCCTTCGGGTGCTTTAAGATTCTGCAAGGACTTCTGTAAGTTAAATCAAGTTTCTTGCTTTGATTCATACCCTATGGATCAGGTTGATAAGCTAGTAGAAAATTTCACCAAGAGTCAGTATCTTAGCACTCTTGATTTGACAAAAGAGTATTGGCAGATTCCTTTTACGGAAGATGCTAAGGCAAAAACAGTCTTCTCTACCACAGAGGGCTTATTTCATTACAAAATGCTGCCATTTGGTTTACATGGTGCCCAAGGAACCTTCCATAGAGCTTTGAATAAGCTTTATATTTAGACATCGTTATTTTCAGCTCTGACTGAGAACCACATCTACCAAAGTTAAAAGTGTGCAGTCACCCAAAATCAGAATAACCCACTTGGTCTAAACCCAAATGTAAGTGGCAACTTGGGACATTTCTCATTTGGTAGGATATTACCACATGTTCATACAGGATTTTGCCATTAGAGCAACTCCATTAACTGAATATCTTAAAAAGCAGTCCTCAGACAAAATATCTTGGTCTAAACCAGTGTCTCTGGCCAGAGACTTTTTGATGCCAAGAGGGTCTCCACCTTGAGGGACCATAAGGACTGCGGGGACGCCTGTGTTTGTAACATCTTGTGCCTTTATGTCTACTTCTTAAGTGGACCACCCCACTTGGTGAGAGTTCGGTCTGCATTGAGACCTTGATGTTTTTAATATTTTATTTTTATAAACAAATGTGCTGCACTATTATGTGATTCATTTTATTCACACATCCATTGGGACCATGTGAGCTGGTTGCCTATGATGACATCAGTGTTGTTCCAAATGCTTCAATAGTCTACTTTCCTTGTAGACCACCTTCAATGGAACGGGTTGTGAATACCCTATGATATACTTTGGAATTGTAGATTCAATATTTTAACAATACTTCACTATCCTGCTGTATCTTTTTCTGTCTTTTGGGTCTAACTATCCCGAAAATTGGGGAACATCCAACTCCTAAAGCTTCAGTGCTCAGAGACACACCAAGTCTTGTTTTTGGTATTGTATGTGGAAGTTTGAGGTGTCACATTTTATTTTGGAAGTATCCCAGAGATGCTTAGCGCACCATTCCATTTCTTCACTTTATAAGGCAGAGAGCTTGCCTGGGTGGTTGAAGCTAAGGGGGGAGGAGTGTGGCAGGGATAGCATATTTAAACATGAGGGCAGTGGCGTAACTAGATATCCGTAGGCCCCATAGCAAAAGATTGAAAGGGCCCCCTATTTAGCAACTGATTGTGACAAATGTATGTAAATCATATTACTTAGACAGTAAAGATGGGCCCTCTTCAGCTCTGGGCCCCATAGCAGCTGCACCCCTTGCACCAATGGTAGTTATGGCCTTGCATGAGGGTAATGTGGAAGATCCAATCCAGGTTTTAGAGCAGCAGCAGGAAAATTAGATCCAGTCAAGGTTTCCTAAACTGATGTGATCAAGGTTTGGATAATTAGCAGCACCTTTAGCTTTCTGTTATATATGTGCCCAGGGCAGGAGGTCATTGCTCCCAATGCTGAGAAATAACCTTGCTTGCTGAGCTGTTAATCTGATATGCTGTTTACCTGCTACAAAATAAAGACCTATACTTCATCTATATCCTGTATACGTTGTTCCTTATAACATTATATAGACCCTGGAATATTTATATATATATCAAAGTCAAAAGCTAGCATACTCAAAAATCACCACAGCAGTTTATACAGCGGATCCCAGGTGGCAAAACATGGAAGTATGATCGGCTTCACACTATGGCCCTTTTTCTAGTTGACTCGGACAGATGCGTATTTTCGGACGGCCACCGAGTGTTCTTAGCCCCGCCTACCGTACAAATCGCCCACACAGTCTGAATGCGGTAAGACGCAGAGCGAATGGACCGCGAGTGGATGTTTCATGTGAAAAACTCCCCCCATCTGTGGGAACCTCCCCCATCCTCCGATGGTCGCTGACCATCGAATGATGGATCGAGCGGTCAGCCAGCTCAGAGTGCTCCAGACCACTCGGACATTTCTCTGTGCAAAAGCAGGGATATGGGCGGGCAGCTGGCATCCGGCTATGTCAGCTGTCCATCCCCCACACATGCGTTACGGCCAGATTACCATACGTACGCCCAGCGTTTTCATGGGAATGCCCATAAAATTCGGGGCAAACACATATGGTAATGAGCCCAAACAGCCTTTCACGCCCCTCTCCACCCCCAGTTCGGATTGTTCTGACCAATCGTTTTCTGTACGGAATTCACGCCGTATTCAGACGTGCGTGGCATTCGTACATGCGCAAACACAAAACATTGGCTGTCTGATCGAACAAGTAGCCTTCCGACTCAATCAGAATAAGAGCCTATAGGTGCAGACAGCTCCTGGGGCTGGATGGATCAAAAGACAGGTGTGAGGTGTGGTTTCCAATAGTGATGCTGAGAGCTGTCTTTGAGCAGGCCTGCGTTTACTGGCGTCTGCCCAGTGTTTCTATGGGCGCACCCACCATTTTTGTGGGCACACCAATGAAACATCGAATGCCCACCCCGGAATGCCCCCTGCCTGTCTATCAGGCAGCAAGCAACCCGGCGAATGAAAAATTTGCCAAAGGCACTCACTGTGGGGGTATGCACATTATGACCTATGCGCATGCAGATTCTAACTTTATTCCTCCAGAAGGTGATAGATAAATAGTAAACTCAAATATGATTGGTTCCAAGGGGCAACATGTCTCACTTCTAAAAACTCTCTCTTTAGTAAATTTACTACTAAGACAGAACCTGGGAGAAAATGGGAGATCATGAGCAAGGTAGAGATAGTCAAGCAGCAACTTTACTAATATTCCAGAATTTGAAGAATAGTTCTATGAAACTACTTTAAGATGTTTGTTTTGCAATTTAGATACTAAAAAATGTGTTTAACATCACACATTGCCAAGACGCATCCTGTTTACAGCAATAAACACTAAACTGCAAACACACAGAGAAAAAGAGATTTACTGTAATTGCAGTTTTATGTCTTCTAATTTTTTTTTCTTTTTCATCCAGTCCTAAAAAAGGAAGTTTAGCATGTATGCCAATGATGCTGTTTATGGATTAGAAGCCACTTCCATTATATCTGATATAGTTCAGGCAAGATCAGTGTAGAGGCTATTATCTCTGTCAGCCTATGGTGCACATTCAACCAACACTGTAGTAGTAGTAGTAGTAGTAGTAGTACGTTTACTTATAAGGCGCCACAAAGTGTCCGCAGCGCCGTACATAGCAAACAAAAAAACAAATTACAAGGTAACGTACAGGGTGTGTTGATAAAATACAGCATAAATAGGGGTATAGCTGGTAGAACTAAAATCAGCATCAGTTCAGAAGTAGGTGTCAAAATTGTCAAGGAGACTGAAGAGGAAGGGAAGAACAGGACAGGAGCACAGGTGAGGTAAAGAGGTTGGGTGAGTACGTGAGGAAGGAGAGCCCTACTCATAAGAGTTAACATACTAAAAGGAGGTGGGTGGACGAATGAAAAACAATAGGATAAGTAGGAACGTATTGGAATGGAGGCAGGATAGGAGGATCAAAAGAGGTTAGGAGGAGGGATAGGCTAGTCGAAAAAAGTGGGTTTTGAGGGAGCGCTTGAAGGAGGTAAGGGAATCAGAAAGCCTGATGGGTGGCGGGAGGTTGTTCCAGTGCAGGGGGGCAGCATGAGAGTAGACTTGGACACGGGAGTGGGAGGAGGTGATTAGGTGAGAGGTCAGTCAGCGGTCAGCGATGGAGCAAAGAGGACGGGAGGGAGTGTGGATAGAGATCAGTGAAGAGAGGTAAGGAGCGGTGGAGGAGGAGAGAGCCTTGTAGGTGGTGGTGATGAGTTTAAAGAGAACACGGAAAGGAATGGGGAGCCAGTGAAGAGATAGACAAAGGGGAGATGCGGAGATAGAGCAGCGGGAGAGGAAGATGAGCCTAGCAGCAGCATTAAGAATGGGTTGGAGAGGTGCGAGGCGGGTGAGAGGTAGCCCAGAGAGAAGGATGTTAGAGTAGTCAAGGCAGGAGATGACAAGAGAGTGAAAGAATTTTGGTTGCGTCAGTGGAGAGGAATGGTCTGATGCGTAGGTGAAAGCAGCAAGACTGTGAGAGAGCACGAATGTGGGGGGGGTGAAAGAGAGGGAGGAGTGAATGATGACACCAAGGCAGCGCGTTTGGTCGGTGGAGGTGATCTCAGTTTCACCAATGCTGATGGAGATAGTGGGAGAAGAGGGGATGTTCGGGGGATGGAAGATTAGAAGTTCAGTTTTAGCCATGTTTAGTTTCAGGAAGCGTTGGGTCATCCAGGCTGATATGGTCGTGAGGCATTCGTAGACCTTGGACAGGAGTGATGGGGATAGGTCGGGGGAGGAGAGATAGATTAGGGTATCATCAGCATAAAGGTGGTAATGGAAACCATAGGAGCCGATGAGGGTGCCCAGAGAGGTGGTGTAGAGGGAGAAGAGGAGAGGGCCAAGGACTGACCCTTGGGGAACACCTCAATTGTTGTCCAGTTCCATAATGTATAATAAAAAATAAAAAAAACCTGTATGTGTATGTAGTCAAACACATACTTTTCTGAAGCTTTATAATATTATACAAATACCCTTTACTGAAGGTGAATATCACTGTTAATACCATATTATAATTTTTTTTTTATATGTATATATATCATTTTTATGTCCATTAGCCCACTGACTGCATGTTACAGCTTGTTACACCCATGTAATGCCTGCACCGAATAAAAAGTTCTTATAGACAGTAAACTGATTTGGGCATAAAAATATATTGTTACATGACCAAAAACATCAATGAAGAACCCAAATATCCCAGCAACTGAAAAGGCAGCCCGAAACACACAATAACCTGCATTCATTAGGACTGGCGGCAACAATGTCAAATCAGTAATGGTGCTCCTTGAACACTGTTCTTTAAAGTTCTGGTTGACTTGTTATATTGAGGAACAAAACAAACTTAATGCACACTGCAAACACAAACTAAGGAAACATAAGTTCAATGCAACGCATGACTAGGACAGCAATGAACCACATATACATACAGATACTGTACATCACTCATCTTTTAGAACTAGCTATGGCATTCAATTGCCGCAACTAGGGTGCCTGCATTCATAGGATTGCCTGAGTGAGTACAGTGTACTTCAGGGTTGCCGACTTTTAGAATCTCCCAGAGAGGAGACCTTCAGCAGCAGTCCGGGGGCGGGGCTTTAGAGTGGCGTCATTAAGCCACGCCCCCAGGATGGAAAAATAGCCAAATTAACGGATCTCGGTGGAGGGGACGGGGCTAAAATAACGCGATTGTGACATTTTAGCTCCGCCCCCTCCCCTGAGACCTGCGGATTGCGGCATTTAAATTCCCGAGGTCGAGGTAAGACGGCCGCGATCGGAGGATGCAGTGGGGGTCCTTCTGAATCCGGGAGGGTTGCCCACATTTCCGGGGGGCTGGGAGGGGGACCCGATTTCCGGGAGACTCCCGGCCATTCTGGGAGGGTAGGCAACCCTGGTGTACTTCTGTTAATGGGTCACAGGCCAGTGGCAAACACAGGACTTTTAGAGGGGGGGTTTCCAAATGTTATCCAAAACCTACCACTTTGCACCACATTGGAGTAAGTATGAGAGTCTGGGGGAGTCGGAGTTTGGGGCAGTGGTAACAGCCATGAAAATTGGTCTTTTTATACACTGGATACTGCATGAAATACAGTATTAATATTTAACAGTACCGATGGTCTATAGTATAGGCTGTTTCAAACATTTAAATAAGTGGTCAGGAAAAGGTTAAACATATCAGAATAAATACACAATCTTAATATAACCAATGCTGCACTTTCTATTTGCACAATCTCCCACTTCATGCTAAGTCTCCTGGCTCTTCCTCCTGGCAGCTGCTCTCTGGTACATTGCAATGTTTGAGGGCTCAGATTCACACATACAGTAAATGTGGTAGAAGAAGCTGGTACACTCGGCATGTGCTGCAGCCCTTCTCTGTCCTTTACACTGCATGATTTGATGGTAGTTCTAATAATCATATTATATACTAGAGCTATTGCACTGAACCCCCCCTGCGTTTGCCTATGCAGGCTACCACTTCTAGTTACAATCATGGCTAGTTGCAATCATAACTAGTATGCCTGTGCAACTCGATTGAGGGACAGAGGAGGGAGGACACATCTGTACACACTGTTGTAGAATGGACATTGACATAATACAATACAGAAACAAACAGTTCAATGGTGCCTAATTGTTAAATCACAAAAATATAAAACCTCATTGCCAAAGCCCAGCACTTCCCAAAAAACTTTCATTGTACTTGTTTCCTAGCACGGCGCCCATCTCATACCATACTTAGTGGTGTGCGATGCAATACGATATTCATGTTAAATTAACAGGAGTGCTTGTACAATGAAATATCGCATAGCATTGCATGCCAGCAAATGGCATGCAATGCAATGAGATTTTTAATTGTACAAGCACCCTGATGGGTGCTTACTATGTTAAATGCACCCCCATTGTCATTGCCACCCCCACTATCAACGCCAACCCGAAGCGTGGCGAGCGCAGCGAGCCAACAAGGGGTGCCGTTACGCGTCCACCAACCTTTTCATATTCTCACTATCCACGTCGGCGTGGAGTTGATCTTAGTGTGGCGAGCCCCATTTGGGTACGCGGAATACGAGCCCGAAGCGTGGCAAGCGCAGTATGCCCCACGAGGGGATGCGGAACACATGTAAAGTAATCCATACACCAGTAAGATATATATGTTTACACGTTATATAGATGATATTTTCATCCTCTGGCTGGGCTCCCGTGAACAGTTCCTTGAAATGGTGGAGGCGGTTAATTTACTTGACCCAAACATCAAATTTACTTTTGTAATAGATGACAACACCATACACTTCTTAGATGTATTAATTTAAAAAGTAGGCAAAAAATTGCAATCAACCTTCTACACCATGCCGACGGATTGTAATACGCTGTTGGCAGTAAGTAGTTTCCATCCAGCCCCTCTCAAGTCTTGCCGTACTTTCAAACACAAGGCCCGCGGGCCAAATCCGGCCCGCCAGACCTCTTCATGTGGCCCTTGCAGCCGCCGCCAGCCTTCACCTTTTATTCTCGATTTTTTTTTTTTAAACAAGAAAGCCGCCTCTTCAGCGCATGCGCGGCAGCCTACAAGCCAGAGAATGTCTGCCCTCTAGCGCAGTGCCGCCGGTCGTCAACCCCTCCTCCGCTCCCACCTGCTGTATAGGAGCCAGAGAGAGGAAAGTGCAGGTCCGTCGTGGTGAATGGTGCTGCTGCTGTGCGCTCAAGGTCACTTACTGCTGAGTGTGCACTGCACAGTGACCGGGAGCGCGCTGCCCCCCACTCCTGGATAGATAGTGCGAGGAGCGCTACTCACAGGAGGGAGGGGGAAATGCGCCTGTGTGAGAGCGCAGCTGTGTCCTTGGTGGTGGAGCAGCTCAGACTGGAGTGGACGCATCAGAGCGGGTAAGTGTCAAACTCTCTGCCTATGTGTGTGTGTGTGTGTGCACTGGCACATTGCAGCCCATCATTGATTGCTGTGTCCCATGATAATAAGCAGGACATATGCCCTAAGACTGAGTGCTGCCCCCCTGTGCAGGCAGCGTGTGCCCTAATGCACTGCAGTTCACAGCAATAGCAGGAGGGAAATGCTACTGCTGAGTATACAATAATTGAATGCAGTGACAATAATTTATTAAGAGTGGACACATAGTCCTACAGATACAACCGGCCCTTTGAGGGTGACCAAACTGCTGATGCGGCCCCCGATGAATTTGAGTTTGACACCCCTGCCATAGATGAATTGGAACAGATGCACAAAGTGAAGCGTAAGTTCCTGCAAAGGGGGAACACTAATCAATTACTTACCCAAGCCATGGAGAAAGCGCTTGCTACTCCTAAAATAACACAAGAGGCTGAGAAAGAGAAATGCCAACAACCTGTGGTATGGGTTAATTCCTATTCCACGGCTAGTACTGATCTTAACAAGACGGCCAAAAAATGCTGGCCTATCATTCAAAATGACCCTGGTCTTTCCTCACTAAAAAATAAACCCTTGCTTTCTTGCCACAAGAGAGTCAGAAATATAAGGGTTATGATAATGCATACGGACATCAATCCTTTAAAAAAAAAAAAAGGTACTCTTTACTTAGCACGGCGCCCATCGCGGGCATTGAATGCACTAAAAAATCGGGTGCGACGCGACCGACGCGATGCCCGCGATTTCCCATAGGGAACAATGTTAAATGTCTCAATTGACCCGATTTTCCTGTTCAATGCCTCAATTGACCCGATTTTTCCATAGGAAACAATGTTAAATGGCCCACAGAGGCCAAATAGGCACCCTGAAGTGTGAAATGGCCCCCACAATTGTTGAAGCCAAACACTTCAAGGAGATGGGACACAATCTTTCGCAATTGCGATATAAAATGATAGATCATATCCCTGCAAGCTTAAGAGGCAGTGATAGAAACAGGCTATTACTGCAAAGAGAAGCTAAAAGGATTTCATGTTTAAATACAATCTCTCCGAGGGGTCTGAATGAGTACATTTCCTTTTGTGTAACCAATAAGTGACTTTAGGCATGTATTTTTCACCTACAGTATATGATATTTTGTTGCTTCCAGTAAATAACGCAAATGTACGTACTAATTGCATGCAGCGGATTTTTACAATGATAATATTTTACAATGTAACATATAATGTATCTGCTCTGACTGCGATATTGTGCATATTTGTTTAAACTGTTCTTAACACTGCAACACGTTCATTTTGTACATATGTAAATATTTCTTTTTTGCACTATTTCATGTAAATGATGCACCAGAGGTGAGGCGGCTCGCCTCTGATGATGTCATTACCACATTGGGCGGGTTCTTACACGTGGATTCACTATGTCTGTACCTATATAAACCATGTACTGCACTATACCTGTATTCTTGATGACGGTTGAAATAAACCGAAACGTAGAATTCAGCACTTGTTTGGTGTATTATTGAATCTATGCTACCTTGGAGTGCCGCTCATGACTGCCTAACTACAAGATTTATTGGAGAAGGCAACGGGTAAAATTGCAACATACTGTACTGCTGGGCAGGAGTGCCGGACACATTGGAACGATATATATATATGTATATATATATAGGCAGAAGAATACAAAGGCACTCGGAGACTTAGGAGGTGAAGAAATCTTGGACCAATTTAATCCATAAGGTGCAAAAGGCCTGTCTACGTTTCGGGGGTCAAGCCCCCGTCGTCAGGACAATAATAAGGCTGGTAATGTTACAAAGCATGAGGTGCAAGTGCAGACAATAGTGTATTTCAGATATTTCACAATAGCAAACAAACGTACCCAACGCGTTTCGTCCCTACATGGGATTTCATCAGGGGTTCGCTACAAAAATAAAAAGATATACTTTTTTAAAAATACATAATGACAATTCATACATTTATTTCTCTATGATGACAAAAATAAATAAAAGGACTTCACTTTTAAACAATTATGATTATAACTTAGTTGGCTAAGTCATCTGAATACATCAATTGATGGTTGGAAAAAGTTACAAGAATACGGAAGAACAGGTGAAAGAAAAAACAGAAACATAAGGTTGATTGAGGATGTTTCAAACAATTTAGGTAACATACCAAAAAGGCATTTACATAATTTCCACGGTTTTCACAAGCTGGATGTGTCCCCAATCAGATGTTTTACACTAGGAGCCTTATTCTGCTTGGAGCGTCCGGGCCGTACGCGTACGTCCCGGGGTTTTTCACGATCTGCGCATGTGCAAATACGCTAATGCGCCGGCGCGAACACTCCACAACGCTTACGGCCGGTGTCTCAACGTGCGAAAAAACCTGTACGCGAGCGTACGGGTAATGGGGCGGCATAGGGGCGTGTTGATGGGAGCGGCCGAAATAATGAGGGAAAATGGGCGTAAATATGGGCGTACACGGGGGTGTGCACCAGAAATGAGCGGTGCTACTACCGCACGATCGACTAAGGCACCGTTCGTTTCGGACACCAAACAGGCGGCCGCCAACCGCCAGCTAAAACCACTCCTACAGATACCGCTTGCCAGCGTGCGCCTGAGTTGGCTAATTAACGCTGATTAGTACTTAAACACATACACCTGAATGTAATAAGCAATGCTGCAGTCTATTAACTCCAAACCATGATTTCACTGCCTGCAAGCCACACATGCAGCACGCAAACACATTGGAAGCTTATGTTTCTATACTTCTCCACATTTAAAGGTTTGTTTAATTTAAGGTAAGAATCTTTTTATACGCTAAGGTAGGTATTTGATAAACAGACACATTCACTACCTGCTTTCATAGACTTTACGCAGTAGCACACTCAATCTACACAAGTCGACATGTGTCAACGTGTTCACTCTAATACTAACATAGGTTTTGTATTTAGGATACAATAACATAAACCACATCTAACACCTACAAAGGATGTTTCTGCAATGTTTGAAGCACATGACCACTATTTTCAACACAATCTTTGTATAGTACCCCAAATTATGACCTGTACCACTATCTCATCTGCTATGATTTGGATTTCACTACACTCTGGATGTAAGATGCCACCAATCACATTATTGCACTCTCATCTCTCTAACAAAGGATTCCTACATCTGCTTATGACACTGTCAAATCATATATATTTTAAAAGTTATGCATGTTTGTTCACAAGCTAATTTATCATGTTTGGCCCATTCACACATCTTTTTTTAGGGAGGACACATATGAATTCCTACACAAATGTACCTTTTCACCCTTGTTTGTCTGCCTCACCCACTCCATGAGGAAAGCATTGTTCTGGACCTGCTTTTACCTACTACTGTAGGAGCTACCTCACCTGCACACAAACTGCTTTCTCACCTATTAAGTTGCTCTGCACATGTGCTGACACAAACTAATTAGCAGGGAAAAGTTGGATAGGAACATGGGAATGGCCATGGAGAGGGTTACACATGGGAAACTTCCACCACACTTCAACAAATGTTCAAAAATACCCTGGTCAGTAAGTACACATAAATCTAGTATTTGTTTCACACAAGAAATGACACATACCACAATTTAGATTTAATTTGTAAAATAAATTTATTTGCTGTTCAGCATCACAGCTTGACACTTTAATGTGAGAAATAAAAAAAAACAAATAAAATAGACACACAAATAATAAAACAGCCAGAACAAGAGGTTGCATATCTCCAAACATGTGTTACCCTGCAAATGCAATGGTGAAAGAAATGGGGACACCAGAATACGTACTGCAACAACCAGGGTGAATACTAAGCAAGATACACACCACCAAAAAAAATATCCTGCATTTGTAGAGGTCAAAATACGAACTTTCATGCCCATGGCACGCAAATGGATCGATGGGCAACTCAGGAAGCGGATGTCCAGTGCAATTTAAACCTTTGGCCTCCAACCACAGAGGAAGTGACCCAGGTCTCATTTGGGCCCTTTTTTGCCCCTTTTAGATGGGGCCTTGGGGACAGGGGCCTTTGGGTCAGCTGGCTTTCGGCGTCTTCCCCTAGTCGCCACAGGAGGGTCAGCCGAGGTGGAAGGTTGGGGAGCAGCTTGGGGTGGGGCAGCAGATGGGGGATTGTCCCTTAGGGACCTGGCGGTGGACAGCTGCTCCGCAATAAGTTCATTCTGGCGGCTGAGGTGTTGGCCAATGCTTAGCATGCCAGCCGCCAGAGTTTCATTAATGCGGTTCAACGCCTCAACCTGCAGCTGGTTTGTGGCCTTCCACTCCGCCAGAAAATCCGCCACCTGCTGCTGACGGATCGCAGCATCCACCCCTTGCTGCTCGATCCTCTCCAGCGTCACCAACAGGCTCTCACTCAATGTCTCCTGAGGCTGGGGCTGGGGGCGACGTCTTGGTGGAGGCTGGACCACCTGCTCCACCTGTGGCTCTGCAGAGGCCGATGCTGCCGGTACATCCTGACTTTCTGCTTCTGCTAGGATAAGAATTGAAAACAATGTCACCATCACATACGCAATAAAAAATATCTTTCTAAATACAATGCATTACTGTGACTTACCATCAAAAGCAGCAGCAAAGACCTCCACCGGGAGCTCACTGTCCATATTGGAGATCCCCCTGATCTCCCCCACATCGATCACGTCACAGGAGTCCAGCTCCAGGGGGGTAAACTCCAAATGGTCAGGCATAGGACCGCTCCCGGTGGACATGCTGTGGTTGTACCGGTCAGTCATCTTCCTCTTCAGGGCACTTTTGAAGTCAGTCCACCTACAAGTTTAAAAATACAAATATCACCATGAGATATGTGCACCACTGTGCTACGTGTAGGGTTACCACCTAGTCCCTTTAATTCTGGACACATGTTACTTACACAGGTTCTGTGGCAGTTTAAAATTAGGTGAAGTGGAGTCTTGAAGTCAGCCAGCCACAGAACCTGTGTAATTAATATGTGTCCGGAATTAAAGGGACTAGGTGGTACCCCTAGCTACGTGACATTTCCTAGTGTGGGTGATCTTTTGTGCCATGTGTGGCCAAATATTTCTTTGATGGACAAAACCATGTGCACTGCAGGTGAGGCAGGTGTAAAACCCCACCCAAATCTGATTATCTCTGCACAAGTAACACCTGCCTCACCTGCAGTGCACATGGTTTTGTCCATCTAAGAAATATTTGGCCAGAAAGAGTGAACTAGAATAAGGGCCTCAGTTCCTGCTGGAGACTGCTGAACAAATTGCCCTGACAAACACACTAACCTTTTCTTCACCGCGTCCCAAGTTCTGACCACTGGTGACACCTGGTTCACTTCCTCTGTGATCTAGGTCCTTTAGAAATTCTGAGGTGCCTGGTGGAGATAATGTATTGTTTTTATGATATTACTACATAATAAAATCGACTCTTTAATCGAGATTTCATAGTTGGAGAACTATTCACTACAAGTGCTAGCCCTTTTTATTTAGGGTACATACATTATTCAATTTAGATTTTCCAAATAAACACTTACACTGTTGCTTTAAGACCTTCTCTTTCAATAATTCAATCAGTATTCAGATCTTTTAAATCTTGTTATTGGTTGTATCCGCATACAATCGCACGGATAGCTTTAGGCATATAGATTAGTTAGATTGTTGTGGGCATGAGGTTACCATGCACCCTCCTTCCGGAGCTAAAGTTCATTCTGAAATTGAATATTTACCTTAGTGGATTGAGGGGTTTAGGAATATTACTCCAGATAATAAATCCAATATTAAATATGTTCCAATTGTGGGGGTGGTTCTGTTAGGTGACACCTGTCCACACAAGTAAATACCTGATTAAAGCCAGAAGAGTAACACCATTGTGTCTTATACTGTATTATATCACAAGGGCATACCTACCAATGTAGGCTCAGGTGTAGGTACACTTTATATAGCGTCTTGAACTGTCCAGATTGTGGTTCTTACTGTCTGATAGACAATCTTATTATGAGGTCAACCTAAAGATGTTGAATAAAATACTTATAATCAACTAACAGTATTTGGCTCCGTATCAGAATATCAAGGTTTTTTTTTTTTTTTTTTTAATTCAATAAATTTTTATTGTTTTTTTTTTTATATGCATTAAGAACAAAAACAAAACAAGAACAAAACGCATACATACAAGCAAGACTTAGTACATAAGTGCAGGTTCCCTCATCCATTAGAGGATTACATTGTGTAAATATATAAAGGGTGATATATATATATGCAAATAGAGTGGTACAGTACACATATTGGTATCCAATCAATATAAGGCTCATGATATTAAAGAACAACAAGCATCTCTAGAATATAGATTAATTCCAGGTGTGATTTAGGCGCGTCGTGCGCAGGCAATCTATAGGAAGTATTTCAAGACAAAGGTACAAGGAATGTGTTGGGCTCTTCCTGTGGCAGGTCACAATGTCGTAGGGAGTATTTGTAATTGTAGAGGTACAAGGCATCAGTATCCAAGTGTCGGGGTGTATTCACATATTTACTAACGGCAAAAAAATTATTGGTCCCAACACACTTTAGGAGATTTGCCTTATAGTAGGACACTAGTCCCAATGTGTTAGTTTTAGGGTGTATTTCTTGTTGAATAGGTAGACTCCAACCATTTATACCATATGGAGTGAAACTTATTCTCACTATTTCTGGACAGGTAGACAAATTTTTCATGACTCACTGTTTCATTGACCAGGGAGGTCCAAGCTGATATACTCGGGGCTTCACCCCTCATCCACAATCTAGCTATAATCACTTTAGCTAGGGCACATATGTTGATCACAAAACGCCTATCCGTAGCAATGAGGGCCTCTTCATCAAAAGCTGAGAGCAAGCAAGAAACAGGGGTGATCGCATTCCCGGGGATGCCTGCACCACTCAGAAAGTCAGTAACAGCTTTCCAGTATGTAGTTATGCTAGGACATGACCACAGTAAGTGGAAAAAGGTACCCTCTGCTGCATTACACCTGGGACATACCGAGGATGAGGATCCTCCTATGCGATGTAATAATGTCGGGGTCATGTATACCCGGTGTAGAATATAATAATGTATCTGTTGGAATCTGATATTAGTTGTGGACAACCTGTGAGCCTCTAAGGCGCTAGACCATATTTCATCTGTCATGGCTCCCAGATCAGCTTCCCACTTTGACCTAATATAGGGGAGAAGGTCTGAGTGAGATTTCTGTTGTAAAGCCGAGTATAGTGTGGATACCAGGTGCCCTCCCGAGGCCCCCTGGATCAGTATTTTAACAGGGGAGTTATTAATAGATGAACAAGATGAAGATCCCACTTGTTTGTTGAGGGCATGTCGTATTTGGAGGTATCTATCAACCTGTAGTTCCTGGAAGGTTTTAATGGTGTTATTATGGTACAGGTCTCCTAAACTGGATACACTCCACCTATTCCATGTGCTGTCCACTTCCAGAGAAGCCAATTCAGGCAAGGCACGTGTATTAAGTAGGGATATCTCTGGGTCCCATCCTTGGCCCCCCATAACTCCATGAACCAGTCGCCATATAATAATTGCTTGTCTGATCAATGGGATTCTAATATTTTTAGTGGTACCGCCTAACAGAATTTGTAGTGGAGAACTTCCCGAGGAGTGCTGGGCAAACAATTGTATGTGGAGAGTAGTAGTATCTTTTACATTTAACCATTCCCATATAAAGCACAGCTGGGCTGCATAATAATAATACCTGAAATCAGGTAGGGCCAGGCCGCCTAGATTTTTGGGTCTAGTGAGGGTTTGAAGGTTAACCCTAGGGTGCTTTCCTGCCCATATTAAAGAGGAGAGTAGACTTTCGATTTTTTTAAAATGCTTCTGGGGGATATATATTGGAGCTTGCTGAAGAATGTAAAGAAGTTTCGGTTGGAAGACCATTTTCACCAAATTGATTCTTCCAGTGACCGTTAGTGGTAATTTGCTCCAGAGTGGCGTTTTTGTGCGGAGATAGGTTATTTGTGGGAGAAGGTTCAGTGTGATATAAGAGCTGGGTTTGTTTGAAACCCATATTCCTAGATATTTAAAGGTGTCTGACCATGGGAGTGGAAGTTGCATGGGAAGAGGGTTCGGAACATTGCCTCTAAGTGGTGTAATAGAGGATTTGGACCAATTGATTAATAATCCGGAGTATTGACCAAACTCTGTAATGGTACTGAATATTAGGGGCAATGAGTTGGAGTAGTCATGAATAAATAGGAGGATATCGTCAGCATATAAGGCTATTTTGTCTTCCCTGGACCCTACTTTTAGGCCAGCAATGTTATTGTTTGCCCTGATCATACAGGCCAAGGGTTCGATGGCAATGGCGAATAAGGGGGGGGACAGGGGGCAGCCCTGCCTAGTGCCTCTGAACAGGGGGAATGATTGGGATAAATATCCATTTACCGATATCCTAGCCGTCGGTGAGGCATATAGCGTTTAAATAAACCCAATAAATTTTGGTCCAAAGCCAAAACGGTCCATTACCTCCCAAAGGTAACCCCACTCGACCGAGTCGAATGCCTTTGCTGCATCCAGGGAGGCAATGGCCGAAGTGGACCGGTCCTCTCTAGGAGTCTGTAGGTGTGTGAACAGTCGACGGAGGTTAATGGAGGTGGTTTTATTGGGCATAAAGCCCGCCTGGTCTGGGTGAATTATGTGCGTTATAATTCGATTGAGTCTGGCAGCCAATACTTTGGCCAGTATCTTAATATCTGTTGGGAGTAGGGAAATAGGACGGTAGGAGTCAGGATAAGAGGGGTCTTTGCCGGGTTTGGGGAGGACGATAATTATAGCCTCTGACATTGATGTCGGGAGACTACCCTCATCAAATATTTGTTGGGAAATGTCCAGTAGGTGAGCTGCAAAGAAGTTAATGTGTTTCTTGTATAGTTCGGATGGGATTCCATCAGAACCCGGTGCCTTGCCGCTGGGGGAGGCCTGTATAGCAGATATTATTTCTTCAAGTGTAAAGGGTGAGTCTAACAAATTGCGATCTTCAATAGGTAGAGAGGGGAGTGTGATGTTGTGTAGATATGCTCTGAGATCATTCACTTCAGATGAAGATTTGGAAGTATAAAGATTTCTATAGTAAGAGACAAATTCATTGGCGATGTCAGGGGTCTGAGTGACTGCCTGGCCGCTCGTTGTGTGAAGCTCTATGACTGTACAAAGGCCCCTTTCGCCTCGCATAAGCCGTGCCATGTAACTGCCCGGTCTATCCCCAAAGGCATAGGTCGAATGGGAGGTGAACATTAATTTGTATCGGGTTTTGTCTAGGAGATATGATTTCCATTTTTTTTGGGCGCTCAACCACTCTAGTTTGGAGGATTCTAATTTATCCGTGAGGCATTTTAATTCAGTTGCGACACACAGTGCTTCTAGTTCTGACTCTTGTTTCTTATAGAACAATTTTAGGTTGGAGACCCTTTGGATCAGGGTCCCCCTGAGGAAGGCCTTAAAGGCATCCCACAGGACGTCCGTAGCCACAGTACCAGAGTTTTTTTTCAAAAAACTCCTTCCATGTCGCCTCGAGGTCCAATCCTGTACCCATACGGGTCAGCCAGAAGGGGTTAAGTTTCCACACTGACTGACCTCCTTGGCAATTAAAGTCTAAGTGGAGCGTAATAGGGGATTGGTCCGAGATGCCTCTACTCTCATACTTAGTGTGGCGGATCCTAGGTATCAGATCCGGTGTAATCAATGCTAGGTCAATCCTAGAGAAGGAGGAGTGGGAATGGGAGAAGCACGAGTATTGTTTAGAGGTAGGGTGTTTCACCCTCCAAGCATCCATGAGGCCCATCTCTGCTACTACTCCCGGGAAGTGTGACGGTCTGGTTTGAGTGGGATGTGATCTTATAGAGACCCTATCCATCATGGGGTCTAGAAGGTTATTAAAGTCTCCCATACATATAGTGGCCGTGTTGGGATAGGATGCCATGAATTCGGCCACCTTTTTAAGGACAAAGGGAGAATACGGGGGGGGGGGGGGATATATACCGCCATCAATAATACAGGGAGAGAGTTTAGTAAACAGTTTATGAAGACAAATCTACCCCAGGGGTCGATTTGGACGTCTATCGCAGAGAAGGGAGCAGTTTTCTTAATGAGTACAGATACCTCCTGGAGGAGGAGGTATGGGTAGAGTGATATGCCCAGCCGACCCAGGGCTTTTTGAGGGACATCACTTTACTCCTTGCTAAGTGCATTTCTAAGAGACATACTACATCTGAATTATATTTTTTTAATTGCCTAATTACCAGGGACCTCTTCACCTTGTCATTGAGACCCCTCACATTCCAGGAGAGGAAATTTAATGAGGCCATGTCATAGTGTTAGTATGAAGGGGAGTGAGCAGACAAACTAACCATCTGTACCTGTGCCAAAAAACAAGGGATTTCTTCACCACTGCAATATTAAATGAGAACATTATGCACCAATCTTGCTGACAGAACAAAAACATAGAAACAATAACATACACAATCCTATTTCCCAATAGGGAGACATAAACCCTACCCCCTCCCCGTATACCAATACCCAACTGCGGCATACCTGTATCCCAGAAGCAAAACACTATCAAACTAAAATGTAGGTGAGAGTTTCACCTCAAAAAGCATGAAGAAAGTAACATTACCCAACTAAACCCTAGTTATTATAGCTGGTGTGGGGGCAAAGAATATAATGACTACCGGTCATAGACCTCCCACCCTAACCTTATCATATAACTGGGTATGTCCGCCCGGGGCACCTGCATAACATTATAATAGAAGGGGAGCATCCTGAGTAGCATAAACTGACATATAGTTTTGCATCAAGATATTTGTACCCGCCGGATAGAGGCTGTGACAGCCCCGAGCAGCGGCCGCGGCGGACTCTCCCCCCTCCCCCCACCTCCTCCCCCCCAGCCTTCAGCCACGGCCGCTCCCGGAGAGGAAACTCTGGCTTCCGCCTCCTCCTCCGTCTCGGACACCGGCCGAGCGTCCCCTCCCCCGCGGAAGAAGCTGCGAGCCTCGGAGGAGGCGGCTCAACTGGTACTCGGCAGCAGGGCTAACATGCAGGCCAACGGGGCGGCAGCGGGGGGCTCGGGCGGGCCGGAGCCGGGTAGCGGTTGTCCCCCCTCCCCAACCGCTCAGAACGGGGAGTCCTCCGGCGGAGAACCGGCTCACTCCAACGGGCTGCCCGGCACCGGCCCGGCCGTCGCCTCCGCCAGCAGCAGTAGTAGCAACGGGGCCGCCGCCAGCACCGAGCACACCGAGCAACCGGGCCTGAAGAAGAAGAAACGGCTGAGCCAGGCGGACGAGGACGTCATCCGCCTGATCGGGCAGCACCTGCACGGTCTCGGCCTCAACCAGACAGTCGATCTCCTCATGCAAGAATCAGGATGTCGTTTAGAGCATTCTTCCGCTACCAAATTCCGCAATTATGTGATGGAAGGGGAGTGGGATAAGGCGGAGAATGATCTCAATGAACTAAAGTCTGTAGTGCACTCTCCTCACGCTGTAATGTCCTGTCGTCCAGCCGCTGGGGTCTCAGGGAGCGAGCATTCCTCGTCCTGCCCAACTGCAGACGTTATTCGGAGGATGAAGTTCTTGCTGCTGCAGCAGAAGTACTTGGAGTACTTAGAAGATGGGAAGGTCTTGGAAGCCCTGCAGGTCTTACGCTGTGAGCTGACGCCCCTGAAATACAATACAGAGAGAATTCATGTTCTCAGTGGGTATTTAATGTGTAGCCACGCAGAAGACCTACGCGCGAAGGCAGAGTGGGAAGGTAAAAGGACTGTGTCGCGCTCAAAACTGCTCGATAAACTCCAGACATACCTACCGCCATCCGTGATGCTGCCCCCCAGACGCCTGCAAACGCTGCTGCGCCAGGCGGTGGAGCTGCAGAGAGATCGGTGCCTCTACCACAACACAAAACTAGACAATAGTTTGGACTCGGTCTCCCTGCTGATTGATCATGTCTGCAGCAGGAAGCAGTTTTCATGCTTCACTCAGCAAGTCCTTACAGAGCACTGCAACGAAGTCTGGTTCTGTAAGTTCTCCAACGACGGCACTAAACTAGCAACAGGATCAAAAGACACAACTGTTATTATTTGGCAGGTCGATCCAGACACACACCAGCTGAAGTTACTGAAGACACTAGAAGGCCATGCTTACGGTGTTTCCTACCTAGCCTGGAGCCCAGACGACAATTATCTCGTTGCTTGCGGCCCAGACGACTGCTCGGAGCTGTGGCTGTGGAATGTACAGTCTGGTGAACTGAGGACAAAGATGAGCCAGTCTCACGAAGACAGTCTGACGAGCGTGGCTTGGAATCCCGATGGGAAACGCTTTGTGACCGGTGGCCAGCGGGGACAGTTCTACCAATGCGATCTAGACGGCAACCTGCTGGACTCCTGGGAGGGTGTGAGAGTGCAGTGTCTGTGGTGCCTCAGTGATGGCAAGACTGTCCTCGCCTCGGACACCCACCAGCGGATCCGGGGCTATAACTTCGAGGACCTTACAGACAGAAACATAGTGCAAGAAGACCATCCGATCATGTCATTCACAATTTCAAAAAATGGAAGACTAGCATTGTTAAACGTAGCTACTCAGGGTGTTCACTTATGGGACTTGCAAGATAGAGTTTTAGTGAGAAAATATCAAGGCGTGACACAGGGCTTCTACACAATACACTCATGCTTTGGTGGTCACAACGAGGACTTCATCGCTAGCGGCAGTGAAGATCATAAAGTATACGTCTGGCACAAACGCAGTGAGCTTCCCATTGCAGAGCTGACTGGACACACGCGCACAGTGAACTGTGTGAGTTGGAACCCGCAGATTCCCTCTCTGATGGCCAGTGCTTCTGACGACGGTACTGTTAGAATATGGGGACCAGCACCTTACATAGAAAACCAGGAGTTTGAAGAGGAATGCATTAGCATGGACAGTTGATGGCGAATGTGCTGAAGACGACTTCTCTAACTTAAAATTAGTCGTATTTTTAAATGGCTTGGGATTGGTGCAAACAAAGTTGGAGAGCGGGACAGACGCTTGTCACGAGAAGTTTAAAAACAAACCTACAAGTCTGGCGCCCTCACTACAAGGGCGATCATTTACCACCCTGCTTCATAGTACCCAGCTCCGATGAAGCACGTCGTTAGATTGTTATTGGACACCGTGTTACCCCCTCCCCCCCCCCCCTTCCCCTCCCATCGGTTGTGAAGAACTCTCTCCATCGAACTCAATATATTTTCCCTTTCTGCCTTTTTGTCTGGCAGCCTACCATACTTGTTGCTCTTCTGTGTAATAAAGTTTAAATGCTTGTTTGGAAAAAAAAAAATATTTAACAGTTTAGGAGGCTTGATAGATTGCTTTAGTGTGAGTATCCATCTAATAGGAAAAGTATTTTCTCCTCATTTCATGAGTTCTTTCCGCCTTATTTAGCTTGAGATCTTTCCAGCTTGGTTCGTGGATAGTAGCCTTACATTTTATTAATTTTTTTTTACCCACAGAGAAAACAGCATATTGGGTCCCAAAACCATATACGACGTAACGGTCATTTGAAAAAAACATCACATTTGACTATAATTTAAACAGATATAATTCTATATAGGTTTTGTACTTTTCAAGATAAAGCATACTTGTGTTACACCCCTGTAATGGGTTAACAGCACAATTTTTTTTTTTTTTTTAAATAAATTATTTATAGGACTATATTGACTTCATTTGTATAAGTTTCAAATTTAAACCAGCTATTGTATCTACGGTTTAGGCGCAGCGCTTTTCGCTGTGGTCTTTACGATTCGCATTGGTACAGGCAAGTATGCCATGGGGGCGATGGCAGATATTTTCTTCCCAGTCTGTATTGCTGTCCTAGATGGCCATTCATTTTGCTGCTGAGAACGTAGTAGAAATAACGTCTCTAATAAATCTGAGGCACAAACCTTGTTTCTAGAAATGCAGGAAGTGCTGATGTTTTTTAATAGACACTAGAGGTGCAGGCAATCGAGCACATACCTTGGCAATTGTTACTCCACCAGCTTGAGATAATCGTGCTGCCCATGCCTGGTCTGGCTGGTATTTGGAGTAAGCACTTTTTTTTTTCTTAGCGGACGTGTTACATCCCTGTCTGAGTCAATTTTTAGAGAGAGGCCAGTTAGTGTACCCACGCACGCATTTATGGTGTTCAGCGGGGGGGAACCGAAGGTCTAATTTGGCCAGATATGCTATGCTTTTTAAAATCTATTTTTATTTTTATTTTTTTTCTGTTGTAGCTGGTTTACGAGGGATTTTTGTTGTGAGAGGGAGGTTTTGGTTTTTCTTTGTCCCCTCCCCCCCTTCTCCCTCCCTACATCGGAATTGTACCATATAGTATCAGTACATCTAATTAACCGGACTGGGGTGGGGGCGGGGAATTGGAACCAGAGTTTTCTTGTTATTGCCATGAAACCATTTTTTTTGGACCTACAAATCCTCACTGCGGCTGCTACCATCATCCATTCATGTTTACGCTCAACCTATTCCCAAAGTTACTCTGTTTTAGTATATTATGATTTTATTAATTACATAGATCTATGATTAGTACACGGTGTAAGTATTGAAACTGCCTACAAACTGGCTGCTATAGCCTTGACGTATTAGAAACTAATGAAGACATTGAGGACAATTTTGCCAGTGTCTTCTAAATCCATCGACTGAACCAATACTTTGCCAACAAAATGGCTACCTCTCCAGAAGGTATAGATTACCTATTCACTAGGTATCATAGAGGAACCTTTCAGCACAGAGGCTTCTTTCGGCTTGCTTCAAAAAGATTAGCACAGATATTTTAGAATTAGAGCACTGAACGTAAGTCTGTTTATAAAGGAGAAAAAAAGAAATAACCCTCCCTTTCCGAAGGGTTATTGATACCCTATTAAATTAAAACATATCCTATATTTATCACTAAGCTGATTATGTTATCGGCTCAGCTTTGACAATATTATAGGGGTGGCTGGAGGCCAAACAATGTGCGCTGATTTTAGTTTGAGACCTTAATATCACATTACAGACAATGCTCATTTTGCCCAGTAAGGTGGGTTTTTTTTTGTTTTGTTTTTATACCTTTTGCATAACCTTCTTTGCAAAACTGAAATAAAAAATTCAAGTACAAAACCAGCATGTAGACTACAGAAGCCAATGATGCATTTGTTTGGATGCATTTAGCACAAATTACCTTTTTGAGACCATTGTAGCTGTTTATTTACTACGTTAGGAATGCCATTTTTTTTTCCTTTCCTTTTACGAATGTTTTTTATTTTTTTTTACTGTTGAGGTAACGTATGTACCCAAACATTCTGTCAGTGACACGCAGTTTGTACTGAACATCTTATACAATCTATGCAATATGAGGCAGCTGTCCTCAGCCTCCAGCCAGAGACGATACCCAAACCAAAAGGTTTGCACTGCAAAATGAGGCCACTAGTGTAAAGATTAAATTAATGTGTGGTGGTTTTGTTTTTTTCTGGGGGGGGGGGGGGATTCATGCTGACTTAGCCTTAACTGTTAATCTATTAGCACTGTAAAATTTATTTTGTTGCCCATCATTATAATTTTATCAAACTGTGGAAACTTGGTGTTGGCTCTCAGCCCTTTTGCTATGGTTCAGATGTAAATTATAATATTTTTTTTCTTTTTAAGTGCATTTGTAGTATTTAAAGCATCCCAAAACTGTTTTGAAAAGTTTCTCTAATAGCTGCACCCAACTGTGTATGTAAAACATACCTATTCTGTTTTTTTTTTATTTAATTTTTATAATATAAGCCTCCGGGTCAGTAAGCTCCAGCCTCACAGCCACAATTCGTTATTCACCTTGAAATAACTGAGGATATTTGAGCTGGTATCTAAAAATGCATCTACACTTGATTTCTAATTGCTGACGAAGGCAAGTTATAGGTTAATGACTTGTCCTGAAAGTTGTTGTAAAATCTGCAGGCTTATACCATGTCACACTGCTCCTTGGTGGTTGTACGTGCGCATAAATGTAGCATGCAATATGTCTGGGCCTTTAAACATGTTTTACGGTGAGTAGTTTAGGAAGGCCGCTTGGGCGGATGATGGCATGATCTGAGATAGACATCGAAGCTCTACAGCAAGATCACTATTCTAGTGAAAATATACTCTGAAAAAGAAAATGGCTGGTCTACTAGAGTCCACAGATAATCCATACTAATCCTATGGAGATGTTCCTTAAATGCATCCACGTGATATAATGGCCATTGGAATCTGAATCTTTATTTTTTCCATATTCGCATGATTAGACAGGAAAAAAAGGCATTATAGTCTGACACTTAATTTGCACTGATTTATAAATAGTCTATCTGGGGGTAAATGGACACAATGTTGTGGTCTTAGTCTTCATTTATATCTCCCAGTCTCCAGTCACTTTGGGTACGCTGCTGCCATTGTAACTTGCCAAACATAAGCCCTGTTCTTTATATCCCAAGTAATGTGGATTCGCTGACCCGCCAGTCAGTAACACTACTGTGCAATAAAAAAATAATTTACAATAAAAAGCAATCCTGGAACCACAACTACTCCTGGCGCATTTAGCGCCACGTTTCGTGTCCATGGTGGCTCCACTATATTTTTATATGCCTCGATTTACATACACCCATCTTTTTATAATAAATTTCTTAAATGTAAAAAAAAAAAAAAAAAAAGATATTTGTACCCTGCGGCCCTTGGCAACACAGCACAAGCATAACAAAGGCAGCTTTAACGAAATAGTTACTTATCCCAATGTGTTCAAAGGGGTGATGGTTGCCTGATATCAGTCATTGTTAAGCGCACGTCTCTGTGGTCTGTGCCTGTCAAGCCAGGCTGCCACCTCTCGTGGAGTTGCAAAGAATTTTGTTTCTCCGTCAGCGATAACTCTCAGTCGTGACGGGAAAAGCATGCTGTATTGTATGTTAAGTTCCTTAAGCCTCTGCTTTATCGGTACAAATTGTGCCCGCTCCTTCTGGACGTCCACCGCAAAGTCAGGAAATACTGAAATGGGCGATCCATTCCACTTGAGGGGGCCCGCCGTGCGGGCCAAGCGAAGGATAGTGTCCCGATCCCGGTAGTGTAGAATTTTAGCCTGGAACGTGCGTGGCGGTGCTCCAGGTGGAAGCGGGCGCGTTGGGACTCTGTGCGCACGTTCAACCGCAAACTGGTTAGTGAACTCCTTTGCCCCAAAAAAGTCAGTGAGCCATTTTTCCAGGAATTGCTCTGGTGAGTTTCCCTCTTCCCTCTCAGGCAGGCCCACAAATCGGATGTTATTACGCCTAAGGCGACCCTCCAAATCAGTCATTTTCTTATGGACTGCCTGCATTTGGGATTCAAGGGTAGCTGTACGTCTGTCTAGGGGGGCCACCGTGTCCTCCAACGTGGATGTACGCGCCTCCACCTCGTCCACCCTCTCCCGGACCCGCTGGAGGTCATGATGAATGATGGACAGGTCGGATTGCAATTGACCTATCTTATCTGCCAGCCTTGTTTCAGTGGCCGTAACTGCATCAAGAACCCTTTGAAAGGGGTCGTCAGGGGTTTCATCAGCAGGGGCTGAGGCAGTAGGTGGGGACGCAGGTTGCGTATCCTCAGATTGTTTAGGTTGGGGGGCTGCCTGGAGAATTTTTCCAGCCTGGCAGGTGCTGAGTTTTGATTACCTTTCACCATTGTGATACCAGCAGGGGTCACCAGAGGGCGAGCTGGTATTGAGTAGATAGTTGCTGAAACAGTTACTGCCCCACTGTTAAGGTAACCTCAGTCAGTTGAGGGATTTATGTGTTAAGAATAGAAAGAAGTAGAAAGAAGTAAGTACGGTGTCCGGGTAGGGGATCTACAGGAGCTTAGGGGGACAACTGGGCGACTTCCACAGGGCACTGAGATGAGTGTGATAACCCAGTGGCCGGCTCAATCTAGTGTGCAGACTTGGTACAGTATTTCTGGAGCCTCTAGGTCTTCCAGGGGAGTATGACCCACTTGATATCACAAGTATGGAGTGTCCCCCACCGCCCCCTTATTGTAGGCCGGTTCCAGGGGGGCCCACAATGTACCTGGTGCTGCAGAAAGGAGTTTTCCTCTGTGTGGGGATTATGGGGTATGGCCGCCCCCTGATGCTGCAGTTCTGGGCGCAAAAGGGTTTAGGCTTTCTTCCTGGCTGCCCCGGGTGTTGTGTGGGGTGCCGCAGTTGTGATCCCACGGGAGACCGGGCACGGAGGACTCAGCAGGCAGAGGGGAGATGGCCCTCTCCATGGCTGCCCCGGGTGTTGTGTGGGGAGCCGCAGATGTGATCACGCGGGAAACCGGGCACGGAGGACTCAGCAGTCAGAGGGGAGTTGGCCCTCTCCCTGGCCGCCCCGGGTGTTGTGTGGGGAGCCGCAGATGTGTTCACGCGGGAGACCGGGCACAGAGGACTCAGCAGGCAGGGGGAAGATGGCGGCCTCTCCTGCCTCGCGGCAGACAGCGTCCCCTCGGTGCGCCGTATATTGGTGGCGATGGAGTCGGAGCGGGGTCCAGGGAAGACAGTACCTGATCCCCCGGTCTCCGGCTGCAGCAGGCTTCTCGGGTATGCGAGCGGGCAGGGCGGCACTTGCGCACGACCCTGCAGCCAGTCACAAGATGGCGGCGCCATCCGGTCCCGGCTCACGCGCCCAGAAGAGGGGGTACGGATCACTCGGGCATCGGGTCGAGCAGGAACGCAGGAGTGGGCGCCTCAGGTCAGGGGGATGCTCCGCATCAGCTGGAGGTATTTATGCCCCGGGCAGGGTCCCTTCAGGATGGGTTTTCAGGATAGTGGAGGGAGAGATCAAGCGAGATGCGTCTCACTCCATGCCGGTCCTGGCCACGCCTATTCAGAATATCAAGGTTTCAACAAATATATAAGACATGTTTATTCGTTATCCTTTAAATGACCCAAAGATTAAAATCTGTGATTTTATGTTTTTAATCCCCCCAATAATGGGTTAAACTCAATTATGGGGTTACTACTATCCAATGACGTTTGTGCACGTATGTAAGAAAACACACTGGGAGAATATCTCCCATGATTGCTCCTATCTTAACATAACAGAAAAAGTCTGAGAGGGCATACATACCAATATGCACTCAAGGACAGGTACTGTACAGTCAGTACAGAGTTGTGTTTTGCTCTGAATGTGGTTTTCACTGTCTGATAAAAAAAATATACATTTTTAGACCACTTCATAATTAAAATATTCAAATATTAGAGGATAAAAGGGTTTCACATTAATCAATTTTTACACATTTTATAATTTATCCATAATGTTTCTGTAATATTATACACCATCACATTGATGTGAACACCGTGCACCTATATTTTTAGATACTGATATTAATTTGACAGTGTAAACCTATAGATTATGGGATTCCACCCCCTTTTTCAATTTGTGCACGCAGCTGCTGACTTTCTGCGCTGCCCCAACTGACTCTAGCTCCGTAGTCCCTGGTTCATCCTGGTCTTTGAAACTGTTCAGCTGCTGCCTGTGCTCTGCTCCACCCCATCTTAACCCCTGCTGCTACTAGTACCTGATCGATCCACGGGGTGTCAGTTCCCTCCTCTATAGCCCAATATTTGTGTTATTGTTACCCTGCATGAGCCCTGTAGCTGCTGGGGAGTGACTGGGAGCATACAGCCACTGACTACAGGAGATTGACAGCAGTGAGGTGCCTGGCATCCCGCACATCTAAGTGTCTGGAACGCTGCAGCGCTGCCCATATAATACAGTTGGGACACTGGGAGGACATTCCTTTAGCAGAAAAGAACAGAATACTGAGGAGCCTACAACTTCAAGTGCACAGCAGCTTAAGGTGAGTTACAGCTTCCAAGTGTCTATACAAAATGGTGACGCAGGGTGCTATTCTGACCTCCCCCCCAACGCCTTCATTTTGGTTAAGGAGCCCTTTCAAAATTTTGCTATGGGGCCCACAAAGTTGTAGTTACGCCCCTGGAGGGGTCAGTAGTGTAGTGTAGGGTATAGAGGGGTTTAGTAGTCTAGTGGCAGGTATAGAGGGGTAAGTAGTGTAGGGTGTAGAGACCAACCCACTACCACCCAGCCCAACAGAAAACAGCAAGTGTAGGGGCAACACCAGGTGGCGTACAGTGCCACACTCCGTATTCAAAAAGTTTTATCAAAATTAGGGTCAATTTTCAAAAAGCAAGATCTTAAAATTTTCTTAAACAAGTGTGTGTGTGTGTGTGTGTGTGTGTTTGTTTGTGTGTAGGATATATACTGTATACTGATTAGGTATCCCTTATCCAGATATATCCAAAAACTCAAATATATACAATTTTTTTTGTTGTAACTCCCTACCCCTATATTTTTTTGTTTTTCAAACTAACCTGGTCCCATGTCGTCCATCTTTAGAGGCATTCCAGGTCCCAATGATGCACTGTGCAGGTGCGCCGGCAATGTCATGACATCACTGGCGCATCCATGCACCATCCATGCACCATTGTGAGTATAGATGCCTCAAAAGGTGGATGCCGGGGGGGGGAACGGATCGCAAGTGGTTGATATTTTCAGTCTGCGCATTATCATGCTTCCCAATAGTTCCACCGGCAACACACAACAAATTTGGATGCAGAGACAGGCAATTTTAGTGGGTGTTCCTGAGAGGTAACAGGGGGTGGCCAGGCTAGCCAGATGCAGGCATGTGGTAGCCAGCAACTATGGGGGACATTTACTAAGATGTGTATTCTACTTCACATGTGATGTTGCTATGGGCAACCAATCAGAATCTACTTATTTATTTAGCACCCTCTAGAAGATTGGTTCTCAACCTCAGTCCTCAGGGACCCCCAACAGTGCACATTTTCCAGGTCTCCATACAGAATCACAGGTGAAATAATTTGCTCCACCTGTGATCTTTTAAAATGTGTCAGTGAATAATGAGTGCACCTGTGCACCTGGAAGGTGACCTGGAAAACATGCACTGTTGGGGGCCCTTGAGGACTGAGGTTGAGATAGTAGACAGGATCTGATTGGTTGCCCATAGCAACATCACATGTGAAGTAGAATACACATCTTTGTAAATTTCCCCCCTATATCTTGCTGCAGTTGCACACACGTCCATATTGACTTTGTGCACCTTTATGCAATTGGTGCAATGTCTGATGGTACAACTCATGGTGTGTTTTTATGGACAGAGGGGTAGATTTATTATAGCGGCGACTATCGCGCCGCTATAACAGTTCCTGCTTTGCCTCATTAGCGAGGCGAAGCAGGAGGGGACACCGACAAGATCTATTAAGATCTTGCCGCCGGAGTGGGGGAGCGCTAACTCCCCCCTCCGGCGATGTCCCTCCTGGAGACAGCGCATCAGTTAATACTGATGCGCCGTCTCCTTCCCCCCCGGCCGGCTCACTGCGCATGCGCGGGATCTCGCTAGTCTTGCGAGATCCCAGCGCAGCTCAGCACCAGCAGCAGGGTCAGTGATAAATAGCTAGCAATCAGCTCCTACCTGTCATGTTACAGGCTGTGTTAAAAAAAAAATTACAAGTATGTGCTGATTGGTTTTTATCACTCTCCACTTCATCACTTTTTGAAGCTTGGTACATCTTGCCCTGTGTCTCCGTAGGAAGACCATTTGTATTAGCATAAAGATTTAGTTGCACTGTGACATACTGTATAGTGCACCCTTGAATCAGGCCCAGAAAGTCATATATCTTAAAGCAAAAGCTTTGAAATCTAGTCTGCTACCATCTGTGTTTGTGCATATGTGAGAAAGAGATGTAGGGGGAAATTTACTAAAGGAAATTTGTAAAAAATAGATGTATTTGTATCCAGAAATACACTTATTTTTGTCATTTACTATCTCGAAAATACGGCAATTCGTATTCGTATTGATAGCACATCAATACGACTACGAATTGGCGTATTTTCGGGATAGTAAATGTCAAAAATAAGTGTATTTCTGGATACAAATACACCTATTTTTTTTTACAAATTTCCTTTAGTAAATTTCCCCCATAGTTTCATGCTCTGCCAGCAGATGGACTCACGGACACTAGACATACAGTATATATATATATATATATATATATATATATATATATATATATATATATATATATATATATATATATGATAAATGTGTAAATGCTTGTACAGAGACACCTACCAACTGCGTCTCAGATCTGCATCTTGTGTACACCATCAAACTTTAGAATATCCCCTACTATTAGGGGTATTCAATCCACTGACGGTGAGCTATGATGGCGAGCAGTGCCGATAGCTCGTCGTCAGAGTATTCAACTGCCCCCCCCTTCACTGGCCGTTTCGGCGAGTGTGCCCATCAAAACAGTGGGACTAGTCACAAAATGCAGCGGACTCCCTGCATTTGCTGCGAACCTTGCAGTTTTTAAGGGGATCACTCGCCGTCCTCCGGTGGCGAGGATTCCAGCAAGCATTGAATACGGCTAGGGGGTTGGACGGCGAGGATGGCATTTCCTCACCGAAAATAAGCCATCTGCACCATGGCATTTGAATACCACCCTATATGTTCAAAAATCGTGGCTCATGAGTACAGCATTCTCTGTGAGACCACACCCCTTGTTATGAGGTCACACTCCGACGCCATCCATCACCATACTCCACCCATATAAGGGCTGCTTCCCAAAATTTTCCGGGGTGATTTTCCTGCCATATCCGCCCCGGCTGTTGGGCGACATCTAGTATATGCCATGCCCACTATAAAGGTCAGGAGCAGCCTTAGGCTTTTTTTAATATAGGATTATTGTATTCAGAAGTCGCACACAAGCATTCTGGACTTCAAAGATATGGTTTAGCAAACTAATATTCATGGATATGTGCATATACAGGACATATATTTTATATATATATATATATATATATATATATATATATATATATATATATATATATATAAAATATATGTGGATAAACCACACTCACTTACTAATATCAGCCACTGTGGAAGGAAGGTGGGTCACTGAAAGTGGCCTGAGGGGTGCCTGAGCGGAATTGTTTTGCTGAAGCTGCGGTCTCGGGACTTGGGAAGTCTGACCCAAGAAAAATGGTACACTGGAAAGATGGGGATTTGAGACCGCGCTCGCTAAAAAGCATGCAACAGGTGTAGTTAAAACATTTATTAAAAGAAGATACATATAAAACTGTATGATAAAATCTCAATTAAAAAGATTGGGGGTATCACAAGTAAGTACAGAGAGCAGGGATATTCACCCACAGTTCAGCCGTAGTAGTGTCCTGTGTCCGTTCCTATGTTGCCTCCAGATAATCGTCCTGTATAGGAATGCCAATTGCAAAAGATTTGTGCTGGGAGAAATAATGGTCTCCAAACCAGGGAGCTCCTGATGGAGCGAGGTGCTCTACCTGGTGGGCTTGATGGTTATGCCACTTGGTTCCTGGGAGAGGATTGATTCTGGAAGCTGGTCCGGTTTCAGGATGATGAGAACGTGGGGCGTCTGTAAAGTAAGGGTGTCCCTGCTCCCCTTTACCAATGCGTTTCGCAGTAAGCTTTATCAAGGTGATGATAAAGCTTACTGCGAAACGCCTTTAACCAACCAGCTATATCTTTGGAACCAACTGGCCCATTTACATGAGACCAGTATCATATTGAAGAACTTTTGAGTTGGCTTCGAATGATTTTGGTCCCGTGAAACTGGGCTGTTTGGTTCAAGAGAAATCTGTCCTCAGTCATGAAATTACAATTATGAAATGAAAAAAAAATGTTTAACCTCAATATCCCTGGAACCAATAACCCATATGGATCTAGCCTGGTATCAGATTGAAGGCCCAGCTATTTTGGTTCGACTGAGATCAACCTCGAGCTTCAGTGATGCCGAAGGGGGAACTGGCAGCCATTGAACTGGGTGGGGGTCGGAATTAGCGGGTCCCATGTTATCCTATAGGGAAAACGTGCCAGCTTTGCCTGGAAGTATCTCTGGTTCCCAGGGGGCTAGAGACACGGGGCTGGGCTCGTTAGAAAGCCCCATCCCTCAGCTACAAAAATAGCTAATGGGTGGTCTGATGCACCTCCGGACCACACCCTAGATTCACCTATGATCTGTAGTGCTGTAGATAAAATTGTATTAAAATATTAAAACTCACTTGAAGACAGGCATGGCATATTAATCTTTGTTTCTAATTGATTTTTAATGCATAATAAACAAGGCTTTTGAAATGTATCTTCACAACTCCTGGGTCGAGTTTTATGCATGAAAAGCTGAAACTGCTTTGATGCATAACTCCACTACACTGCCTAATATCTTAGACACGTTTGCAATTGTAATGTTTTAAAACAATGGCAGTGTTGTGCATCATTACGGCACAGATGTTGCACACGTGTTTCGGCTTGTACAGTATAACCATTCTTTTGTTAGATGTCTGAGATTGAAAAAGACAAAGAGGACAGAATAAATGTTCTAACAAGATTATCTTCATTTAAACACCTTACATATATACAAAATACATTTATAAAAAATTTTTTTATATATATTTCTATGATCCTAACATATTCAAAAATTTGCTTTGCAAAAACAGTACTATAGTCGACTAATTTATCTTTTTCAGGTGGCATATTAGTAGTAGATTTTGTTGAACATGAAGATATGAACATAATAGAAAACATCTGCTACTGTATGTTTAGTTTTTTTTATTTATCATACTTATGTTGTGCACATGGCATATGGTCATTTAGCATTTTTGGCTTAATATCTCTCATCAATATATTGCTCAGTGTAGTGGCAAAATATCTCATCCATAAATTGCTCAGCGTATAGTTTTCATCAGTGACCAGAGATTTGGCCTGAAAATTGCAAGCAATTCTGTCACATTCTGACTTCATTTTGACTAGAAATCTCTGGTCGCTGGTGCACAGTGAATTGTGCCCCAGCGACCAGCAATATTTAGCCATAATCACAGGAGCATGCTCCTGCGACCAGTGACCATTAAGGACTTGCTGCAGGAGCGCGCTCCTAGAGATTTATCTCCCACAACACAAAAAATACAATGGCGATATGGTCGCTCAGCGGCCATTTAGCCAGCGATAATGACTTAAATCGCCAAGTGTGTAAAGAGCTTAACACCTATTTTCATACATCAATATATTAATAGGGTAAAGGCAATTGTGACTAATTTTGACGCTGGTGATTAAGCTCAGATTTATTTAGCTCGGTGTAGTGATAAAGTGTCTGTTTTTTTTTTATCACCGGCCAATCAGCTCCTAACTGTAAAGTTACAGGCTTGTTTAAAAAATGTCAGGTAGAAGCTGATTGGCTGGTGATAAAAACCAGACACTTTGGGTGACATTCTATGGAATGCGATTTGCCTTTTTTTGCGTTAATTAGACAGCAAAATGGCGATATCGCATTTTTCCTTAAAATCGCAAATTGAATGGGATGCGCTAAGGGACTGAAATCGCATATTATGTGCGTTAAGGTATGCGGACTAAAAGTGCGAGATTAATTCGCATTTTTATCGCATCCAGATGTTTTCGTACAGAACAGTATACAAGTCGCTTATTTAATGCAATGCGCATTTGCACATCGCACTTTTTAGGTGTCTAATTAGCGCAGCTATTTCAGACCAGGTTCTGTTTGGCGAAATAGCCAGAACCCTGCACAGATCGCAATGTTCTGTGCAGGGTTCTGCTGTAAAAAATAAAACAAAGGGTTAAAATAAAAAAATAAAACGAGCGCGGGGTCCCCCGCCCGAGCATAACCAGCCCCAGGCTCACTGAGCCGGTGCTGGTGACATAAAATCAGGGTCCCCGACAAATAGGGGTCCCCTTGATTTCATGAAACCAGCACCAGGCTCAAGGTCCGGCGCTGGTTCCCAAAATACGGGGGACAAAATGACTAGGGGTCCCCCGTATTTTAAGAACCAGCACCGGACACAACCAGCCAGCAGGGTAATGCCACAGCCGGGGGAAACTTATTATATAAGCTCCCGCGGCCAAAGCATTAACCCCCTGGCTGGTCAGCATGGGCAGGGGTCCTGGGGAAGTGGGGACCCCCCCAAATGAAGGGGTCCCCCCCCTCCAGGACTTACCAGCCCATGCTGATAGTCCGGGGCTGTCCCCGATGCCCCTGGGCGGTGGGCATCGGGCTGATGGATTGTGTAAAAAAAAGAATAAAAACTATTGTTTTTTACTGGCGAACTATGAGTCCCAGCAAGCCTACCCCGCATGCTGGGACTTGGAGAACCACAAGTCCCAGCATGCGGGGCATTAAAGGGCCCGCTGGCACTTGTAGTTCAACTAGAAAAAATTGTTAACAAAAACACACTGACACACTGTAAAATAAAAGTTTAATACACACATAACACACACACACTGATACTTACCTACCTTGAGCCCGTAGGTCGGTCCCTGGGTCCGGGCTCCGGGGCTCCAGGGCAGAAGAGTCCGGTTCCGGGGCCTTGGTCCTGGTTCCGGGGCTGGTCCTGGGGTTCCGGGGCTCCTGGGCTGAAGAATCCGGGGTCCAGGATCCGAGGTAGTCCCCAGGGGTACCTAAGGAAGCAAATCCTACTCACCTGGTCCCCGGCGACGACCTCGGCATCCTCTCCGGTGACAGCGCTGCTCCCATCTGGTACCCGGCTCGCAGGACTTTGACAGGCGCAGAGATGTTTCCTCCTCGGCGTCTCTGGACAGAATGATTTCTGGCCAATCAGGAGCCGAGAAAGTCGGCTCCTGATTGGCCAGAAATCATTCTGAATACAGACGCCGAGGAAGGAACATCTCTGCTCTAGATGCGCAGAGATGTTCCTTCCTCGGCGTCTGTATTCAGAATGATTTCTGGCCAATCAGGAGCCGACTTTCTCGGCTCCTGATTGGCCAGAAATCATTCTGTCCAGAGACGCCGAGGAGGAAACATCTCTGCGCCTGTCAAAGTCCTGCGAGCCGGGTACCAGATGGGAGCAGCGCTGTCACCGGAGAGGATGCCGAGGTCGTCGCCGGGGACCAGGTGAGTAGGATTTGCTTCCTTAGGTACCCCTGGGGACTACCTCGGATCCTGGACCCCGGATTCTTCAGCCCAGGAGCCCCAGAACCCCAGGACCAGCCCCGGAACCAGGACCAAGGCCCCGGAACCGGACTCTTCTGCCCTGGAGCCCCGGAGCCCGGACCCAGGATCCAGGGACCGACCTATGGGCTCAAGGTAGGTAAGTATCAGTGTGTGTGTGTTATGTGTGTATTAAACTTTTATTTTACAGTGTGTCAGTGTGTCATTTTCTTTTTTGTTAACTATTTTTTCTACTGTTGAACTACAAGTGCCAGCGGGCCCTTTAATGCCCCGCATGCTGGGACTTGTGGTGCTCCAAGTCCCAGCATGCGGGGTAGGCTTGCTGGGACTCATAGTTCGCCAGTAAAAAACAATAGTTTTTATTCTTTTTTTTACACAATCCATCAGCCCGATGCCCACCGCCCAGGGGCATCGGGGACAGCCCCGGACTATCAGCATGGGCTGGTAAGTCCTGGAGGGGTGGGGACCCCTTCATTTGGGGGGGTCCCCACTTTCCCAGGACCTCTGCCCATGCTGACCAGCCAGGGGGTTAATGCTTTGGCCGCGGGAGCTTATATAATAAGTTTCCCCCGGCTGTGGCATTACCCTGCTGGCTGGTTGTGTCCGGTGCTGGTTCTTAAAATACGGGGGACCCCTAGTCATTTTGTCCCCCGTATTTTGGGAACCAGCGCCGGACCTTGAGCCTGGTGCTGGTTTCATGAAATCAAGGGGACCCCTATTTGTCGGGGACCCTGATTTTATGTCACCAGCACCGGCTCAGTGAGCCCGGGGCTGGTTATGCTCGGGCGGGGGACCCCGCGCTCGTTTTTTTTTTTTTTAATTTGCGCTTTCCTGAAAACGTGCGATTTTCAGACATGAAAATCGCACATTTTCAGGACTAAAGACAGCGCACCAATTCGCCGCAAATCGCACCACTTCGCACTTTTCAGCCTCAAAAACGCATCACATTAAATATGCAAATTTTTACAGAAAAGTGCGATTTCTAAAAGTGCGATTTGCGGCGATGTGGTGCGCAAAAAAAACATGCGCATTTAAGTCAAACCATAGAATGTCACCCTTTATCACTTCACCAAGCTTAATAAATCTACCCCTGAGCATTATATATCAAATTACAGCTCTTGCTCCATAGATGTGTTGTAATTGGTTGCTTCTTTTCGAAGTTATGTAGCAAAACGTCATCCAGCCAATCACATTGCATCCCCATTCAGGTCTTTGAAAATGGGACAGTTTGTCAACTCTGCCTGTGCACCTGCCAGGTGATCTGGAACGTGACCTGCCGGGTGATCTGCAAACTGTCACAGTTACTGTATGTGCGGCCACCCAGGGATATGTTGGGGAAAAGGGGTAAAATGTTCCCTCCAGCAAATTTTTGCCTGGTTGAAACCGGGCACATCAGTTAGTCTCAAAGGTAAATGTATGTACCAGCTCAGGCTGTGGAAAAAAACTGTAATAGAACGGTATCTTTTACAATATATTTATTAATAATAAAAATAGCTGTATTTTAAATTCATGGAATTCCATATAAATAAGAACATAAATTAAAATGTACAATTAAGATAAATGGACATTCATTAGCTCAGTTTTTGAACATCACTTACATAGACATTTTCACATACTGGCCAACCGGTGTCGAGATCTCCCTGATATTTGCACAGAGAAGACACCCCGTGATAGCCAGAGTTGACATAGTCAAGTTGATGCCTGTGATTAGCATAAACACAGCACTCTTAACAAGTTGATTCCTTGAGAGCACATCTTGTTACTATCCTAAAAGACGGTAGACCACTTACCCACTTGGGCATCTACCCATATTCTGACAACAGGGAGAGATCTGCTATCATACAGATTGGGACCCACTGTACAGAATTTGGGAGCCCCACACACTGTGAAATCACCACACACGTAAACATAACAAATTGTTCAGCAAACACCTGCCTGCCACCTTATTTTAATGTGTGTAAACCCACCCTTGTATGTCATATGTTTTTAATATTTTTGCAGCCTTTTAGGAATTAATTAATTAAAGGTTACATTTTAAGTTTAGTTTATTTCTTGAGGTGCACCCACCAAAAGGACATTCTTCTCTTTCTTCTTATACGTACTACAGTATCTAAACTTACTTTAAATAACCTATATATGTAAAACAAATGAGCGCTAGTTTGAATAAAAAAATAAAAAAAGGAAACTAAACAAAAAGTACAAATAAAATCAACATATAGTGGCACATAAATGACACACTTGATGTTTATAGCCCTTTATGGATTCGTGGGGCTCAAGGCAGTAGTTTGTGTTTATGGTGGTCACTATTTTGCAGTACCACATAAGCTTGCTGTACCTTTCCCTACACTTACTCTAGTCCTGTTACATGGGACAAAATGATGATGGAAATGACAAAAAAATGATAGTGTAAAAATATATGGATATACATAGCAAAATAAGAACAGCTATGGCAATTGCAGAAATATGCAATTAAGCAAAACAAAAAAAATGTCGGAAAATAACCATTGTACAGTACTAACCAATTTTCTAACACTAGTTCTCAAGGAGTTATAGCACCTATGTCAGGTGCCGTGTCTGCATCTTTGCATGTATTTCTTCTGCAACTACAGGTGGAGTATCCCTTATCCAAATATCCATTATCCAACTTATTCCAAAAACAATAGTCTCTAGAATGTTCTTTCTTTTGTTTGCTAACTCTGTAGCAACACTACTGGGGACATGATATGTAACTGGTACTAAATATGTGCAAGAAAATGATTGCTTGGCATTCAAATTCAGTGCCTGAGAACTTACTCACCCTTGAATGATTTTCCCAGTGTGTGCATAACCCAGAACACATCCGCCTAGAAAATGTTTTGGCAAGCCTTTCCCACACAGCGCCTACAGATGGAGCAGGCTCCATCTTTGCAGGGGCTGACGATTCCATCGCCAGCCCCCCCCAGCGGCCGGCTCTTGACAGGGGCGCGTGCGCACGAGATGCTCGCTCGCGCCCCGTTGTTATGAGCTTGCTCCGCCTCCCCCGCCCACTCCCCTGGTGCCCCTCGCCTCCCCACTGTCCCCCCTATCCCTGCCCATCTCCCTGAAGAGGAGACGGGCAGGATGCCACCGCGGCGCCGTCCTGAAACTGGGACACGCGTGCGTGTGAGACTCACACACGTCCCAGTCAGATGGAGTGCCTTTGCACCGGCGATCGCCAGCGGAGACATGCTGGCGATCCCCGGCCAAGGATCAGAGGCGCTCCATCTGTACATCTCAGCTGATTGTGTACTGAGACTTTTTGTGCTAGTTGTTACCTGTGCTCTATTTTAGTTTTTCTGTTTACTTTAATGTTTAGTTCTGTGTACCCTGTATTGTTCTTATGTGTGCCGTACAATATGTACAGCGCTGCAAACCACTTGTGCGTCCTTATACATAGAATGTAATAATAATAATAATCTTATCATCTTTCTTTCAGATAGCAGCAGGAGCTAAAGAGGTCTCTGTGTTTGCTGCAGCATCTCAGTCATTTAGTGAGAAAAACATAAACTGTTCTATTGAGGAAAGTATGAGGAGATTTGAAGATGTCATAAAGTCTGCTTGTAGTATAAATGTTCCAGTACGCGGGTAATTATTTTAATTCAACGTTGTTTTGTAGAACATATATGTTATTATAAATTACAGTTGTGATGCCTCTTTGTTTATGCAAAATTATGTATTACTAGTCAGGGGCATAAATTCATCTCAGTCGCCAGGAGGCAAGTTGGAGTTTGGTGCTCCCCACCCCAGATATGGTTTGTGTGTCAACATTCACAAAGCAGGCTGAATAGTACAAGGCAGGAGCCATCCTGCCCCCTATTGCAGATATTATCAGGGCTCCTGGTATAGAGCCAATTAAGTACATGTGTGCCGCAGTGCTCCATTGCAAGAGCAGCGGTCACACTTGGATCTCACTGTGAACCGCACAGGTTCTGCTTTACACTCAGCTGCCCCTTCTGGGACTTGGAGTTAGGAGGATGGGGCCTCAATTGTCTCTGGGAGTTACGCCCCTGTTACTAGTATTAATTTAGATGTATTTATTTTAAAGTAACTTTAATTAGGAAATAAATTTGGTCGAATGAAACTCTTACAAATTTCTCAGACTGAACTGTGACAAATAAAAAAATAATTTAGGGGCCAATTTATAAAAATAATTTTTACTAAAATACTGTGAAATAGGGTGCTTTCACACAATTTTTGCATTATTGCAGTACATGTTGAGTATCCTATATCCGAAATGCACGGGGCCACAAGCATTTTGGATAAGGGATTATTGCGGATTTTTACATACTTTCCTGGTCCCCTGGCGGTGCCCCTATGGTCCCCAACATACTTGGTGTCCCCTGGCATCCACAGAGGCCATTGGATTCCTCTTCAGCGGCATCCCCAGTCCCAAGGATGCATTGCGCGGGTGCCCCAGTGACATCACAGATGCACCTGCGCCACGCATCCTTAAGACCGGGGATGCCATTGAAGAGGAATGCAATGGCCACCGTGGACACCGGGGACAAAGTAAGTATTAAAAAAAGATGGGGAACAACAAACACAACAAAAAACCTGCTATATTCTGAAAGTTTTTGAGAATATTTCAGTTTTGGGATATTCGGGTAAGGGATATCCAACCTGTATCACCTAAATGAAAAAGGCTTTTGGAGGAATTTTCATGATAAAACCTTTGAAACCCTTTTATTTGCATTTTTATTTAGTAATAAAAGTTTCCCTTACTTATAATGTGAAATGCGATCTGAGTGAATTTACTGAAATAAAACTCTAAAAAAAAAAAACAGTGAGACCTGTGATAATATCGCCACATGCTCTGTCCCAGCATTTCATTACTGATACATCTGTGCACTGCAATTAGTTTTTGCAAATTGGGACGATATTTTCACATCACAGCTGTATCTGAACATACAGTTGGTGATAACATGGAGAGTGATAAACCATCAGCCAATTAACTCCTGTCATGTCATAGGCTTTGTTTGAAAAATGACAGGTAGAAACTGATTTGTTGGTGGTTTATCGCTCCACATTTTATCACTTTTGAAGGCTTTGTACATTCTCCCTCTTAATTTGGTCAAAGAATTTGCCTTAGGAAATAAAAAACACTTCAAAAATAAAGGAGCAAAGTATTGCAGAAAAACAGCATGTGCATTTGTATACCTTTGTAGAAAATCTTTCCCTATTAACAATGGCCTGGTCACCTAAAGTTACCATAGCAAACTGCTCTTAGAATGTCTTGGTGGTGGCTGCTGATTGTTACTGTTAGCAGAAACAAGCCACTTCCTTTATTTCATTTTTCATTATGTTCCATGGACTTTTCGTTTTGTTATGCACTTGACTTTTTCATGCATCAATGACGCACTTTGGCCTTACATGTTCCTGTTCTACCTGACTTCCAGCACATTTCAGAAACAACACCCCTCTGTTACTCATAGACTATATATTTATCTTTTTACAAATACCAAGTAGTATTCACTAATCAAGAACCAGATACAAATCACTGATTGAAGTGGCAATTTATATACAGTACGGTCTGAATATAATATAGTATAAAATAAATTAAAAAGTGGCTATATAATTACAGGTAGATCTATCTGCATTGGGGGGTAGTGTTACAGACAATGGCCCTTATTCTAATCGGCTCGGTACGGCCCGCGTGCGGCCGTACCGCCGATGTTTTCTCTCTGCACATGCGCAGAGGTCACTCTGCGCATGTGCAGGGGAATTCTCCGTGTTAAAAATTTAGACGCCGCAAAGGGGGCGTATAGGGGCGTGAGGGGCTTCATCCCCTCATTTCCCTATGTGTACGCCCCGCGTTTCATGGGCGTTCCCATGCAAACGCGGGGCGTACGCATGGTAATGAGGGCATGACGCCACTCATGGGGGCGGAAAGCTGACGTCGCCGGATGTCAGCTTTCAGCCCCCATACAAGCTACCACACGGACGATTGTCCGTGTGGTCTCAGCTTGCGGGAGCTGCCGCGGCGTGCGGTCCTGCCTTCGATGGTCGTCGACCATCGAATGCAGGGGGCAGCTCCCAGCATGGTGGAGGCGTACGCCTCCACCATTTTCGTGCGGTTCGCCAGCCGTCCGTGTACGGACGGCCGTGGCGAACCGTATGGTGGGCGGGGATTCGTCTGGTGCGGTCGGAGCCGCATATGCGGCTCGACCGCACCAACCAGAATAAGGGCCAATGATTGGATTTTTTCGTCACGGCTTTTTAAAAAAAAATGTAAAGCAAATAAATTATTTCACTACAAAAGCAATATACATAATTGTTATTTCTATATTACTACTACTATTATTATTATTATAATTATTATTATTATTATTATTATTATTATTAATATGATGATGATGTCATTGGTGTATAACGTGAAGCACAACAATACTACTCATGACACCCTCTGATCTGGAAAAATAATTTGTGAAAATGTCTTTACTTTGCATAGGTCCATCATGTGAAAAGTATATAATTGTTCCATGTGATAAAAAATTGGGAAACAAATCAATCCACAATTGGCATCCTATAGTACATCTCAAACTTTTTTCTTCAAAATGATGTATTTCCTTGTTTGTTTTTCCATAGAGTCAGCATAACAGAAGCATCTACAGTACATGCCATTTGCATTTTCTACATTTCAGCTGTAATAAAATGTATCTACAGTACCACATCCATTTGTAAGATTATAATATATATCTCATGTCTGACACTTGAGAAGCTATGCCCCATATGTGCAGCTATTAAGGATGAAGGACTATTTACATTTTTTGAAACATATCCAGATCTTTAATCTAAACTCGCTGTTGTATACAGTATGTTATAGGGACATCATATAGAAAAAAACACATTTTAGCCATCTGGTACATCTGCTCTTTTATATAGATAAGAACAATTTTCTTGTAAGAAATGATCACGATTTATAAAAAAAGAAATGTAATATATATATATATATATATATATATATATATATATATATATATATATATATAAGATACAATTTCTCCTTAGCACTTAAACCCGGGTGGGCTTGTGTGGTGGGGAAAAAAAAGAGGCAGCACTCTGCGGGCTTTGTCAAACACGTAAAAAGTGTATTTAAAGCATGAAAACGGACAACGTTTCAAAACCCGAAGGTTTTTTCCTCAGGTCCAATAAACAAGGTAATAGCAGGTTGACAAAACATTTTCTTACCTCCCAAAGGAGACTTTTAAGGATGCAGTGAACAGCGTGTACCACCGGCGCAGGAGACGGACATGCGAACTTCCGGGTTGCGCGTCATTCGGCACGCCCCCATGAGGAGGAGTGGTATGCGCGTCATACCATGTACGTGTGCCGTTGCCGGGATACACTGTAAACAATGAAAAGTGCAAAGGTAAACACACACGAAACAACATTTCATGTAACTGTGAACAAACATCTGTGCATATAAAACGACTAAAGCAATCCAAAAAGGGGTGACAGCGTCAGACTTGAAATCAGAGTATTCAAGATTGAGTAATGTAGCGGGTATCGCCCGCCTGTTGACTAACAAACAATTGTGTCGGTGCCAGTATATGTGGTGGCGGTGAATATAAATATAGTGGGGATCATACATATATATATGTGTGAATGTGACCAATAACGTAATATGAAGCAAATAAGTTTAAAAATTACATAGGCAAACACTGGCGAGCGGGGAAAAGATAATTGCACTGAAAAAGTGTATAATTTATCGCAGTATCAGCCATATAGCTGGCCGTGCGAAGATATATCAAATGGGATTCACTTAAGGATATACCAAATGGGGTTTACTTAAGAATCATATACAACCCGATCGTGCAGTGGTGCCGAATGTAAACTTAAAAAAGAGGATATCAATACTCTTGAACTGGAGAAAACATCGATGGTTTTAGACAACAAGGGTATAACCTGATGTGGTTATGTATGCTCCGATGTTAGTAGTAAGCGACATCAAGTGTGTACTACATATAATCAAGCATATGTCGCATAAATAATCTATAAAGTCAAGGGATCCGTAACTATACTTCATGGTCGTGTAATTAAAGTTGTATGCGCTCATTCATTTTTTACAGGAAAATATTCCATGAGAACTTCTCATTTAGGCCATTTGGGGACACTGTATTCAATGTGTGGATCCACCGGGATTCACATTGTGATAATTTGCGTTGACGGTCCCCTCCTCTACTTAGTGGGGGGACGTGGTCAATGATCTTGCAGCGCAAGCTGGCCAACGAGTGGCCATGTAGTTTAAAGTGCTTGGCGACGGGTTGTTCGGGTCCCTTAAGTTCCTTATTCTCCAAAGTGGCACGTATAGCCGATCTGTGAAGGCCCATTCTGGTTCTTAAGTCCCGGATGGTTTGTCCAACATACATCAAGCCACACGGGCAGATAATGGCATACACAATGTATGTCGTCGTGCATGTCAACGTGTGTCTAATTTTGTGTCGATATCCCGTGTGGGGGTTCTTGATGTATGGGCCTGACTCCATGAAGCTGCAGGTTGTGCAAGAGGGGCATTTTACACTACCTCGGGGGATTGTTGGTAAGAATGTTTCTTTGTTGATGGGACTTAAGTTGGTTTTGACCAGTATGTCACGAATACTTCTGCCTCGTTTATATGCGGGCATTAATTGTTTGGTTTTAAAACATGGTAACTCCTGATCCGAAGTGATCATTGGCCACAAATGTTTAATTGCCGGAGAAATTCGTTCGCAACGAGGGGTATAATGTGTGACAAAAGGAATCTTGTGGTCGACACTCGGTCGTGTAGACCCTTTCAACAGATCGGTGCGCGCCAGTTGTAGTACCTCCATTTTAGTAGATTTTAATGTTCGATACGGGTATCCACGGTTTACAAATTTGTTTATCATCCCATCAAGTGTGGTAGATAATACTTCTTTGTCGCTGGATATACGTGCTGCACGGAGCATCTGCGACTTCGGTAGACCCCGTTTCAATGCCGGAGGGTGACAACTGGAGCTCAGGAGGAAAGTGTTTCTGTCGGTAGATTTTTGATAAACCGAAGTTTGTATTTTATTGGAGGGATCAATTGTAATCAAGACGTCCAGGTAGTTGATGACTTTTTCATCCATATTAGACGTAAATTTAACAGGTAATTGCTGGCTGTTGATCTGATTGATGCATTCCTGTAATGCGTCCTGACTTCCACTCCAAAAGATTAACAAATCGTCAATGTACCGTGTGTACATGACGATATTTGTAGAGATAATGGGATTATCTAGAAACAGCATTCTCTCCTGTTCAAACATATATATGTTTGCGATGGATGGAGCTACGGGCGAACCCATCGCGCATCCCGTGGTCTGGATGAAGAACTTGCCATGGTGAATGAAATAGTTGTGCGATAATGTAAATTGTAGCAACTGTAAGAATAATGAGATGGGGATGCTGTTGAATTTTTTCCGCAGCAAGAAAGTTTGGACAGATGCCAGGGCCGCAGCGTGTGGAATAATAGAATATAAATTTTTCACGTCCAGGGTGCACAAGACTGTTTTATCTGGTAAAGCTGGCAGCGCATCAAGTTTGTTCAGCAGGTGTGTGGTATCCTTCAGAAAGGTAGGTTCTTGTACGATTAAGGGTTGCAAAAAAGAGTCCAACCATTGCGAGATAGGATGAGACATCGAATCTATGGCCGATATAATCGGTCGAGGAGGGGGATGCAGTTCATCTTTATGGATCTTTGGGATCGTATAGATCACTGGTATACGTGGATGATCCATAAGCAGTTTAGAGCATGTTTTTTTATCAATTTGTCCAGAATTAACCGCCTCCATTAAGATAGATGTCAATTCTTTTTTAAAAAGCTCGGTGGGATTACTCCTTAACGCGTGGTACGTCTCATCATCGGCCAACAATGTATCCAGATTGGATATATACGTGGAGCGGTCTTGTAAGACGATGCCGCCGCCTTTGTCGGCGGGGCGTATGATGACATTTTGTAATTTAGCTAAGTTTTTGAGAGCTGTCTGTTCTTGCCGCGTCAGATTATTACGAGCAGAGTTGGTCGATGTAGGCTTGGTCGACATAGTTTGGTCGAGCATACGGTTAAAAGTCTTTAAAGACGCATTGGAGGATGGAGGATCGAAAGAAGTGGATTTACCCTTAATGGCTGATGTCGATGCGAGCGTCCTGATGTCACTAGGTTTGTGCTGGAAGAATTCTTTGGTTTTTAAAGTACGGTGTAAACCGTATAGGTCGATTTTCCACTGGAGGTCTTGGTGGTAGGAAGTGGGGACAAAAGACAATCCTTTATTTAACACCCTGAGTTCTGAATCTGTTAGGTTATGAGTAGAAAGATTGAAGATCAGGCTTTTGGTCCGGCACTCCACGAGACAGAAGAATACTTGGCCCGGTGCCTTCACAATGGCAAATGCGAAATATGGGACAGAGGTGCGGCACTCGGGTACATCAAACACAGGAGACGAGGCGTATATATATATATATATTAAAAAAAAAAATATATATATATATATATATATATATATACACACTCAGCGCTGATGGGTGGGCCATGAGCAGACATCCCTCCTTTTTAAGGTGGATGTAACGCCACCCGCAGTGCCACATGACCCCCCCCCCCTTCCTCGGAGAGTTCCCCGCGCGGCTGCAAATGGATGTTTAGCATAAACATCCATTTGCAGCCTTGGGTGCGGGGGCGAAATCATTTGATGGTCACGGCCATCGAATGACTTTTCCACCTCTCTGGTGTGTTACATTTATGAGCGCCCTCTTGTGCGTGAAGTGGCGGGCAGCTGACATTTGGTGATGTCAGCTGCCCGCCCCCTGCACCCACATCATGGGTGAACTACCATGGGAATGACTAGCATTTTCACAGGAACACCCATGAAACACTGGGCATTCCCATGGGCGCAACCCCTCACCACTATGCCATGCCCCCCTGCTCACACCCAGTGTCTGCGCATGCGCATAAATTCACATGCACAGATGCCAAACATCGCTTACCCTTGTGAACTCACTGGGGAGCGATCGATTCCGAATAAGGCTTAGACCAGGAGATGGTTACAGCTTATTACATTTATCACCGCCTACTAAAACTGTGGAAAAGAGAAATAGATTTTCTCCTGCATGGACCATCGATATTTGATTATTTTCACCAAAAATGAATACCAAGGAACTTCCAGCTGTGGAACACCCCTACTATTGGGCGGACGAGTCCAGAATTTTGTAGTCGCTGGGTGGCATTGTTAAATACAGTAAGTGTAGCCTAGATCTGATGCTCATGGTTATAGAGCAGGCGGGCAAAGAACTGAAGCACACCAAGGATAAACTTGATACTATACAAGTGGAACATCGGCCTCTGTTGGCAGATCGCGAACATGATAAATTATGGTCCAAAGTAAATGCTCAGTGTCAAACATACAGATGGAGCGGGCCTCGCTCTTGCAGGGGATGGCAGAAGATTCGCCATCCCCCGCCAGCCGCCATCGCCGCCATCTGTTCTGCGAAAAGGGACACGCGTGCACGAGATGCACGCGCGTCCCCTTCTGACGGCGCTTACCCCGGGTCCCCGCTGGCTTGTCGGCGGTCACCCGGGATCCCCACCGCCTCCCCGCTGTCCCACCTAACCCTGTCCGTCTCCCTGAAGTGGAGACAGACAGGGTTCCCGACGCCCGGAAACTGAGACACGCGTGCGTGTGAGACGCACGCGCGTCTCAGTCAGATAGTCAGATGGAGTGCCTCGCTGCTGGCGGATCGCCAGCGGAGACAATCTGGCGATTCGCCAGCAAGAGGGAGGCTAGCTCCATCTGTATACAGCGGATTTGTTGCAGTTTAAAAGAACTAAACTGCTGATGTCCAAAAGGACTATGAATACAACAATGTGTATCACTGGTTGACTGGATCTGATCCTGCATACAGAGCATCAACACAGAAAAACCAACGCACCTGGCGCAATAAATGAAATTCTAAAATTTAACAACAGTCACCATCACAAAGTGATAGCGACCTCCATGTAGTCAATTCTGATGAACCATCCACCTCTGCACATCCCCCTTTAGGGACAATCAAGCATGGCAGAGCAGCAAAAACAAAATAACCTGTATAGGAGGAGAATGTGAAATGATATACAAAAGGTCCCACTAAGTCAAAGAATTTATATTCCACCTTTCACAAAGACCACTAACCACAGCTGAAGTTGTGATTCTTAATAAAGGTTTATCATTTATACCTACAGTAGATCATAATGCATTTGAGTGCCAGTGTAATCGTATTCGTAGAAATATGAGACTCCGTGAACATTTTCAGGGTTCTACCAATGTACCTGAGGCAAAAATTACCACTACGTTCTCTAAGTGAATTAATAAATCTACATTTACTTCTTATAGCTCTAATGCTTCTATCATTGATTGTTGGATGATTCCATGACAAGGTACACAAATGCTAACCCGGTGAAACATCACAATTTTTCTAAATCTTAATGTCAGGCAATTAAGAGGCTTAACAGTGACAAAAGTATCACTATCCTCCCCGCTAACAAGGGGCAGCATAGTGATACAAGGCATTGTGAAATATCGTAATGAAGTATACCGTCAACTTGATTATGTGGAAGTTTATAGTAAATGAATGCATGACCCTTCCTGACCCTGACCCTATCATTCCGGTACTGTATACCTTACCGAAATTACATAAGGATGTTGTGAACCCCCCCTGGTCGACTTATTATTTTGAATAGGGGGATTTTAGGCAACCCACATTTCAAGTGTCGGATATGCTGCTGCAGCCTCATATTATCACTCGTGATACCTATTTAAAAGACACAACCAGTTTTTTTAATTGATTGGGGGAGGATGGTGATGTCCAGGAACACACTATCATGTGTGTGATGGATGTCACCAGTCTCTATACATCTATCTCTCATGATAAGGGGATGGAGTACATGTGACTCTTTTTGAGTAATCTTCCTGACGTATTTGACTTTGATGTTGAAATATTTCTAATGTTGTTAGAATTAGTCCTCAAAAGAAATAATGTTATATGTACCTGCAGACATCCAAGTGTGCTATGGGGGCAGTGGTTGCCTCACCATATTTACATGTTTAAATTAGAGCAAATTATATTCTTTCAGCATAGATATAACCAGCACATTCGGAAGATCTGCAGGTGCATAGATGATTTATTTACAGTATGTTATGGAATGGTGGAAAGGAACTGTTTGAGACAATGATGGTAGAAATTAAAGCTATAGGTACACCTATTAAGTTTACCTTTAGATCAAGTAATACAGAGATAGATTTTCTTGATGTGAAGGTGATGCTTAGTGATTCCTCTATATCTACAACAGTTTTTATCCAAACAGGCAGACCGTAATATGCTCCTTTTGGCCAATAGTTACCATCCACCATCTTTAAAAAAGTGCTTACCCTACTCCCAAATGGTGAGGGTGGCCCGCATTAACAGCAACTCGTAGGTCAGATTTAAAATGTGCAGAGAGATTTAGAACATAGTTGGTCATGTCCAAACTCACATTCAAATTGCCATGTAAAAAAATGCTGCATTGCATTTGTGGGCTACATGCAAGCACAGCCAGTATTTAACATGCATGCAAAAAAACAAGGAGGGTAGTGCAGCTGGTGTGACCTATCCTGCTCACTCAACAGCCGCTTTCTCTGCTCCTCCATCTCTTGTCTCTTTCTTCCTACATTGTGTGAGCCATGTCATGAAGCCTCCTACAGTTGCAAGGTTGCAGGGGATAATCATCTAAATGGTCCTACTCGGGGGCGATGGCAGCTCGGCAGGGCACCTCCTCCATTTGTCATTCCATTATATAAAATATAATGCTTGCTATGTGCAGCCACTAGCAACCACTCTCACATGTGGGGAAGAACTGTATTACATTTGGTCGGTGACAGGGCACAGGTGCATAGAACCGGGGGATTGATAGCGCCTCATGGGAGCGGACATCATTAATGATGTAGGGCCTGATTCAGACACCTGCTGCTCGTTCCGTGTTCTGGGCTGCTATATGGGCAGTGAGCAGACAAACGCCCCGCCTAACACGGCCTGTGTAATTAAACCTGAATCGGGCACATAGTGCGTACACACTAGACAATACGCATTATATATAGTTATCAATATCATTATTGTGCATATATCGATAATGATTTATCGTGTAGCCTGGATGTACCTTAAGACAATAACATCAGAGGGATTACTAGGATACATATATGGCCACTGTATTCAGTATCACAGTAGAAAACCGAAAATGATCATCAGGGTTTACTTAAAAGATATAGCAGTGCAATTGCTAGCGTCAACCCATCAGACTGTAGGTCATAATGGAAAAAGCTCATATCTTCAATGAAAACACCTCTTTATGCAAGAGATAGTGTTTTTTCCACGTGATACAGATATATAATAGATGTGTGCTTATAAAACAGATACCATTAACAATAAAAAAAGAACAAAGCTAATGATCAATTTTATATAGACATTAAATATATGCAACAAAGTGTCATGTTTTTGGAAATAGAAAGACACATGAAAAACGGCTCAGTATTCTATCCAGATGTCAACAATAAACATTTCCTCAAGTGTAATAAAATCTAACCAAAAACAGATTTAAGACTAAATGGAAATATTATAATGAAAAACACATCCTAATGTGCCAAAATATCTACATCAAAAGTAATATGAAGAATGTCAACAGTTCTGATCTTTCTCAGTGGTAGTCTTAGTTGACATACAACACACTTGTCAACAGTACGTTCCATGCTTCCTGACTAAGGAAACCTTATTAACATAAATATTCTACATGCATTATATTGATAATATAAGTGCTTACAACTCTGCAAACTAAATGCTAAGCACTTTTAACGATATTTCATTGCTGGATGTATACTTAATGGAGCCCAGTGCAATAATTTCCTTTCCCCTCCCGGCCCCATCCTCTCCCAACGCACACACTGTACCTATAGCCACCCACACTGTCCTTCTAGAAACACACTGCCTCACTGGGCATAGACACACACTGCCCCATAACCACACACTGCCAAGATCCATAAAATGTATAATTTAGCCTGCATGTCACAATGTTCCCTGACAGGCCACACACACACCACACCCACACACTGTCCCATGGCTGGATGCAGACTAAGTGGAGCCCATGGGTTCCACCACACACACACAAACATTTCCCCCATAACTACACTCATTATCCCCATAACTACACACAGGCGCACACACTACCCCGATAGACAAAGACACACATACAGTACACTGCTCCTATAGCCACACACTGCAAAACTCCATAAAATATATAATTTAACCTGCATGTCACAATGTCCTCTGACAGACCACACCTAGGGTGACATTCTATGCTATGCGCTAAATGCGCATGTTTAATTCGCACACTATATCGCTTCAAATCGCATTTTTCTAACTCGCACTTTTCAGTCCAAATTCGATTATTTAATGTGATGCGCATTTGAGGCTGAAAAGTGCGAAGAGTTGCGATTTGCGGCGCATTTTAGTCATAAAAAAGTGCGATTTTTAGTATGAAAAAAGTGCGATTTTTAGTATGAAAAAAGTGCGATTTTTAGTCCGAAAAACGCGCCATTTCTTCCGCTGGTCATGTGCGAGTTTTGGACCAACCGGAGTGCGATTTACAAACCTGTCTCCGCATGACTAAGAACCCCCAAACCTATTGGCCCACCTATGTCCCCTCCATTATGCATCACACCCCCTATATAAAGGGGCATTGGCGCCATTTCACTCTTTGATAGGAAGTAAGGAGCATGGAGAGGAGCAGTGGAAGCGTTTGTGCAGGAAGAGGAGTTGGTGGCAGAGGAACCAGTGGCAGAGGGAGCACTGGCAGAGGAACCAGTGGCAGAGGGAGCACTGGCAGAGGGAGCACTGGCAGAGGGAGCACTGGCAGAGGGAGCACTGGCAGCAGCCAGACAAGTGGGAGAGGCAGCAGTGTGGCAGGCAGCATGGCCACAGCAAGGCCAGCCTCAGCTCAGACCCTGGGCGTCCAGCCCCAGCAGGAGGAGGTGGAGGATCCGCTGGCATCCCCATCCTACAGCCAAGCCCTAGACCATACCCCACACCAGCTGCAGGAGGGCCACATGTCAGAGGTGGAGGAAGATGCTGGTGAGGAGGAGGAAGACATTGCCATGGAGGAGGAGGAGGGTGACATGGCTGGTGCAGAAAATGAGGAGGAGGAGGGGGAGGAGGTGGTAGCTGGTCGCACCAAAAGTGGCCGCATGGTCAGGTTTTCCTATGAGGAAAATGTGGCACTTGTGAGGGCTATCATGCCAGTGTACGAGAGGCTGCTTGGCAAAAGCAACTACAAAACCACTGCCCAGCGCAAGCGCGCTATATGGAAGGACATCACCCAGGCGGTGAACGCTGTGAGTAATCACAAGCGCCTGGTGCGCAATGTGAAGAAGCGCTACAACGATATCAAACGCCAGTTGAAGCATAAAATGGCCCTGGAGATGGAGGAGGCCACCAGGACTGGAGGAGGAAGCCCCACCACTGTCAGCTACAATGCGTATGAGGTGAAGCTGAAGCGCATCATCCCCCCTGAGGTCCTGCCTGGGATGCATGTGGCGGATACCGACAGGGCCCAAATGCCACCGCGAGCTGGTAAGTGTGACCCCATGCAAACTGTAACATACATGCCAATGTATTATACCTGTAATGTGCACTTGTATTGTTATGCTTTGTAAAGTGCTGCTGTGGAACTACATAGCCCAGCAAGGTCATGCACAAGAAAATGGCTGCTCCTGCTTTGAAATTGCTGATAATGCTGGCCCTTGTAGTTCCACAACTAATCTGATTGATTAACAGTGTACCATTCTTTGCAGCAGACTAACATGTATGTGTACAAAAACCCTGTGGTGTAATGGAGGTTTAGCTGGCATGCCTACATACCACCGAATATCCTATAGTTGTCATGTGTACACTAGTTTACTACTAAGTCTGAAATGAAAGATTGGCCTGAAAACTAAACAAAGGGTTGTCCAGATATAATGCTGCCCTTTTCTATTGGGTATTGTCCATTATTGTGAATTCACTGCATGTTTTCTGAAAATGCATCTCCATTGCAAGGTCCATAATGCCTGGCCATCTTTCCTTGTACAGATTGTCCGTCCCGAAGTGCTGCAGCATCTAAGAGAAGAAGGCCCGTTGCTGCAGAATCTGTGGAAGCAGGTAAATGACTAAACAACACCCCATTACACATACAGTACACACACCCATGTCACATCAACAAGATCTCACACTACATTCTGCTCCTGCTGCTACATTGCAACGGAAATGAGTGTAATCTGAGCTAGGCATGTGACATATTAATAGTGTCATTGTTGCATGCAGTATCGGGGTACATGTGTAAGTGCATAACACCCCTAGGTATGGGCGTCAGCCATCTATAGGCCTATGTAAAACAGTATAGAGGATAGTGTGGCCTATATATGCATGAGTACTTACCTCTTCTCTGTATCCACAGGTGCTATACAACTAGGGTCAAACCAAGCAGATTCTTCAATACTGGTGCTAGACGAAATGGACATCATTCTTGATCCGGTCGACACCTTTGCGGCAGAGGAAGAAATGCCGGGCTCGTCCCAGAGTGATCTTCCCCCAAGTGGGGTGCCACCCAACCCACCCCCAACCACCCAGCAACCCCATACACCAGCTACTGCTTCCCAAGTAGCTAACTCCTTGGTGAATTTCAAGGACAAGCAGCTTTAATTCATGGCCTCCCAAAGCCTCCAAATGGGAAATATACAGGGGTACACGCGTGACACCTTCCTGCAGTTGCGCAAAATGGCCCGTAGTGTAAGGGTAGCTGTAGGCACTCAAGTGCGCATTGCCAACAGTCTTGACAGCCGTTTTGCAGAACTAACTTCTGCAATACGTGAGCAGAATAGCCATATTGGGAGCCTGGCACAAAGTCTTACAGCCCTAACCCACACATGCACAGCGCAGACCAATGCCCTCCTAGCTATGCAGGCACAAATACAGCAGCAGCAGGAAGGCAATGTGGGAGGTGGCACTACCTCAACCCTCAGCAGTGTCTCCAGCACCCCAATAAGTGTCTCCCCCACTTCCCCACCCCGTCGTAGTGTGAGGACCCGTGGTGGTCTTAGTTCCGCCTCGAAAAGTGGTGTAGGGCTGCCTGATGCTGGCCGAAGGTAGCTGCTACATCAGTGTTTCTACATTAAAAAAGGGCAACTATCTGTCTACATGGCCCCACAGTTTGTATTTTGCACATGTTACATTGCAGAATGGTTTACTTCATAACAAGTAAAATTTGCAAACCGCATTCCATTGTGTTTGTGTCTTTTTCTCTATATAAATTAATGTGTGATTTATAACATATTGTAATGGTATATGACTATGGGATTGCAGTAAAGTAGTGTGGTATAACTCCTTGGCTGCCAAAGGTTATGGATGTACATTTTCCAGCAGGCTCTGACACTCATGGTTTGGACTGTAATGGTTGTAGTGTGTCAGGGCATGCTGGAACATGTAGTTCCACAACACCAGTGAGCCATGTTTCACAGCAAACTTAATTGTTACATGGACCAAGAGTACTTAGAAGGTAGATATCAGCAAGGGATAGGTCAGCACCACCATGTGCATCTGTTGTGGACTGGTGTTAGGTTAACTATGGGTGGAAAGCGGTGGTACTGGTCAATTATTTGTTAATGAGTACACTTCCAACACTGGTACATTTTGGAGTACAGGCCACATGTGCTTACCAGAAAAGCTACGCCTGGTGATGTATGTCTGCAACAACTTCTTTATAGCAAGTAACAGTACAGTACAATTCTTAGACAAAGTGGCCTGTGATAGCACCAAGGCCCATGAGGTCACAGACTGAGTGGAGGCTGTGGACAAATAGTAGAGGGCACACATTCATTATTGCTGGACAGACACTACATAGTTGGCACCCACAAAATGGGCACAAGCATCTCTCACCTGCTCATATAACTCCGACAGGGTAATGGGGTTCAGCGTAACCATCCCCACAACCTGTTGGTCCGACAGGTAGTCCAGGTACAGGTGAGCACCATACATACGTGGGGTACCCAGTAGTGGGGGGGCAACCAGCATCTTTTGCCCACCTTCCTCCCTCCTGCGTTTGCCCTCCAATTGGGACACATGACAGATAACCAATTTTAAAATAGTCATACAAATCTACATGAATTAAACCCTCACAGGTGTCCTTATTAATGTTGGGGTTAAGGTAGGGGGGTTTGGGATTGATAATGAAGGCACCTGTGTGGAAATTAACCATGTGCGCACCTGACCAAAATGAGGGGTGTGCAAATGCGCCAAACAGAACCAGGTCTGAAAAAAGTGCGATAAATAGACACCGCAAAAGTGCGATTGGCAAATGCGCATAGCATTAAATAAGCGGTTTGTATAGTTTTGCATTGGAAAACATCTGGATGCGATAAAAGTGCGAATTAATCTCGCACTTTTGTTCCGCATACCTTTACGCACAAAATATGCGATTTCTGTTCCTTAACGCATCACGTTAAATTGGCGATTTCGCAGAAAAATGCGATATCGCCATTTTGTGGTCTAAATAACGCCAAAAACAGAAAATCGCATAGCATAGAATGTCACCCATACAGTATGTAGCTGCTCCTTCAGTTGCTCCTGGGAAGATCCGAGTTCTCTCCTCACGTTCTTCATTCTGTGTGGTGTGATGAGCTGGGTGGAGCCTGCCCACAGTCATAACCCCCTTGAATTCAACAAGAGCACATTTATACAGTCCATAGTTCTATATTTGTTTCCCAATTTTATCAAGTCAAACAGCAAGGGTGTCTTTATGTTAAGTTTAAAATTCTGAAATTATGACCTATGTGATGCAATGGTGGATTCTTCGATTACCAGCAAGATTAGGTCCAAACTACATTTGTTCAAAATTGACACCTATTTATGGCAGAAAGCTATATTATATCTGATAATATTTGGTGTATTTTTAAACGTGAATACTATAGATTAGAGAAGCCAATTTTGTGCAAATGTTCTTCAATCTCAGGCATTTTATGAATCCCGGGAAGGAAAATCCCTCAACACAGGATTGGCCTCCAGATTGTTAGGGGTAAATTTACTAAAATGGGAGTTTCATAGTAGATGACATTTGATATTTTTGCTTGTAGGTTTGGTATATAGTTATATATCTCATTGTATGCAATAACTACAGAGGTTTTTCACGCTTTATTTGTCTTGTTTTATATGTATGACAAATTTTTTGAGCCACGGGCCAAGTTGGCCATCCTTATGGTGCATGGTTTCACCTGTTGTGGTTACAGTATGTAACCTCATCAGTTAGTAATCTATGTTTTTGGATTGGCCTACCGTCCAGCTAATCTTGAGTTCTGGTATCTCGGGTTCTGGTGGCATAGGGGTGACATAGGGGCAGATGTGTTAAGCCTTAAAAAGAGATAAATGGGAGGGTGATAGAGTCAGCTCCTAACTGCCATTTTTTAAAAACCGCCCATAAAATGACAGGAGCTGATTGGCTGGACTTTATCACCCTCAGGTTTATCTCTTCTTGAGGCTTAATACATCTGCCTCATGATTTGTAAAGAAGCAAGTGCAGAGGGCCCTCAGCATGTGTGATACAGTTTCCGGGTGTTCCACATGTGGTGATTACTATAGGTATTCATAGGTGAGGCTTTTCAATTGTGTATTTTTTCACCCTGAGGAAAATACATTAAAGTATTAGAACATCCTTATTGCAAGCTTGGTATACTCTGCTACTTCAATCCTCGCCAGAGGACAAATGTGTAGGTACCCTTCTATGAAAGAAGAAGAATTTATGTTTTTCTATGAAATAACCTGAAAATGACAAAAAGGAGTTTGTACAGTGTTTTTAATACCATATTAATATGATTAGACTTTGCATTAGATTTTTGATTCAACAAATTTTATTAAATAAGCAATGAAAAATATTAGGACCCCCTAACTGTGTGGAGTTTGTATATTCTTCCCAAAAATAAATAATACATATTACTGAAACCTGTAGCTCACAGTGACACTTCTGTATCTGTCTGTCCCACTCTTCCTTAGCAAATCGCTGCAGTTGTTGCAGGATTGAATGGTGCCTTCTACAGACTGCATGTTTCCAAAGATGTTCAATAAGATTTAGTTCAGGGCTCATGGAAGTCACTTCACAATGTTCTTATCCATTGTAGGGTGCTTTTAGCTGTGTATTTTGGTTCATTATCCTGTTGGAAGACCCATAGCCTGCAACTGAGACAGAGAATTCTGACACTGGGAAATATGTTTCACTCCAAAATGCCTTGATAGTTTAGATATTTCTTAGTGACCTGCACAGGTTCAAAACATTCCATACCCTAAGCATCAAAGCATCCCCGAAACATAAGCATGCCTCCTCCATGTTTGACAGTAGTTATGGTGTTCTTTTATTTAAAATATTTTCCTTCTGTGAACATAGAGCTATTATGGCTTGCCAAAATTATTCAGTTTTGACTCCAAAGGAAATTTGCCCAGATTTTAGAAAGTTCCAATTTGGCTTTCTTAATTTTGTTTTTGATAAGTGCTGTCCTCGTGGTTGTCTTCCATGGAGCTCATTATCACTCAAAAAGCATTGTAT